>NC_056620.1:2250675-2590675 GCF_018340385.1 Cyprinus carpio
AAAACCAACATTAACACAAGGTGTACCTTATAAGAACTAAGATAAGATTTTAAAGATGTTCTCTTTTATCATAAACACTTCTGCATTCACAGACTGAATTCTGGCCCGTATCCACCCGTCAAACACGGTCCGTCTAATTAGTCTATTAGCAATACGCAGTGTTGAATTTCGGTGTCCTGACCCATGCGTCTCAGCTTCTGAATGTTGACAGAGCTCTGGATTCAAAGCCTTGTATAAATTATATATGCCACACATTTGTATTCCCTTGTACGCATGTAAACTGTCAACACTGGTAAACCTCCAGTAATGAGTTTGCTTGTCAATGTGCCATTTTCAAGTTCCCAATAACCACCGCAGTGCCATACAACCAAAACACACATCACCCCGCCGCTCAACGGTGATTTGTTTCATTTAATTTTCTGTGCATAACAAGGCTTTGACAAGCGTAAAAACAAATCTTCCTTGATTGATAGGCCTGCGATTCCAACATGGTCAACCATTACAATCATCATAAAACCACCATAAAACCCGCATTACATGAACACAGTATTACATGCAGCTCAGGCATCAATCATCAGCTCTATTACGCATGTTTAGAATCAGTCATATCGAGAGAGAAAAAAAAAAAAAGATTTAATGAACAGCTGACTGTAAACCCGCTATTATTAATCAATCTATATGAGCTTCCTGATTGGATGCTCATCCATATTAACAAATCAGCCTCATAAAACTGAAACACAGATCTGTGATATATCACTCCACAGAAGTGACGACCTCAGTGTCAAATCTACCAGCCAGACGTCTTTCTCTCGCTACAGACAGACAAGGCCACATCTGATGATCTAATAATACAGAGAGCATAGCGTTCAGAAAAAAGGTCTGTGTGGGTGGAGATCAACAATAATACAGCAAAAGATGTGAAACTTTCACTCAGAGGCTAATAGAAACTATGCAAGGAAAAACATACAAAGTTCATGATCACAAATGCCAGGGGCTTTCAGACTGTGATCTGGCAATGCAAGAGAAAAGTCAAAGGGAAAAAACTGAAAAAATTATGTTTAGGGCTGTCAGAGTTAACATAAAATAACATACAAACTTAAAATAATTTATTAAATATATTTTTTCAATTTTTATGCGCTGGTTTAAAACAATATTTATTGCTAAAAGTGATTTACAAATAACAACAAAAATATTGTGCAGCTCAACTGTTTTCAGCATTGATAATATTCAGGGATGAATTTTTTGAGATTAGGTTCATGTTTTTGGAATGATTTCTGAAGATCATGTGACACTGAAGACTGGAGTAATGATGCTGAAAATACAGCTGTGCATCACAGGAATAAATTACACTTTAACAGATATTCACAGAGAAAACAATTATTTAAAATCACAATAATATTTCAAATTTGTACTGTATTTACTGTATTTTTTAAATCAAACAAATGCATCACTGGTGAGCAGAAGAGACTTTTTTTTCAAAACATTAAAAAAAAATATTTTTTTTAAATTTAAGGTATGGGTCCATTGCAAGGGGATCATGGTGCATATTTTAAGGTCCATGGCACAAAAAAAAATTGAAGAATATGCAGAAAACAAGTGCTAATGTGCATCATCAGTAATGTAATGAACTCTTACCTGACGAGATCAGCAGCACGGACACGAGACACGCAGACAGCAGCACATAAAAACAAAAACAAAAAAAAACAGAAAGAGACAAGAAATGAGTCAAACAAAACCAAAGACCACAAATACAGTCAGTCATGCTCTGCTGTTTGCTTCAGTTGCACAGCTGTCAGATATTAAAGGAAAGACAGTCCAAAGATGCTGATCGCCTGCTTTATTGATCAATTCCCCATCAATATTTAATGTGATAAAAATGGGTGAGGATTTCACTATTGTGAGGTGTATTAAGGGTCACCGGAGCCAGAATCAAAACGCAGGCGCTGGGTTCATGTGGAGGAGACGTTGCTTAGGAACAGAACGCTACAGCTTCACCTTCAGCTCATTCAGCATCCAGCTCTAGGGCTGTGCTAATTGCGATCTGAGGATGCGAAATGATGCCATAAAGAATTCCAAATATAGAAAATCAGAGATGATGGAGAAATCTCTGACTAGTGTCACAAAGAAATCAGCTGAATGAGTTTGTCATTTATAGCGGTGCATATCAGGATAAAATGTTCAAATTATATTTAAAACCCTTAAAAAACAAAATAAGTATAACAAATGAAAATATTTTTTCTATTACATTTTTAATTTAAATTATAATTTCTTACACAATATTTTATTTAATGAATAACTATTTAGAGGATTTTTTAATTATTTTGTAACTGAAGTAATAAGAATGAGGTGGACATGATTCATTGAATTAAATTGTTTAATTAAAATTAATGCCACAATTTCATTGGTCCTGGATTTGCTATAAATAAAAAATAAATAAATATATTTTTCTGTTATGACATTTTCTATGACAACTAAGTACTTTTCTTTCAATTTAATTAGCATTTATTGAATTTTTAAGTTTAATTAATAACTATTTACAGGATTCTTTTTTATTAATGAGAATTGTTTCATTGAAATTGAAAATTGTTTTATTAAAATGAATGGCATTTTCTATGACAATCGATTACATTTTAATGAATAAATAACGATTTACTGTTGTTGTTGTTGTTTTCATTTAGTAATGAAAATGAGGCTGACGTGCTTAATTGAAAATATTTTTATTATAATTTGATTGTCTTAAAATAGGCTTTGTGTGTTTGTGTATATACTGTATATATTCACATACACACACACACACACACACACACACACACATGTACATGCATACACTTTTATTTATTTATTTATTTATCTTTATTATTTTTTTTTTTGTATGTCACAAGCATGTTCCTGACAGGTTACATACACAGACATGCATCCTCTATAACATGCTGCTCTTGCTCAGGTTTCTTTATTAGAGAAGGATGCAGCTTGCTGGTAGTGTTCACAATGAGCCCGCATCCGCTCCTCTGTTTTGCCCATCAGAAGAGACGGCACGAGTGTTTCTAAGCAACCCTGCATCCTGGCAGGGGGCGGGGGGGATGCTGCATTGTGATGGAGCCACGAATACAAATCAGAGCAGAAATAAGAGAGAGACGGAGAGAGACGCCACAAACAGGTGAGAGGAATATTTCACACGCCATCCTCACCAACATCACTCAAGCACAGAAATAAAACACCGCCTCTGGGATTAGCTTATCGCAAGTGCTGCGAAAAAAATTATAACCAAAATCCGTTTACAAATAAAGGGAAAAAAAATGTTTGTCCATGTTTTACAAGCTGTATTTCTTATTTAATGGTACAGATAATATGCACTTTAATAATTATCTTAATAATTATCTTAATAATAAACGTTTACTCTATTTTATATTTTATATTATTATATTATTTAATAATATTTTATTTATATATTTAAAAAATATGTTCATTTAATTTCAGCAATTTTATGAGCATCCGATTTACATCAGATCAGCACCAAATACTAGTAATTATATGGTACTTCAAAAGAATAACTTGGCATTACTATGGTACTATGTGTAAACATCATAGTGCAAGAGTACAATTTGGTAAGTGTAAAAAAAATAAACACCAAAAAAAGTGGATAGTGGAATAGAATAGAATAGAATAGAATAGAATAGAATAGAATACATTTTGGTCTATTATAACATTTGACAATAAATATCACTTTTCAATTTAACTATCATTTCTTACACTATCTATCTATCTATCTATCTATCTATCTATCTATTTTTTTGTGCATCCCACTTGCATCATATTGGCATTATATCGGCACCAATTACCAAAAAGTCGAACACTAGAATAAAATAAAACTATTTCTTGGAATTTTTATAAGAAATGAGGTGGACATGTTTAAATTATATATTTTGAATTGTTTTTATAAAGTTAATGCCATAATTGTGGTCTTACAACAGGCTTTGAGAATAAATAAATAAATAAATAAATAGAATAGAATAGAATAGAATAGAATAGAATAGAATAGAATAGAATAGAATAGAATCTGTCTATCTTTGTTTTTTTAGTATCCCACTTTCATCATATTGGCATGAAGTCGAACACTAGTAATTTAATGGTACTTCACAAGAACCAGGAATTACTATGGTACTTTGTGTAAACGTACTACAAGAGTCCAATTATTGTTTGTGTAAAAAGAAAACAACACTAAATAAATAGATCTTTAGGAGACAGATTAAACGTTGCAGCCATGATGTGTCAAGATATGTTTCATAAAGCTCCAAAGCAAGTGTATGAAACATACAGTCACATGCGGAGGAGGCTGGCGCTTTCAAACCGTGTAATTACTACATTCCTGTGGATGCGTAATATCCAAATAAACACATCTCCAAACAAAAAAACTAATTAATGGGAGGAATTGGAAATTATGTTAATTCTGTAATGGTGCTTGTGTGTATCTCGAGGCTGTAGCATTTGCATACAGTAAGAGGAGGGCAAAACGATGCGTTCGTTTGAAAAAATCACGTCAACAGAAGCCCTCCAGAAACTGACAACACCACACACACCATATTTAAGATCATTTTGTGGTTGCCATGGCAAAGATGTTAATAAGGCGCTTTAAAACAGCGTGAAGTGAAATGAGTACGGCCTCACAAGCCATATATATGCTAATGACGAACCCGGAAGCACAGCAGCCTCAGACAAACAGGAGACGTGTGAAAATGTCAAACGGATGAACTGGTTCTTTAAAAAGTTTGATACGACACAGTGGTGCCACAGTTTGGTTTGGAATGGAGATACGGAGGTAATTCGCTGTGTCGCAATGTTGGAAATATTTCTGTTTTAACTATGAAGGCAAGCCAATGGATATCACACACAAGCACCATGCAAACTTTGTGCAAGAGTTAAGGCCTGTTCACACTAAGAACGCTAACTATAAATATAATTATAAAGATAACGGTATTAGCGTCCACACCGTTGAACAATATTATCTGTTTACTCTGAGCGCATGTGCGTCTGCCGCTTTCAATTCCAGAGCTAGTGATAGCAGGATGGATTCTGATTGGCTGTTAATATTTTTATCATTCGTCAGCTGGAAAAAATCGCTCTGAAAGTGATTCCAACGATATAGTTTCTCTGTGCCTTTATCGTTATAGTTGTGACGTTGACTCTGCTACTCTTTAATATTGAGAACGATTTTTAGAACTATATCTTTATCGTTATCTCTATAGTTATCGTCCTTGGTGTGAATGGGCCTTTATGCCGGTGAACGTCTTAATTTCAATCAATTCACTATGCAGAAAGTGAAAGTCGTGGCCTAACGGTTGTGGGGAAGTCATGTCCTAACGGTCAGAGTGTTGGACTTGCAACCCAAGGGTTGCGAGTTCGAGTCTCAGGTCGGCAGGAATTGTAGGTAATTACAACAGTTCATTGGTGTTGAGTTTGGCTGCGTGCATTCTGCAATACAGCATCTAAACATCAATAACAGTACACTTAAACACACGATAATAGTCAGTATAACTCTTCATTATAGAGTGGGAAAATAAATGATAAGCATTCTGACACATCAGCGTTCATCTTTAATCTGGAGACACCCACATGGTGCTCTACAGGGGCCCAGCAGGGGTCATTTCCCTCACAGTATTTCTCGATGAGCACAGGGGCTTCACTAAGGAGCTGAGCTCATTTTAAGATAATTGCTCATGTTCTCCCTCAAGTCTTATCAGAGGAGGGGAAAAAATACATTTTATGGAAAAATATTCTGAGTGCTTTGTGATCCCAAAGCATTTGTGCAATCAATACTCAGGTCATTACTATAGACTAAAAGATACTGCTTTGCTTAGTTTGATGACTGCTTGTAAAAATTTCATTCTGATTTAGGTTTGCTTTGGGAAACAGACTGCACAAAGAAGGAATTAACAGAACCCTAGTGCATTAATATGCAATTATGTCTTCAAAACATAACCACATTTAAAGCTTCTAGATTTGTTTAGAAGTTTAGAAGAAATCCAGGTGGAATTCTCCAGTATCAAATAATTTGTCTAACTTCAATAAAACATTAGATGCCAGTTTTCACAACAGAAGAGATGGAGCACAAAGGAGTAGAACAGAACATGAGGGTCTAAAGATATTGGATTTTTTTCTCTTTAAAATGTACAAGACAAGTACAGTAATGCATCCTAAGAACACAAGCACCCCCATTAGAGGTTAAGATCTCATCTACCTGACAAAACTGAATCTAAAATACAAATTAGGAAAATTCATTATCACTATAGATAACCAGACATTAAAATTATTGCTGGTACTGAAAAGGCAACAATTATGGTCATAAAAATACTGATTAATGGTCAAGATGGTCACCCGATACTTTTTTTAATACTATGACTGTTGTCCATTAACCAATAAATGGCTGATATTCTAATTCTGACCAATACAGATAAGCCAATAACTATTTTTATATTATAAAAGTTAGCCAATAAATGACCAATATTCAATTTAAGTCTAACAATGACAAGCAAATCATCTTTTTACGCTATATCCTTTAAACCAATATATAGCTGATATTCAAATTCTAACTGATACCGAATAAACTGACAGGCTAATCATTTTCATACTATGAGCACTAACCAATAAATGGCCGATATTCAAATTCTGCCAGATAGCCTACCAATAAACCAATAATCATTTTCATACTATGAGCATTAACCAATAAATGGCCAATATTCCAATTCTGACTGATACTGACAAGCCAGTAATCAATTTTATGCTATGTCCGTTAACCAATAAATGACCGATAATCAAATTCTGATTGATAACCCAATAATCTTTTTCATACTATTACAGTTAACCAATAAATGGCCGGTATTCAAATTCCGACAAATAACAATGATCAAATTCTGACAGATACGATAAACCGATAATCATTTTCATACTATGACCATTAACCAATAAATGGCCAATATTCAAATTCTGATTGATAAGCCAATAATAATTGTCATACATTGACAGTATCCACTAAATGGCTGGTATTCAGATTCCGACTAATAACAATAAGCCAATTCTGACAGATACGATAAACCGATAATCATTTTCATACTATGACCATTATCCGATAAATGGCCAATATTCAAATTCTGATTGACACTGACAAGCCAATAATCACTTTTATGCTATGTCCGTTAACCAATAAATGGCCGATAATCAAATTCTGATTGAAAAGCCAATAATCATTTTCATACAATGACAGTTAACCAAAAAATGGCTGGTATTCAAATACTTACTAATAACAATAAGGCAGTTCTGACAGATATGATAAACCGATAATCATTTTCATACTATGACCATTAACCATTAAATGTCCGATATTCAAATTCTGCCTGTTAGAGATAAGCCACTAATTATTTTCATACTGTGACTAATAACCGATAAATAACCGATATTCAAACTCTGGTCGATACCAATAAGCTGATCGTTATTTTCTTATTATGACTGAAGACCAATAAATGCATACAAAAAAAATCGATATACAGTGCATCCCTATCAATCAGTGCCTCTGAATGGAGCCAATATAAATAAATTGACATACACAATGGGGTTGATTTACTCTCAGCATCATGGGATGAACAGGGATGTCTTGGATTCCACCCCCAACAAGAGTAAGTCACAGGTCAGACAGTGGCCAGCTGCGTCCGAGCAGCCAATAAGCCTGATGTCACTGTCGCTTACATCAGCAGGCTCTCTGCGGGCCTGACATTGACCAGTTTCCTGAAATATGGGGTGGGATGGCAGGACGGAGACAGTGTGGTCACATGAATTGATGCACTACAGAAGCTGTCACAGTCATATCCTTAAGCGCTCTACGTAAACAGCACTAGAGAGAGTTGATTTGCAGTATACTAGCTACTTAAAGAGAGCAATCCGTCCAGGGTGATGAGGTGTTTCAACACAGACACTCAAGCTGTAAGTAAATCAAAGGGGTAAACAGGGTTTAACACCAGTTCAAGGGGTGATTCTTGCCTTTTGTGCTGCTTGTGTATCGGAGAGATAAAATGGCCCAATTCTATTCGCTTTCAGAGTTAAAAGCAGCAGCATATGAAATATTCTAGCTGGAGGTGGTTATAGCATATATTAAGCTTTAAACGGTATGAAAACACGCAACGGCTGAGAGCGCTAATGGTACTTGAAGTGCTGCTTGATACAAAGGTGATGAGTTTGGATAGCGCAAATAATGTGAGGTGATGCAGTCGGATTGCGCACGAGCGTTTCCAAGGCCCCGGCATTTTCCTTGTGATATTGATCAGCATGTGTTTCTACTAGGTGGCACTGCAACACACACAATAGGAGTTTGATTGCTGTGAGCAGGCTTGTAAAAGAGAGAAATTAAGAGAAAAGACGTTGAATGAGAGAGAGAGAGAGAGAGAGAGAGAGAGAGAATAAGGGAATGAGACAGACTAAAAGAGAACGGGCCACGAGGTGAGAGGGGATTTTTGGAGCGGCAGAAAAATTCAATTAAATGCCACACAAGAATAAAGCAGTCAAGCTGTCAGTGGACAGAGCACCATCAATCTAGAGCAGGGTGAGTGACCCCTTTCCTAACAGCAGACACAGAAATTAAAGGAAAAGTTCACTTAGAAATAAAAAATGTCATTATTTACATACTTTCGTGTAGTTCCAAACCTGTATGACTTTCTTTCTTCCCTGGAAAACAAACATTCTGCTTTCCATCACCATTACGCTGCTCTTTTCCATACAAAGAAAGAACACAGTGACCAGGAAAAAGGTCAAGCTGCAAAAAAAACAAGTAGTCAATCAAAGTAAAGCAGATGTTCTGTTCTCTAGCTATGTGAGTTTTATGTTGGGGAAAAAATCTTTCATATCACCATGTTTGCTCCTTTTTTAATTTGCATACTTTTAAATAAGGTGTAAATAATAATAAAAAAAAAACATTTTCAGTAATTAAATAAAGCTAAATAAATTTTTTTTTATATTTGTTTATTTTAGTTTTTTTTTATTTTTTCATATAATATTCACTTTAAAAAATGCCTTGGCAACTAACTTAGTATACATTGAAGTACTAAAATTACTATAAAAAAAACATTATTAAAGTAATAATAATAATAATAATAAAGTATAATAATATAAAAGCCAAAGCAAATTTAACTTGAAAAAAATATTATAATAGTAATATTACATGAGATATGCAAATGAAATGAGTTACGGCAGTGGAGACATTTTTAGAAAAATACAGGTTTGTTCTGCTATTGTAAGGCTTCAAATGACCTAAAATATATCAAATGAATCATATTAACTATTTTCATGGTCTTTTATAGTGCTTTAATAGCCACTTTTGGAGCTTGAAAGTTCTTGGTCGCTATATATTTCCATTAAAGGAAGAGAGCAGCGTGAACCTTCTTCTAAACCTCTCCCTTTTACAGAAGAAATAACATCAGAAGAAACAACACGAGGAGCAAATGATGACAGAATGTTCTTTAAATGCAGGGAAAAGCATTAAATACACTCACCGGCATTTCAATTCAAATGTTTCATCCGCATACAAGACTGTACAGCAACAGCTTCAATAACAAGCCTGTTTGATTATCATGCTCCAAAATAAAACTACTGTCAAGTAACTGGCAGACTGGGGTTTTTCACACAACAAGTTAATCTGGGAACACATAAAAGCAGTAGTTTGAAAGTAAGTTATAAAATCGATCCCTTCTCTTAACCGTGGCACAAAAACCGACGGAACCCGCTCTCTATTAGCCTTCGCTAGCGTAACATTAGCTTGTTTCAACCAGACTGCATTTACAACACTGAAAGAGAGCAGTGAAAGGACTGCACCCCTTCATCTAGAGCGATCAATCCGTTATGAGCAGCTAGTGTGCGGCGGTGGGCTCTTTCAAAAGGTAAACAGACTGAATAATTTCTCTGCCAATTACCAAGACAGTGGAGAGGGCCCAGACAAGAGCGAACATTGACAAATGCAGCCCGCCGCTCAATTTTCCCAGCAAATCTCCCTCCGTACCTGACACTAAGACAATAAGAAACCCTAATGGGTATTTATACTGGCCCTGCCATTTATTTCAGGGGCCCTTCACGGGTCAAAATTGATTCTCCAAAGCCCATTGAAATGAGGCTGTTTGCCGCTTCATGTGGCGCACTCCATTTTTCCTGTCCTGTCAAGAACAAACAGGATAAGAGAGCAGGAGACAGAATCAAGAATAAACAGCAAAAGGTACGGCCAAACACTGATGATGCTTTTGACTCGAATCGCTGAAAGTGCACGTAAATGAAGCAGTGGAGATGCTGTCACGTTTACATACTGAGAGAAAATTATTTCAGTAATATCTCATCTATTTCTCAAAAGACCCCAGAGGGACAAACCCTTCAAACCTCAACAACCTCTTGTGCTCAGATCCGTCTCTGATCAGAACTCAATAAGAAATCAAACATTTGTCAGTAACTTTCCTATTACTGAATTAGCTGAGCTATGACATTCACAAACATTTTTATGGCACTATATTATTTTTCGTACCAAATTTGAATGGTGAGTTAATGATCAAAAGAGTAAATCTCTTTACTGTCTTTACAAACAGCAAAGACAGTAATAATGGTTTCTATTTCAAATGAATGCTGTCATTTATGATATTTCTATCTATTCATCATAGAATCTTTAAAAAATGCATCACGGTTTCCACAGAAATATGAATCAGCACAACTGTTTGCAACATTGATGACAATCAGAAATGTTTCTTGAGCAGCAAATCATCATATTAGTATGATTTCTGAAGATCATGTGACACTGAAGACTGGAGTAATGATGCTGAAAATTAGGGCTGTGCGATTAATCGAAATCGTAATAAAATCACGATATGAGTGTGCACGATTTTTAAATCGCTTTATAGCACGATTTTCCGCATTCCCGACCTCCCGCAGTATGCTATCCGATCCTATCAGAATGCAGCGCACCTAAGTGGAGCGCGAGAACAGAACAGACTGGGAATATGCCTAACTCCAGGTTCACACACTCTGTCTGTGATGCATATTTTTTCCGAGCCCATGTTAATGGATCAGAGCTTCACACTGCACACGGTAAAAGATGAACAGAAAAGGTTAGAAATCGAAAGGTGCGAAAAGAATGAATATCTAGCACATGAGCATAGAGAGAGTTGTGAGTGAGTGAGAGGAGACATGTTTTAAGTGCGCACACTCTCTCCGGGCGAGAGCAGCGTGTATCTGAGCACGCGTGTCTGGTTTTGTGACAAAACAAAGGAAATCTGCATGCGAGTGGAGAGATTCGCGCTCGCGCGTTATTTTAATGTGCTTTCGCGTTACAATAATGCGCACTCGCTGCTGCTTCTGAAAAGCATACACATACTGTATACACACTGCAGAAGGAGTACGTGAACCTTGGGCAATAAATCTATTTCAGCACCTGAGGCACCGCTACAATGAGCTCTATGACCAATGCAAACCCCCTCCCCCCCCCAAAAAAGCCCTGGACACGGGTTTTATTTATTTATTTATTTGTCTGCCATATGTCTTTAGACATTTTGTTTGACATTTTACTTATTATTATTTTGACTTATGTCTGTTCTAGAGGCATGTTACAACCTTTTGATAAAGCTCTCATTGTTTTTCTTTTGGAAATATGTTTCAAATTTATACTGAATGCATTTATGACTGTAAAGCATGTCTGTGTGTGTCAAAATCGTGATTAAAATCGAAATCGCAAAATTTATCAAAAAATCGTGATAGGTTTTTTTGGTCCATATCGCACAGCCCTACTGAAAATACAGCTGCGCATCACAGAAATAAATTTCAGTTTAAAGGATTAGCTCACTTTCAAATTAAAATTTACTGATAATTTACTCACCCCCATGTCATCCAAGATGTTTATGTATTTCTTTCTTCAGTTGAAAAGAAATTAAGGTTTTTGATGAAAACATTCCAGGATTTTTCTCCGTATAGTGGACTTCAATGGACTCCAAACAGTTGAAGGTCAAAATTACAGTTTCAGTGCAGCTTCAAATGACTTTAAACGATACCTGACGATGAATAAGGGTCTTATCTAGCGAAACGATTGGTCATTTACAAAAAAAAAATATATTGTATATGCTTTATAAACACTTTTCTCTCACTTCTGCTGACTGTCAAAACCAGAAGCCGTTCCGGAGGGATGTAACAGGTATGGGTCGCACGTGCGCCTCTGGGACAACGTTTCCTTACTTTAGCAAAGGAAAACCAGTCTCCTCTTGGCTTATATCAAAATCCTCTGACATTTTCCTTAATAAATCCTCGTTTTGTGGTTCTAATTCGTGAACGCCGTTTTGTTTTGTTCTCTCTCTGCGCTCGTCACTAATCACTACATCATCCCCCGGAGCGGCTTCCGGTTTTGACAGTCCACAGAAGTGAGAGAAAAGTGTTTATAAAGCATATACACTTTTATTTTATTTTTTAAATGACCAATTGTTTCACTAGATAAGACCCTTATTCATCATCTGGTTTGGTTTATAGCTCTTTGAAGCTGCACTGAAACTGTAACTCTGACCTTCAACCGTTTGGAGTCCATGACGTCTACTACATGCTGGAATGTTTTCATCAAAAACCTTAATTTCTTTTCGACTGAAGAAAGAAATTCATAAACATCTTAGATGACATGGGGTTGAGTAAATTATCAGGAGATTTTAATTGGAAAGTGAACTAATCCTTTAACAGATATTCACACAGAAAACAGTTCTTCACAATATCACTGTTGCTTTACTTGTATTTTTGATCCTTGGCAAGCATAAACTTTCAAAAAGTAAATAAATAAATAATGCTCACCATTTATTTATTTATGTTTTATTTAGTTAGTTAGTTTTAATTCGTTAGAATTTTACCAGAAACATACAAGACACAATCTATACTTGTGAGAAAAGCAAGAACTCAATTATACTTCCCAGGGTTTTCCTGAATAAATCATTGTGTCTTTCTTTCAAAATAAATAAATAATAAATCAACTAAATAAATTTAATTAAGGTCATTTTGACTTTATATCTCACAAACTGATGAGAGTCACTGTTATCGCAAAACATTTTATATTTTAAGCTTTATCTCACATTTAGCCTACCTTTTTGAATCAATGGCACTGTGTAACATATTGCAACACATCATAAACACCCCATAACTCGCCGCAGGCAACATCTGAACACATCAAGAAATGGCTTCTCATTCAGATCCTGCCAAACAACCTGCTGCTACTGAACTTCAGATAATGCTAATTAAGCAAGTTGAGAGAACATCAGCAGAACCTCAGCTCCTCCAGCTGTATCACAGCAGTCACAGCACATTGACCAGAGACTGAAGCGTACGTCTGCCGTCCTTTACGTCCTTCTACCGTCTCTCTCGTCTCTTCCTCTGGGACAACAGCTGCCGAAGCAGATGACGGGATTTAACGCTTCATTATAGTCCCATGCTGAAAAGATCCCGGAAACCATGTGAGAGACACAAAGGGAGAGCGAAAGGAAGAGAAATGAAATGTATGCTGGAAAAAGTGAAGAAAGCGAGAGGGTGATCGCTGGAGCTGCCCGCTATGGCATCATGGGTAATGAAGGAGAGCTCGGGAGGCCGGGACGGAGGTCCTAAACCTGCCTGATGAGGTGCAGATTAAAAGAGATGGAGGGAGAGAGAAAATGAAAAAGAGAACTCCCAGAGGAGAGTTCATTATCATCCAGATGTCACTGTACCACCTGCTTCCCCCAAAACTGACAGAGAGAGAGAGAGAAACACATTCCACCACACTGCTGTAATATCTGCTGCATCAGAAAAATAAAACTGAATGACAAGAAAACAAAAGTCCACCAGATGAACATAGGTATCTTCTATATATAAATGATATTTGAATGGAAGTTTAACCTGCCACAGGAGCTGCTGAAACAGTTCTACTCAGCCGTCATTGAGTCTGTCTTGTGTACTTCAATAACTGGTTCAGCTACAAAATCAGACATCAGAAGACTACAGAGAACGGTTCGGACTGCTGAAAGGATTATTGGTGCTCCCCTGCCCACACTTCAAGAACTGTATACATCCAGAGTGAGGAAAAGGGCTCAGAAAATCACTCTGGATCCCTCACATCCAAGTTACCCCTGTTTGAACTTTTGCCATTTGTCCGGTGCTTCAGAGCCGCAAATACCAGGACAGTCAGGCACAAGAACAGTTTCTTCCCCCAGGCAATACCTCATGAACAGTTAAATGTTCCCCACTTATGCAAAAAATGTGCAATATTCTTATATTTATTTGTTACCCCTCCATCCAAGTACATCTCTGCATCTTACTCTATTCTAATCCATTGTCATCTATAGCACAACTGTTCATACAATTTATTTATTTGCAATTTGTTTTTTTTGTTTTTTGTTGTTGTTGTCTCTGTGTACTGGAAGCTTATGTCACTAAAACAAATTCCTTGTATGCGTAAGCACACTTGTCAATAAAGCGCTTTCTGATTCTGATTCTGATGATATTTTCCACTGGATTTACAAAAATTGTAAAATAAAATAAAATAATTCTGTGAATATTCAAAATTACTTTCTCCTTTAAAAAAAAAAAAAGAAATCTAACAAATATAGTGAGGTTTAAAATGCTTAAAAAAGAAAAAAAAATATTGTCAATGATGTTTTTTTTTCTCTCTCTTAAAATAAGTTCTATATACAATCATTTAGCAGACGCTTTTATCCAAAGTGACTTACAAATGATGACAATAGAAGCAATCAAAACCAGCAAAAGAGCAATGATATGCAAGTGCTATGACAAGTCTATATATATATAGGAGCTGCAGTGTTAAGATTGCAATAAAATAAAAATAAAAAAATTAATATTCCATGTTTTATTTTTGGAATATGGAATATTTTTGATTCTGTACAATACAATGTTTTATGCACTGCAAGTCTAAATTAAATTAAATTTTAGTTTCATAATAACAGAAATTGTTCAGCCCTTTTTCTCCTTAATACATTATTTAGAGGTTATTATCTTTCTCGTTCTGTTTTATGAATATGTGAATAATAATACCCAAATGGCTATACGGTGAAGGGTGCTTCACTTTGCAAATGGATAAATCTTGTTTTGCCTCTTTCCCGTTCACATGTGTGACCTGTGCTTTATCCGGTGGGCCTATTTATTGCTTTCACCCAGAGTGCACAGTGAGTATCTGCAGGGCATGAATGAGGAAGGTGTGCCAGACCTGAGTAAAAGCGGCACATTTTAATGGTCTTCATGATAAATGTAACACTGACAGCAGAGAACATCTTGCTGTGCTGAGGAACTTTCTCCTTCCTGGAGGCTGTGATACAGAAGACTATTATCAAACAGTTCAAATGACTTCCAGTGGATGGTTTGCTGCTGAGTACTACACACACATTTTCACTGAATAGTCTAGATCAGGGCTGCACAATAGGTTGATGTTTATGTAGGCCTACACATGGGCATCAGACCCTCCAAACACTGACACTATAGCGTGCTCTGACAGAGGAACTATTAACTGAAGACGGCGAGTCTCCACACATTCAGAATGGTCTCATTTTTCATTTGTATTTTGCCTTGTTTAGTGATTCTGAATGGATCTGTAGTAGTTTATATGCGGCCCTTTGGCGTCTCCCAGGGGTCTTGTTTGGTACGGCAGGTTGATTTGTATAAATTTATTGTATAAATGCAAAAAAAAAAAAAAAAAAAAAAAAAAATCACAGAATGTTTAAATCTATCTTGATTTTGTCTTGTTTAAAAATAGTTACATGTAATTGAAAAGTAATAACACTAGAATAATATTTTAGTGAATAGAAAAGGTTGGGCTTGCATTATTGATTTGGAGAGAAGGGGGTCTTGGAGTAAAAAAGGTTGAGAACCTCTGCTTTATGTAAATGCAGGCCCAGTTATATGGGGGTACAAAGAATTCAACATTATTGTTATTATTATTATTATTATTTTATGGATAATTAAATTCATGCAATATAAAGATACATCCCAACAAGCTTTATTTATTTATTTATGTTAGGCTAAATGTATTTTATTTATTCATTCATTATTCAGTCTACTTGGTAGATCTCGGTGAGTTTCTCATGTGAAAAGTAGATCCCCATATAAAAAAGTGTGGACACCTTGTTCTAGATTTTCATTTTGGTGAGATGCATTTTCTTTTGATTAGGGTTAAAACAAAACAACAAAAAAGCAAAACAAACAAACAAAACTAAATGCAAAACCAAACAGAAAAATAAAATAAATAAAAACTTTAAGACATCAAAAAACAAACAAAGTGCAAAAAAAAAAGCAAAACAAAAAAATAAGTACAAAACAAAACAGAGAATTTAAATAACAATAAATGTAAAAAAAAAAAAAACGCCAAACAAATAAACATGCAAAACAAATAAAAAGTACAAAACAAAACAGAAAAATAAATAATAATAAAAAAACCTTAAGAAATCAAAAAAACAAGTGCAAAAAAACAAAATGCAAAACAAAAAATAAGTGCAAAACAAAACAGAAAATTAAAATAACAATAAATGTAAAAAAAAAGCCAAACAAAAAACATGTGAAACAAAAAAAAAGTACAAAACAAAAGAGAAAAATAAATAATAATAAAGTTAAAACTTTAAGACATCAAAAAACAAAAGTGCCAAAAAACAAAACAAAATGCTAAAGAAAAAACTATGTGCAAAACAAAAGAGGAAGTGTAAATAACGATGAATGTAAAAAAAAACACACAAAAACAAAATGCCAAACAAAAAAAAGCATGGAAAACAAATAAAAAGCACAAAACAAAACAGAAAAATAAAATAAATAAACACAACAAAATAAAAATGTTTTTTTAAAATGTCAAAAGACACAAATCAAAAAAACAAAATGGTAAACAAAATAATAAATAATAATGAAATTAGCAAAATAAAAAATAATAATGAAATTAGCAAAAAACTAATAAAATAAACTTTTATAAAAAAATTAATAAAATAAAAATGTTTTCTTAACGTCAAAACGAAGCACAAAACAAAACAAACAAATACAATTAAAACAAATGTATTTAAATAAATAGCAATAAAATTTAAAAAAATGAATAAATAATGCTAATAAAATAACAATGTTTTCCTAACCCTAACGCAAGGCCCCTCATGTTAGTGGTGTGACCTCCGTTTTTCCTAACCCTAACGCAAGGCCCCTCATGTTAGTGGTGTGACCTCAGTGGCATAGTTTTCGAGTCTCGGGCCGGCAGGAAAGGTGGGGGGAGTGCATGTACAGTTCTCTCTCCACCTTCAATACCCTGACTTAGGTGCCCTTGAGCAAGGCATCAAACCCCCCACTGCTCCCCGGGCGCCGCAGCATGGGCTGCCCACTGCTCCGGGGTGGTGTGTTCACAGTGTGTGTGTGTGTTCACTGCTCTGTGTGTGTGCACTTCGGATGGGTTAAATGCAGAGCAAGAATTCTGAGTATGGGTCACCATACTTGGCTGAATGTCACGTCACTTCACTGTGTTTACTTCATATGGGTCACCATACTTGGCTGAATGTTCACTTCACTTCACTCACTTGTTTTCCTAACCCTAACGCAAGGCCCCTCATGTTAGTGGTGTGACCTCAGTGGCATCTGACCCTGTTAATCAGAGTGTGCTGGCTTTAGTTGAAGGAATGAGGAGAGACTCTTGGGAGAGTTTAGCCTGTGCTTTTATGGGCCAGTTTGTTCTACCCTAGAAAAATAGTAGTGAGGCACAACTGAGCTCAGTTCACACGACCCAGAGACCCGCTGAAGCTGAGCAGCATTCAGAAATAAAATACAGAATAAACTATACAATTCTGCGCTGGAAAGCTTTAAGCTAGTGATAAGAAAGCGTGGCAGAATACTAGAAACTAGTAGAAACCTTAACCTACTTTAGCACAATTACAGTAAAGATGTTCATTATGAAGAGCAAAAAACAAAGCACATCTTCACGTCTAGAGCAAATGAAGACTGTATAGCACATGACACGTGGAACTTAATGATCAGGGGAAAATCTATCTTAGCATCTGAAATAACAACAGTAAAAATCATTCCCACAACTATCACCTGGCAGATATTCTCCTCAGTGGGCCACAGGGAGGGCTCGAAATAAGGCGCTTGATGTATGTTATTATTTTGTTTGGAGCATAAGGCCCCAAAGGGTGTTTTTCTTCACATGTTCTCACACACACACACACACACACGAGGTACGGTATGGCATGATTCACATTATTGTCAAAGATCTGTGTTGTTACTGTAAAGTTAAGAGAGTCTGGGCTTCTATTTTAGTCCTATTAGCCAAGACAAAACAGTCCCACCGGAGCTGATGTTAGATGCCTAATGGCCACATGTGTAATACATACATACATTAGAAACACACACACACATATCAGTGTATACACAAGTCAACCCCCTATTGCTGTTTCTTTTTAAATGAACAGAGCCACAAATTCAGAGTTAAATGTATGCTGCATTGTTATGAACTAAAAGAAGAAAAGAGAGCAGGGATAACTAACTAACTAACTAAATAAATAAATAAATAAAATTTGGAGAGAACTTTCTCCATACAGTTTTTTAAAACATAAATCTAATGTTTTTGGTTTGTTTGTTTGTTTTCTGTTAAAAATGCTTGCCAGTGATGATTATTCCCTATAAATGTTACATAATTTTACACATTTTAGATTTATCTTGTTTTAAGTATGTTTATATATTTTTCTAGAAAACAAGACAAAAACAATTATTTGTATAGCTGAAGTGCTCAGAGTGTATAATTATGTAATAGACAACAAACCAATAAGAATTATATGCGAAATCAACTAAATTATGTTACTTTATTGAAAATAATAAAAAAGTATTTAACTTTTTTTTTTTTTTTGGAAGTTCCACATATGAATATTAATTACCAAAATAAGAAATAATTAGCAAAGCCACTATGAATAGCTACAGAAAGTGAAAAGTAAAAAAAATCAAAACAAAATAAAACAAAAACCAAAAAAACTAACTAACAGACACAAATAATAAAAAAAACACAGAAACCAACATAAAATAGTAAAATAAAATATATTTAATAATTTTGCAAAAAAAATTAAAATAAATTAACAATACTCTCAAAGGAGAGAAATAAAAAAGCAAAACAAAACATTCGAAAATAAAATATATTTAATAATTTTGATTAATTTTTTAAAATCTTGAATTACAAATTTAAGAATATTAATTGAAAATATAGTCATTAGTATCACAACTTTCTGTTAGTTTTTTTCCCAAAGCCGCTTGGAGTTGCTAAAAGGAGAGCAGAGAAGTGAAAATAAAAGACCTATGGCAGTGAAGTGACATCTTTATGGTCGTCTATCAGTCCGTCCATCATTTTTAACAACTGTTCTTTTTAACCAACGACAATTAAAATGTCACCAGCCATCTGAATGCTGTAAGATCTTATTTGAGCAGAGCGTGACCTTTGCGCTCGATGTCGGGAAACAGACAGCGGAGATTTTTATTGTGTCCATCGGTGAACAAGCCAAACGTATGGTTTTCTCTGTAGGCTTTTAGATGCACCTTTTCTTTGAAAACTCAATAAACGCTGACCTTTCCAACAACGCTTCTGGGTAAACAACAAAACAGAAACATCTGAAAGCAGGGTAAGAAACAGTATGGCTCTGTGTGTGTGTTTGTGTACAAGGGCGAGTGTGTCGAGCAAGCACTAAATTACAGTGTCGCTAACGCTGGGAATCCCCTCAGAAAGCCTTCGAGACGCTCTCCTGCTCCTCATATTGAGACACAGCTCTGGAAACATTGCTGAGAAAACAGCATCTTATTTTCCACAAAGATCCCAGAAATACATATCAGTATCCTGATATGGCTCGCTCCTGTTAATGGATTTCTCTTTTTAATTTATATTATTGTTATTTAAAATGATTATTGTATTTATTTTATATGCTGTTAGCTGACAATACAACAAAACACCTGAGGCACTTTTCATGAATGGGGTACAAATGCTGAAAACTCAGCTTTGCATGACAGGAATAAATTACATTTTAATGTATATTAAAATAGAAAAACTTTATTATACATCATAATAATATTTCACAATATTACAATTTTTCCTGTATTTTTGATCAAATAAATGCAGCCTTGATGAGCAGAAGAAAGTCCTGTAAAATGATTAAAAATCATTCTGATCCTAAACTTCTGACTGGTAGTGTTTGTGTGTATATGTGCAAAATAATGCACACATAAAGAGTAATACTGTGAGTAGGTCAAGTGGTTATTTCCATTGACTTTTGTTGAGAAGGAACACAAATGTTTCCCCAGCCATATATTTCCAGCACAAACAATGTTTCTACAATGTCCCCCTGACAGGACTGTCTAAAACTCCCATCAGTCTCTGGGTTCTGAAGGGGTCCTTTATCTGTAACCCAAAGCAGAGAAACACCCCTGACAGCCTGTAATGTACTGCTGGAATTGACTTCTGTCACACAAATAATGGGAAACAACACACACTAGTCTTTATGCTGGTTACTCTGTACGTCTCTGTCACGTTATTGCTGTACTTCTCCTTTCTGCGGGAATCTTATAAAGCAGCTACCTTACAAAGTGAAGGTATGTCTTCATCTAAGGTGGAAACTACCACAAATGATGACAGAAAGTCATTTTGAAGTCTCCTGAGCTCTGAAAGCACAACCTCTCTGTAGTCTAGTACATCTAAAAGCTTGGACAGGAACCAAAGCTAATGGCTTAATAACTAGTACCTGATCTTCAGACCTGAGTTAAGCATGTCTATGAGAAAAACCGATGAAAGGAAAGGCTGGGAGAGTGGTTCAAGCTCTTCTTCTTGCTGTTGGTGCCCAGATAACTAAAAACATGCAAGCATTGAGGAAATCTGGATCCACTACAAGGGTCTGCGGTACAAAACAATGTGCACTCGTCTCAGGAAAAACACGAAGGTCATTTTACAAAGAAATCATGAAGGATATCATTTGTGTAGATCCACATTTTTCAAGGAGACCTTCAATAATTCATGCCTCAGGGTCTGTTCAAGCACTGAAGATGTCCAATTATCTATTGTTACTACATAACTTGTAATGTATATATAGCATAACATAATAATGTGGCCTTCATGCACTATTTCCAAATATCCCAACGTGACCTCATGAGTATTCATATGTATTTTACATAAAGTGTGCTTCTACTACAAGTACAGTTATAGACACTAAAATTTACTAAATTGACGTATTAGCAGCACCTAAAATGTAAATCATTTTTGTGTTCAGCTCCTTTTTTTTTTTTTTTTTGCACGCAGTTTTACAGAAGTACAATCTGTTTACAAATCCCTATTTAATCCAATACTGAATTCATGTTGCATTAAAATTGTTTTCAACTGCATTCATCTAACTCAACTGACGAATTTACTTTGCCTGAAATGATAACCTTTCATGATTTCAAGTGCAAGCTCATTTCAAAGGACTGCACAATCTTTAATACACTTTTAAATTAATGCATTTCTGTAATTGTTTAACCATTATTTAATGTAATATTTATTTAGTTATGCACATAAATGGCATTTATCAATATGCTGACTCAAAAATCTACCATAAAATTCACCAAAAATGAAACGTGTGCATAAATGTGCATAAAATAAACCTATTTGTTAGCTTTTTCTTTGTAATGTATATTGTTCAACTGTTCAATCGTATGAAGTGACTAAAATGGACACCGTACACTGTTCTGCCTGTTATATTTTATTGTTTTATTAAAAAAAAAAAAAAAAAAAAAAAAAAATAAATATATATATATATATATATATATATTTATATTTTATTGTTTTATAAATATATATATATATATATATATATATGTTTAGGGGTAGGGTTAAGGGATTTAAAATAAATATGTAAAATATATCAGTAAAATGGTTTTAAAAATATACCAATATATTTATGTTATGAAATATTTGTAAATATCTTACATTTATAAATGTAAATACATAATAATTTTAGATGTTGCAAGCAAAAATCATTTAACAAATACAGAAATATTGTCTCACTTTTTTTTATTTTATTTTATTTTTATTTTATTTTCCAAAGGCAAAATAACAATTAGAACAAAGACTATCATATTTATTTATTTATTTAGATTATTTAGCCACTTCGTCCCCTGTTATTTCCATAATTTGTCATGTGAAAAATAAATAAACAAACAAACAAACAAAAACTGCTGGACTTTTTAGAACAAAACCATGCATAAACAGACACGTGTACTGCAGTATGAGAACTTGCAGCTTTCCCTATCTGACAGGTGCAGGCATCCATGTGAGAGACAGACATGCCATCTCTCAACGGGCCAGAGGAAAGCACGAGAGAGAGGATGAGAGTTTTACAATCGGCTGCCACAGAGAGTCTGTGTGAATGCTAAACAGGCCTGTGGTACCTCAGAAACATGCAGCAGTCACAAAAACACACATTCACAAACTTCACACGCCAGTGTTCTTAAAGGAACCTTATTCGATGGTTATAGCATATTTTTAGTTAAGGTTTCTTGTACCAAAATCAGTCCTGGATAGTGCATGGTGCAGTAGGTGGCTGTGAAGATGCGACCAATCATAATTTAGTTAGTACAAAGCATTTTCCTATATTTAGTACCATTTAAACCCTCTCTCTGACTTAACAGATGTTGTGCTAACTTTATGTAAATAACTTCTGTTTTGATTGGCTAACCCATTACTTCACACTGTTGATTATCAAGGCAGGTCAAGTTGCTAAATACGCAATATGCACTGAAATAAAGATCAACCACAGTAGAATAATTCTTAAAGCTAATGTAATTTTTAATAAATAAATAAATTAATAAAAACTAAGTAGGCTATTTATGAGTCAATTTCCTCAAAAGCGGAAATACTGTGATGCTTTCAAAACTTTGCAGTTTGGATGTCCCAACCAAACGTAAAATTTTAAGGCAGAGCTAGGCCTATCTGTTTGTCACACCAATGAAAGATGTACAGTATTCAAAAACCATTAATACGAGACATTGCTCAAATAAAAAAATGTATAAATAAAACATTTAAAATAATAATAATAATAATAATAATAATAAATGTAAAGTCATTGTTTTCCATTTCACTTCGTGACACTATTTGTGCAGTCAATGTAAGCAAACCAAATCAAAGCAAAAGCAAAGCAAAACAAAACAAAACAAAACAAAGCACAGAAAGCAAAACACTGCTACAACCACAAAAAAAGCACAAAACAAAAATTGAAAACAAAACACAAAAACAAAGCTAAAAGTAAAACAAAGCAAAACAAAAAAACAAACATACAAAACAAAAACAAAAAATCTAATCCAAAACTGTTATGCAGAAGAAGAAAAAACTCTCCAAACAATCCTAAGAGACTTATTTCTGACTTATTTTCTGATTTTCCCAAAAACAAACAAAAAAATTGGCATGGAAGAAGTATGCTTTGTGAAGTATTGTTATTTCAAGGCCATCCTGCCAAACCCCACCAAAGCGACTGCAGGCTCAGCATGTGGTCTCTCAGCGTACATTACACTATTGGTCAAAGACAATGTCAAGACCTTAAATTCATCTCCCAAAATGCACAGAGCGGAGCCTCTCAACAATAGGATGTGTGTTCTCCTTAAATCAAAAGAATTACTTTATACACAGCGGGATTCTCATGTCAATGGGGTCAGTGCTTCCCGGTCACCTGAGGGCCGCGTGGAATCCTGCCCGGATCAGTCGTCAAGGTGATGGAGCTTTATTAAAAAGAGCCGGTGTTATTAAAACAGGTCTTATTATTGGATGCACCACCGTGGGAGGAGAGAAGAGGTGTGACCCAGGTCTTTGTCTCAAACTGCCTTCATTAATCATGCAGCTTTGTGTGTGTGTGCACGCATTAGTATTCATGCAAACACTGAGGGTCACTGTAAACAGTGATTGCAGACGGCTGGATGTTGATTGATCGTATCTCATTGTGAATGTAATTTTTGTGCTAATTAACTGGAGTGATAAGGATTTAATCTAAATATTTATAGACTGCGCGCGCGTGTGTGTTTGTGGCATGATTTTGTGTGTTGCTGCACCTGCATCTCATGAATGCACTCATGTAACTGCTTTCATGTGTGCGTTTATGAACATTCCATATGAGTGTGTTTAAAAGGCAACTGAGTTCAGAATCCAGACTATATGAATTCCCTAAACATTCCTGACTGTTTAGCCAGATGAGAATCACAGCACTGCCACTTCCTCCTGCCACAGCTCCTTTGTGCTCTGTGCTGACCTATTTACCAGTTTAATTCCCTGCCCTGGGGTCCAGAACGTGAGGTGCATGTCCGCAATACATAACCTTCACCACAGGGGGCAACAGCATGCAAACACGTTCCGCAACCCCAGACAGGGGACAGAGAGCAGGCAGATGCTGATTCTAATTAACACAGACTGAACAATACAGGGATGCCATGGGGCAGCGGTGCTTTAAAAATGTCCTCATTTAACCTCAGCTACACTTTAATAAAATTAAAGTCGCAAACTAACAACCGTGTCAACTATTGCAGCTCAGAACTCGGCAACACTGGTTTAGTGTTGGTGCACAATAAATCCATGGCAGACAGAGAACAATGCGTCATTTTCTGTCTTCACTAAATGCAAAGTAACAAAATCATATTGTATTATGAATGGTAAGATTCACCGTTTCGGATCAGTGCAACGGCATAAAACTTAATTTAAAAAAGTGTGCATCAGATGCATGTTGGCATTTGTATCACGATGCATCTTTTCTAACATATTTGCATCAGCAAAAACTGATTTATTTATGTATAATTATTAGTGCTATACTTTTATTATTTAGAATGTTACCAATAATTTGTGACCAATATTTTACATGTAGATTGATTTCTCCTCTCTAAACTATTTCTCAAGCACGTTCTCTCATCATCACAGCCGCTATGTGAATATGACGTATCACAGCACTACGGAGACCAAGGCGTGTCATGAGAATATAGATTAAACCACGGCTGTCTGTCTAATTCAAAGAAATAAAAGCAAACGATCTGTATCATACTGAATTGCATAGCATATTTTATTTTTCCATTGCATCGTATTGCATTGAATCACATTGTGTTGAATCAAATCAAAAACGTATAGCATTGCATCATAATAGGGGTGAATAGTATCGCATCGAAATGGTAGCTGCTTCTTATGTATTTTTAAGGTATCGTATCATTGGCTAGGCATGGATTGGCTATGCGTATCGTATCAGTCTCAGTTATGCACATCCCTACAGCGTATCATAACATTTTTGATGTTTATCGATGTGGACTTTTTTCCATTTGATGCATCTGATTTCTGACCATCTGAAAATGTGAGGCCTTACTGGTCAGAAGCTGGCAATGCTGACACTGGTTTTGCATGCATGATCACAAAAGCTCCGCATGTGTTTGATTGCCAAGTTCTAGATTTCTAAGTTGAAAGTCTGACTTCAAGTAGCATTTTAATGCACTTTTTCAAACACAAAGTTGCTGGCTAGAACTGGTTCGAACATTGAAGAAAACTTTATAGTCACATATGTTTCTCTGCGTGAGTGTGTGTGCAAAGTGCCAGAATGGACTGAACTGGTAATGAGCTTAATTGGCTTAACAGAGAACCAGATCAGTGATTGTGAACAGAACTCTCTCTCTCTCTCTTCCACTCATCTGATAGCACATTATCAGCCTCTCAATCTGTGTTCTCCCAGCAGCATGCAAACAGAGCCAGGCAATCTGGCAAGGGATATAGTTGTGTGTATGTGTGTTTACATTTTCACTGGAAGGTGGTACAGTATATCCATGAATAAATATATACCTTTAGTATGTAAAATACAACACAACAAGTTTGAGACTGAAGAGTGCAAACAAGAGAAAGGACAAACAGAAGCACACTAGGAAGCCTCCTCAAATGCACAAACACATCTCTATTACAGCCTCAGAGCAAAGGAGGGATCTATTCATCCAGATAGCATTGCAAGACTGAGGCAATTTGTGCCCATTTGATGCGTAATGAGGTTCTTATCAGTAAGTGGCCAGAGAAATGGGGTGTAAAGTATAGCCTATTCAGCACAGACCTAACGGAGCAGCCGTGAGCTCATCCCCAAACAACTACACCATAAACACACGCAGCACAACAGGTTGAGAAGGAAAGGTAATAGAAGAGGAAAATCCAGACTCTAAAGCTAACTGGTTTTATATGACCTCTATCTGGTCCACCTGGTCACTTACACCCAACTAAATGGTTGTTCTGCTGGACCATCGGCAACAAACCAGCTATTATCTTTCACAACTGTAGCTTAAACAGTAGAGAGCTGCTCTAACACGACCAAGGTCAAGGATTCGATTCACAATGAATGCATGAACTCTTCAAATGGCTCTTTAGATAAAAGAATCTGCAAAATGCACAAAAACAAGAACTGCAAATCTTCCGAAAACCAGACTGAACATCTTAAAATTGTATAACTGGGTTTTCACAGCAGGAAGAAGTATGGAGTGAAGGGGAGGTGAAATAAAACAGGCCTCTTAAAATAAGGTAACATTTTAATAATAGACCTTTTTCCACCTTTTGTGGAATGGAAAGATTCCGTGGATGTTAAAGGCTCTTCAAGGAACCATACATTCCAATAAAGATCCTTTATTTTTAAGAGTGAGTATTAGTAACTGAGCAGGCGGAAGAAAAGAAAGACAAGAAAAGGATCTATTTATACCTACACCTCCTCCATCTTTCTAACTCACACTGTACGTGTAAGAGTTTTGTGCTTCTTGTGACCGTTCGAGCGGAAACTCCCTGCACTCCTGCTGCTGCCCTCACAAGAAAAGCCAAGTGGGTATATGGCATCCTCCTGTTGCTTTCTTCAGTTCCCACACCTCTTACTATCCTCCACCAGCCCTCGTCCTGTTTACCCACCGGCGGGGGGCACGCCTCCCTGCTCTCGACTGAGATGAAAAGACGAAGAGACAGGAGACAGAGAAGGAAAGCAGCAAGGTGTCTGACTCTTCCCAAGAAAGCCAACAAAGATAAAGAATTACTGATTCCATACTCGCCCATCTATTCCACAAAATAGCCCACAATATCATGGCAGGAGCTGACACAACAAAAGCTATGAATGGCCATACAATTTGTACCATTTATTTGAACCAAATAACATTCACAGAGCTGCCAAGTCAGTGAGAGCCACTTTGGCAGGAATCGATGGAGATACGTTTGGATCATCTTTACAAGCTCTCCAACGTGAGCAATCGGCCGCTGAAAATGCACCACTTCACTTGTGCAGCCATCAGTGAGACGGTTCAAGACAGAGCTAATGTTTACTTCGCTCTGTATAAAACCTCCTCTCTTGGAGCGAGACGAATTACGCCTATGAATTCCCCATTTTTCAAACTGTTTTTGCAGCTTGCACAGCACAAACATATGAAATCATGCTAATAAAGAAATTATCCGGCCCTCGTGTATATATGCCACAAGCGCGGCGAGGGAGAGCCGTCATAAATTCTATGACAGGCAACTACAGGATGAGGCATTTAAGTGACCTCATCACCCGAGGCTATCGTAAAATCGAGCATCGCAGAATGTCAGGGCACCATGCAGGAGCGGAAGGTTATGGACTGTGGATCGACAGTCCATAGACGAGTCTTCAATCTAGAGAGGAACGGGAAGTTTATTGCATTACGTTGCAAGCATTGCCTCACAGTTGCATGAATCCGGTGGCCTTTAGTTCGTAGATCATTTGTTGTCATTTGCTATGAAATGAGTCAACTATAAAAGTCCATTAAAAAGAGTTGTTAAGTTTAATGACTTCACACCTTTCTCTTGGCCATCACACATTTGGACAAACGATGTCTTAATACTGAAAGCCAGCCAAGAAAAAAAAGTGGAATTATTGCCTAAGAGCATGTTATTATCAATACGTTTGACGTCAACGCTTTGATATTTTTAGGAAGCGTGGATTTAGCATTTCTCAGTTGACTCATCGAGCTGCGCTGTTGAGCTGTGTCATTACGTTAGGATTGCAAAGATTTAACCACATAGAAATCCTTCCTCTCTAGTTCCACGTCTTATACCGAAGCTGGTCGATTCTAGAAAGTTTACTAATGCTTAGTGCATGATTAGCTTGATTCAGCTCCTGCCAGCGGTACAGTAAGATGCAATCCCTGAAATAGGCATCAAAGTCAGGAGATACAATGCCAGATTCACAAAGAAGGAGGAACGGAGATGGGTACGCATTAAAACCCTGAGCCATCCACGACTAGGCCGGAAAGCCTTTGATCCATATCCAAACTTCACAGGCCACAATTCAGTAACTTGAAGACAACATGAAGCAAAGATTAGGCTAAAGACAGAAAAGAAGCTTTCAGACTCTGGAAAGTTCTGCGGGGTGTAGAGAAGAAGATACCTGAACGCATTCAGGCCGAGACAGTTTGACAACGGGACGGATGCATTAGGATGTCCGTTAACGGAAAAACCATCTGGAGGCCTGATAAAAGTGATTTGTATTTCCTCGGCGACCCAACAGAGAGTCAATAAAAGCAAGGGGTACTCTCCAAATCTGCAGAAGGACGATCCGCTGAGACTGGTCGATCAATTAGTCAAAAACAGACAATGGCTACCTCTGAGTTTTCCATCCATCGAGGCCAGCGCACACTCTTCCAAATACACACGCATGCCAGAATCCTGCTGGGATTAATGACATCAGTATGGATTCTGACCCCCTAGTGTGTGATGTTTCAGAAAAGGGATTACAGAACGAATGAAAATGAATCAGAAAACAGCTTGTACTCCGAAGACTACTGAAAAGAAGAGATTTAGCCGAATGAAAAAAAAGAGAGAATGAGAGACGAGAGAAAATCCCTTTGGTTTGTAGCCATTTCATGGATCATGCATCTGCCGAATGATTTATTAAATGAGAATTAGATGATGGGATTGAAAGACTCACATTGTCTCTCTCCCTTTCTCACTTTCTTTATCCCCAACCCATCCACAAAGGCACAGGAATGCGATATTCCGCAAGGCCTTGCGTTTGGGAAGGGAAACCATTGGGAAAAGTGGTCTGACCGTAGGCCATCATTGAACACAAAGTCCAAGTACCATGTCCAATAGTCAACTTTGAACTTTCCAAGTTGAACTTAAGCTCCTCAACGCACTTCTGTTCTCTGTAGGAGATACTGGGCCAAAAGGATGGGCTGCTCAGGGTAGGAGTTCAAAGCTACGGTTGGAAACACGTACGCATTCTTAATGGCTGGAGAATCGGAGTCTTGCCCCAGAAAATATGATCTTCTAAAAAATCATGCGTGTCTGTCCATCACATTTATCCATAGGGGGAGTCCGTGGATGATTAAAGATAGATCAAAGAGGTCTCCGTGTGAGAGTATCAAGGATTATGTTCTCTGAAAAGGAATGTGTGGTGTGTGTTAGAGGTTTGGTGAAGTCTGTAGTCTTCTGCGTAAGGTGATTATGTGCATTGGATCCAGATGTAAGCTACCATTAAACAAGTCAAAGGCATGCACATGTTAGCAATGAAAACTGTTTAGCTGCAAGTAAAGATTGTTTTAGCTTATGAGCACGTGCATTCACACACAAACA
The DNA here is from genome assembly GCF_018340385.1 of Cyprinus carpio. Taxonomy (NCBI): domain Eukaryota; kingdom Metazoa; phylum Chordata; class Actinopteri; order Cypriniformes; family Cyprinidae; genus Cyprinus; species Cyprinus carpio. Next base: position 2,280,278 of record NC_056620.1, read on the forward strand.
CATAAATTGTTTTATCTTCAACACAAATGAACCTTTGCAACATGGAAAAAAAACATACACAGATGCTGAGTTTGAGTGGTAGTCAGTTTTTGTTTGGGGGGTGTTTGATCACAGAAGTATTAAAAAAAAGGAAAACCTCTGTCAAACACGTCTCAGCTGAAAGACCACAGTGCCCCCTTCTGTTCATATACTGAATTACATTCCCCAAAAATGGACTTCAGAGGTGTCTTATCACCTCATATAAGGCTATTTTGTGAGTTTAGACAATCTTAGTAGATGTCAAAAGAGTTTTGAATCTTGGGAATCGGAGTCAGTACATTCTTCAACGTTGATAACCAGAACTTAAACAAAATATCATTTGGTAACACTGAGAGAGAAGGTCTGTCTAATGCGGTTCATGAGTCCAAACATGATTAATATTTGATTTTGTAACAGTGATATATTTTTAAACACTGGTTGAGTCCAATTCTATACATTTGTCCAATTTAGTGACTGAAAAACCAGTGAACGATGAACCAATAATCTAAATCAGAGATGTCCAAATATTCCATAAATATCTTGCCATTGGAGCGTATCTACATTTCTAATCCATTCTTTTGTTTTAGCACTTTTTGTACTGTTTTTGCACTGAAATTTAGAGAATATACTGTAAGTTAATTTGATATACATATTTTAATGCAACATATAGGCATACTCTTGGCTCTTGGCTCTCAATCAAGTTTGATTTTTGGCCCTTCATAGTGAAACATTTGGGCACCTCCGATCTAAATAATGGGGAACATGTCTCCTAAATGTCTAAGGTGGTCATGGCCCAAATAGACCAGCACTAGCCAGCATTAACCTGATCTAAACTGGTCTCTGCAGAAGAGTCGGATCACTGGTGTATGTTAGTTCGGTCGGATCGCTGGTATACATGTTGTCCCTCAGATGGCAACAACACTTTTGCTCCTCTAGGTTTCTGCCTCATCTTATCAGCAGAACACGCAATCAGAATGCTCTCCTGAGTTTTCGTTACCCTGGAGATACCACCCGTGAGGTTGCTTATGGACGACACCTCTTATAACAGAACCATTACGCATAACAGCGTGATAGGTAGCACTCCGACTGAGCAATCCAAAACCACTTTATTTAGGCATGCGTTCGTGCATGGTGCCACCTCGATCTTTATCTTTTGTTTTTGAAATCAGCAGCGTAATGATGCCATTCAGAGCCTGTTGACGGAGGAGAGGAAATGGCACATCTGAGGTCCTGCCGTTATCCCACGTGTATTGTGAGAGAGTGATTACTTCAGTTGGGCTGGGGCTTTGAAATGGGACCCACTACTGTTTTTAACATATGCACTAAGATAGCAAAAATGGATATGCACAATGCACACAATACACAGATGGGGGTCTCTTCAAACACAGCCACTTTTATGTCCCATTTTTATGTTTTGTATGTTTTACTCTTTCTTTCATGTTATTATTTGAAGGTCTGATTGTTTTACTCTTTCTTTCATGTTATTATTTGAAGGTCTGATTTTAATTTTTTTTTACTTTTTTTAATCTTTTCTTTTTATAGTTTAAATTGTCAAATATGCACATTTACTGTGCACATTTTTTTTTATTTTCATAAATTATGGTAATCCCTTGGCTGTGGCTGTATTTGCACTACAACCAACAATTTTGCTTCTGCTAAAGTTTGTTTTAACCAAGCTTTAATTTCTTCAAATTATGCAAAGAGTGTAAATATTTATTTTTTTATTATATGAAGGTCTGATTAAAACTTTTTTTTACCATGCCTTCAGCACTTATTTTCAAATGCCCTTGTATTTATTTATTTATGTATGTTTGTATGTATGTAGTTGTTGTATTATTATTATTATTATTATTATTATTATTAAGGCTCCGCCATAACAAAAAATGATATCACTATTAAAGTTTTTTATCTCTCTCTCTCTCTCTCTCTCTCTCTCTCTCTCTCACTCAAACTATTATTTCTTCGAATTATAAAGAAGTGAGAATATTGTTTATGATAAACAAAATGGTCATGTTATTAAAATTAAAATTAATTTCCACCACAGAACATTATTAAACACATTATATCACTGGTAAAGTGTTTTCAATATGTAATCTGCAGTAAATCCTTCAGATAAAAAACTATTATAAATATTGTTATAAATAATGCTTTAATTTCAAGTTATGCATATATGCATAATGTGATGAAATATATATATGTGTTAAGTGCTTTTACCATGGTAGAATCACTGCTATGCACAAACTTTCAAGAATTAACTGTAACCAACACCATAATGCTATGCTTATGTAAAGCAAATAGACAAATACTTTTGTTCATGCACTGCAATCTCAACCACAGAATGTTATTAAACACAATATATAACTGGTAATCGGGCGCTAATGACATTTGTTGGTTCAAAAAATGACACTTCAGAAATACATTGATAAAAAATTACAAAAATGTCAGATTTATTAATACTAGTGAGAGTATAAACATTTTGGAGGGAGTTTGTTTTGTAAAAGTCCACAAGTAGCCATAGTAAACAGAAAGCCAGATATGACCTATTGATTTGGGTGTGAAAGTTGAAGAGGTACATAAACAAAAAAGAAAGACGACACAGACACATATTTCATTTGTCTCTTTCTGCTTGAGCAAACTGGGATGTGAACACGGCTGTAAATATACAACACTTCCACCTGCCTGAGTTTAATGTCAGTGTGATGTGATGTGATTTAAGATGCACTCAGTGCAGCAATGAGTTTGCATCTTTCTCTCTCTCTCTCTCACACACACACACACACACACACACACACACACACAGACACACACACACACACACTCCTATGCACTTTCCACCTGTCACGCCTACCGTCGCTTCCACGCTGCCAACAAGCCAGAAAGTGCCAACGAGCACATAAGGACTTTGATATTCAAATCAATGGCAAGGTAAAGTGAAACACACACACACACACACACACACAAACCAGCAGTCGGCTGTGAATCAACACAACGAGGGGACCGCACAGCAGTCTTCAGTCCCTTTTGAAACGAGAACAGACCAAACTAATTAAAGTTCAGGTGACAGGTGCAAAACACTGCCGAGCTCCTGGCTTCTATGTGATCCAAACAATCTGCCGTGCGTCGTGACGAGCCGAGTAAAACCATGCGGGAGAAATACTCGAGGGTTCAAAAAGTAACAACAGCCATGTTCGGCAGGCAAACAACAGCACTAGCAAGCAAACCAGGTTCATTCTTTAGTAAAGAACTAAGAGAAACTCAGTAAAGCGAGACGAGAAGTTATGTTTTCTTGACTGCTGCAACATTTGTATGTTGTTAAAAATACAGAGAGCATGCTTTTAGTATGTTAGCACATACGCACCTTTTGTTTTTTAAGCCTCTGTGGCTGTGCTCATATGGGCTACACAAATCATATATATATACATATTGTCCTTAAATGACTTGTGTAGCCCATATGTGCACAGCGGCTTAAAAAAAATGTATTGTATACACTGTATACATAGCACACACACATATATTATGTAAACAAAAAAAATATTTTGGATCCGATTAATAACATTTTATTTATTTTTTTATTATTAGGACTGAAAATAAGAGTTCGAGAGATTTTGTCAAATCCTGCCAGCTGGCAGATTTGTCAGTAAATGCATATAGAAATAAGAGGCAAGGACGAGGCTGGCTGCTCTAGCAGCAGGATTCTGGGCAGATGTGGAGGTTCACAGCGTTCAGAATCGCCTCTCAACTGCAGGGTCACGATGAGATCAGTGCTCGGGTCAAGGGCCCGTTCGTCACTGTGGGGACTGAGGGGACATCGCAGAGGTCATTCACCACCAAACTCCACAGGAAGACCAGAGGAGCTCTGGCCTACATCAACACACATCAGCCGGAGGCCTGTGAGGAGATCCACGGTTTCAGGCAGGTGTTATTAGTTGTTGTGATAATGTCTTGTTGGTGGAAACATGCCAAATCCACACAGGCAAATACATTCAGATGAACTTCCAGCTCTAAAATGTGACTGAATGAGCCATAAAATAGCAAAGTTGTTAACTGTTAAGCTGTAAAATAGCAACACACACACTTAAATTCTATAGTAATGAGTTGCTACGCTGACTGGCAAACATTAACACTGTTGTGAGGACAGTAAACTATACTACTTGGTGGAAGTGTTGTTTATACTAATCATTACAAAACCACAACATTTTGGTGTTATTGTAAATGTATACAAATAAAATTACACACTTTTAAAGTTTCAAATTATATTAGATTAGATTAGATTAAACTTTATTGTCATTGCACATGTAAGGTACAAGGCAACGAAATGCAGTATCTTTTAATGATATCTGTACAATAAAGAAGTATTTTAAGTTCTCTTTGCTGTTATCCAGAAAAAAATGCAACTGAAGGAACCAGTGCATGTGCTGACCTCAGAAGGTCAAAAATTAACTTTTTAATAAATGTTGGCGCATTTGATCATATATCTGTTGCTACCATTTAATTAAAGCAGTACACCACTCAAGGTCATGCATAATTTTTATATTTTATTAATCCGTAATATTTAATTATCATTAATATATTTCACTAAATTTATCTCTTTATATATATATATAGTATATATATATATATATATATATATATATATATATATATATATATATCTATATATATATATATATATGTATGTGTGTGTGTGTGTGTGTGTGTGTATTATATATATATATATATATATGAATATGGGTGTAACGATACACGTATTCTTATTGGTATGTTAGGTTGAATGAATACGTATATGTACGCATTACAAACCAAACGATTTGTTGGACTAATCCTATTAAATTTAGAGAGCTTAAAGTGTGTGAAATACAATGTTTTTGTTTTGTTTTTTTAAAAAGGTCTTTTAAAATGGGTCTATTGTACAATGAATTATAGGCCTATAATTTAAATATTAACACTGCAGTTATCAATAAAAGTCAATGAAATAAAAAGCTTTAGCCTATTTCATGCACCGACTTTCAAAAACATCCTGTTTAACGCGAAAAATGTTTTTTTCTAATTTTTTCCTCACTATGTACGGGCCACAAGAGAAATATTAAGGGAACAAATTGAAACAGTTATCTATAATATACCGTTATCAGCAGTGTCTCTCGTCATCTCTGAGAGAATATGCGGCGTCAGATAAAGAACGCTCCATCATTGCTCCGTACTTCCGATTTTACTTTCACTTTCTGCTTATAGTGAATTGACTGAAATTAAGACGTTCACCAGCATAACTCTTGTACAAAGTTTGCACGTTGCTTTTGTGATATCCATTGGCTCGCCTTCATGGTTTAAAACAGAAATATTTCTAAAATTGCAACGTAAGCTATTACCCATCCAGGTCCTGAAGCTGCATCACTCTACCTCCACCATGTTTGACTGCTGCTATGATGTTCTTTTTATGAAATGCTGTGTTGGTTTTACGGCAGACGTAACGGGACACACCTTCCAAAAAGTTCAACTTTTGTCTTATCGGTCCACAGAATATTTGCCCAAAAGTCTTGGGGATAATCAAGATATTTTTGGCAAATGTGAGACAAGCCTTTGTGTTCTTTTTGGTCAGCAGTGGCTTTTGTCTTGAAACTCTCCCATGGATGCTGTTTTTGCCCAGTCTCTTTCTTATTGATGAATCATGAACACTGACCTCAATTGAGGCTAGTGAGGCTGCAGTTCTTTAGATGTGGTTCTGGGTTCTTTTATGACCTCCTGGATGAGCCGTCGTTGCACTCTTGGAGTAATTTTGGTCAGCCGGCCACTCCTGGGAAAGTTCACCCCTGTTCCAAGTTTTCTGCATTCGTGTATAATGGCTCACTGACCGTGGTTCACTGGAGTCCCAAAGCCTTAGAAATGGCTTTATAACCCTTTCCAGACTGATACATGTCAACTGTTTTGTTTCTCATCTGTTCTTAAGTTTCTTTAGATCGTGGCATGATGTGTTGCTCTTTTAGCATGCTTCACTTTGTCAGAAAGGCTCTTTTTATGTGATTTCTTGATTCAACAGATCCGGCAGTAATCCGGTCTGGGTGTGGCTAGTGAAAGTTAACTCAGCTTTCTAAAATAATTTGGTTAATCACAGTTCTTTCATGATTTAACAGGAAAAATTTATAATTTTATATTTATAATTTTAATATGTATTGTGTAAAAATCTGTTAGAATCTTATCTATATATAATTTTTATTAGTCCTTCACAATCAGCAATTTTGCCACTAATAAAGTACTTTCAATCTATAATCTGCTTAATTTAATAATATTATGCCAAAAAAGTATAAATACTCAGTAATAAATACTGTAATTTATTGAAATTATGCCAAAATAAAAAATAAATTATTTTTATATTATTATTATTCCTTCAGTTGTAGATGCATTTTCGCCACAATCAGCAATTTTGTTACTAAGACCTAGTAATCCTGCTTTAGTGTTTTTCTCACCGTAAAATCAATATGCACAACCTCTCGTGCATTAAATGACACATCACCATAATGCTATGCTTATTTACTGTAAACACACAAATATTGTTGTTTGTACACTGTGAAGTCCCAGAGCAAACACAGAGGGACTGTTGCACCAGTGTTGGTCGCAGTTGCATCACACAGTCGACAAGCGTCCGAGCCCAGAAACACGCTTTCACGCTCACACAGGGACTTAAGGAGCTGCTATACAACAACATACAGCTCCAAGAATTCCTGGAGGCGTATGAGACGCGTACATTATATAATCAGGAAGAGGAAACAGAGAGGGGAGGACACACATGCAACACCACGTTACCTGATTGCATTGTTCATAATATCCACCGTGGGTTTGACTCCAAATGAGTTCATTTAAAAATGACTGCCCCCAGGGGTCCAAAGACACAACAACACGGCGGTGCTTTCACTGCCTGATTGCGACATATACAGCAAGTGTTTGTTCTGTGTGTGTGTGTGTGTGTGTGTGTGTGTGTGTGTGTGTGTGTGTGTGTGTGTGTGTGTGTGTGTGTGTGTGTGAGTAATTAAGTCACTGCACACAGAACAATAGCGGAGTGACAGCTGCGTGTGTACGGCGGCGAGAATAAGAGCTTCACGTGTGGGATCCACCGATGCGCTGAGCTCCGTAATACGCTTGATTTAATGAACGTGGGTGAGCTGATAATTACTGCAGAATTTGCTCTAATGAATCAGATGGAGGGTGAGTCGGAACGCGCCGGGTTCTTTATCAAAGAGCGCCGCGGATGAGTTTGCCGAAAGACACGTTCAATGAAAGCGTAGGGGTGAAGTGATTAAGCTTTAATGAAGGTTATGCTGTTGAAAACTGTCACCGTTAAGGTTTATAACAATGCTGAGAAGAATCAAGGTCTTTGTTGCCTTGTTGACTCTCAAAGGGCCTGTTTACACCTACGATTAAAGGGATAGTTCACCGTCGCCATTTACAAACCCCTGTGTTGTTGTAAATTTGCATGACTGTCTTTCCTATGTGAAACACAAAAGGAGATATTTTGAAGAATGTGCTGGTCACTCTTTTCCAAGCAATTACAATGAATGGAGATTGACGCTTTAGAGGTTTATAAAGGGGATTTTTTGTGGATTGTGATTGTCGCTTTTTTGGTTTATATTAGGATACTAAATAAAATATTTTTAAAAACACATGTAAATAATAATGCACAAACTCCGAAAAACAAAGGCAATTTTTTTTAAATAACACACTCGGTCATGATCGAAAAATAATAAGGTGATCCAAAATGTAAACACATGAATATTTCAATATTAATGAATCGCAAACAAAATAGTGACTTTTTTTTCCTTATGGTCTTTTTCCCTTTGAAAATGTTTCCCACGTTTTTTTGAAGTTAGAGTTTCAAAATTAGGGTTCCATATTGGGACAGAAGGTCTAGATTATGGCCAATCGTCAGTGACCATCACTCCATGATCTGCTAATATATCAGCAAATCCTGGACGCAGTTTTTAAAAAAAATTATTTCCATATGTCTATATGGATCAGTCCATCACCATGATCTCTAATATATTGATATGTGCAGCCTCCATAAAGCAGTAAAATCCTGAAGATGTGAAGCATTGTCTCAACTGTATTTAATTGAGAGCAATTGTATATACTGTATATGCAAGTGTTCAGACCACCAGAGATCAGGTGTAAATGGGGCCAAATACACCACAAGAGATTCTGCCAGAGCTGGAAAGGGGTTGTTGCACTGCTCTTGGAGACTTCAGAAAAATCTCTCCAGAGACCAAGAACAAGAACAAGAGCTGTAATGGCTAGCATAAGGCCTCAGGGACTCGAGGACTGAAAGCAAAATGTGTTCATTACATTTGAACACCATTTCCATACAACACTCCAAATCCAGGCTCTGTCTGTTCATAAATATTTGAATAGAGACTCTTTTAGAGAACTGTGATTTTGTTTCCCAACTGTCCCATACTTTTGACCAATGATTTTCGATGACTTTTATGTGACCTTTCCTGCCATCTATGATTAAAAAAATAAGGATTTTCAGAAATTATTCATATTCAGACCGATCTGCTAATGAATCATTCGTACTGAATTGTGAACCGGTTTAATTAAAGCTTTATTCTTTATTTTAAAAGGGATAATGCACATTAATTTACATGAGCACTTAATGTATTATTCATATTCAGACCGATCTGAATAAAATAAAATAAAATAAAATTACCACATTCTTTTCCAGGCCTGAAGCATTAAACAAACAAAAACAAATAAATAAAAAAACATTTATAATATTTCCAGCTTCTTCATGACCATGGATTAGTTGGCCAACATGACCCATGTATAATTATAAATAAATAAGTCAGGCTGTTTTCTATGCAGAGACACTCTTCCAATGATCAGAAACAATCTCCATAAGCAGCACATCCAGTCTCCTCCCAGCTACAGGTAAACATGACAGCCCAGCACAGATGCTTTCTGCATACAGAGGCAAACGTCAAACTCTGAGAGACGCAGGACTGTTGCACAGCGCACAGCAAACCACACCAAGCTGTCTGCATGCTTCACTCTCTCAAACACGTCTGGAATTAAAAATAGATCTGTGTTTCCAACAGGAGCAGAACAAGTCAGGGTCTCTGGAACATACTGCTTTTTAATATATATATATATATATATATCTTTTTGTGTGTGTGTGTGTGTGTGTGTGTGTGTGTGTGTTTTATATATACTTCAGGAAAAAATCGTATGTGTTATTTTAGTTTAACTTGAATCAGAATTTTGGGTTACACTGTGACCCGGGTTCATATCCCGGACGAGCCCCCACCACCGTGAATTTGTCATTGTCACATTTTAGATTTCTTAGCAACCTCAAAAAATTTATTAATTAATTTAAAAAAACGTCTGAAACTGAATATAAAAAAGTAACATAAAATAACTTATAATAAATATGTTGTTGTAAGAAAAACTCTTTATATACACTTTAAATATAAAGTATATACCTCCAAAAAATACAATAAAAACAGTAATAAAGTAGAACGTTAATGTTTATTTCCATTTAAGAAATTTATTGCTGTGATCAAAGCTAAATTTGGAAATTTTAAAAAGTGACTCTAAAACCGTGATACAAACAGCGGACGAGCTGAATGAGACACAGATTCACTCTCTGCCAGCAGGGGGTGCTTAAAGCCTCTCCTTGGTTTCTGCTGTAAACAAAACAGCACTGCACTTTTTTTTTTGTTTGTTTGTTTTTTTGACAGCACTGCACATATTAACTTTAATATGCATTATACATAGGCTAGATGAAAATAAAAAATACCATCTAAACTCTTCTAAAGATAGTAAGTTCCCCTCAGACATGCATTCATGTAAACTCCTACCCCTAAATTAATCGTAATTTGTTTAGCATCTCAACCGATTTGAATCGTCACATATTGGATTGGTTTTTGAATCGGTTTTCAGTTGGTTATTTACATCCCTAATATATAATATATATCTAGATATATATATATATAATATATATATATATATATATATATATATATATATATATATATATATATATATATATATATATATATATATATATATATATATTATTATATATATATATAATATATATAATTTATTTACATATCACAGCGTTAAAGTTTACAAAGAACATATTGAATGCTGAACCATTAATATATTAATACTGTATATTAATATAGCCTAAATGTTGTACCTTTAAGATCTTTGATTAGAAGGTGGTTTGTTTGTAATGCAACAGTTAAAACACATGGAACACTCTATTGTCAAACTGCATAAGCAACACAATGTTCATAAGCAGTTTCCAAGCAACAGTTTAAACACAAAGATATGGTAAAGAGCGAGAGTTGTGCTCATGGACGAGCTGAGGGACAGCTTTACATGCTAGAGTTCCTCCAGAGCTCTCTGACAGCCCAGATCAATAGCTGAGACTTCTGAGGCCTTGCAGGAGTGAGGCACAATTCATTCCCTGACTGGAGATCAATACCAGATTAGAGAGAAGCCAAAGCCCCGTCCTCAACACTGCCTCTCTGCTCCGCTTCTTTATACCCTTCTGTCTCTCACTTCAAATGTCATTGGTAGGTCCACCCCCTGCACTCGTTTTCTACTCTCCGCTGCTTTTTTCCTGCACCTCTCCCCTAGTAAAAAGAAAGCAGAGCTATATGAAGAGCAGGAGAGGAGAGCATAGGGAGCGTGCCTCAGATGATCAGAGGGAGGTGAGCAGCTGTGCGCCGCGCGCCGGAGCCCGAGAGCCGTGTTTGGAGCCCCAGCCGTGTTTTGACATGCAATCAGATCAGTTTTCATCTCGGGTTTTAGCACTGCCGTGAGCGAACTGTGCAAGCAGCAACTGTATGCACTTCCTCAGCAGAGTCCTGTAGAGAGGCTAAGTTACACGAGTAGCCATGAAGCTTTCTTGCTCAGCAAGATTCTCTTCAAAGTGTTGCTGCGTCACTTGACAAAAAACTACAGGCTGTGATGTACTTCAAGCGGAATCAAAGAACGAACTGGTGCAGTGTGACTTCTAACAAAAAGTTCAGTTGGAGTTTGTTTCTGGAGTTGCCAAAAAAGCTTGCCAAAGCACAAGCAACAGGAAACGTTCTCACAACTTTCACTAATGTTTTTTAAATGTTAGGACAAAATGTTCTTAAAGTAATGTTTATGGTTATTAATATTTGGTATACATTCTCATAATGTTGAGAGACAATGTTCTTAAATTGCCCCTATTATGGGTAATGAAATGTTCATATTTTGGTCTTGGGAGTCCCCAACAACAGGTTGACATGCACACAAGGTTAAAAAACATTTTCATTGTCCTATAATATTCATTTATTATTACCTTACTTGCTCAACGACTCTAAAATGATTTGTTCAACCATTAATTTTCCTAAACCCCATTATTTGTTATTCGATTCTGGAGTGATTTGTTCGACCAGTCTCATTTTCATTTCAGATTCAGATTCATTCTAATTATAGGAGTATATTTTCAGCAAATTTTAATTTTTTTTATTATATTTTTTAAATTTTTTGTTAACATTTTGATTTTTTTTTATTAGTTACTGTGTATAATTTATTTATTTACTTTTTCAGAACAGAAGCTCTGGAGCATCACATTGTTACTCATATATGACATAATAAATTAATGCAAAAGAATTCAAAAAGGATAATGTGGATAATTTGTAGATAGGTGATAAGAAGTCTGAGCTCTGTGTAAATCTCAGATGTTTGTGTGTAATTGTGATTGGGTGCAGGTCTGCTGATGAGGGGAATGTCAGTCTGTAACAGTCACCCACAGTACGGCTCTGACAGCTGGGGTTTACTCAACATATTAAAGGAAGGAAGGAAGACAGGAAGTGTCTGAAGGCATAAGAAGCAGAGCGTCTGGATTGCTGCAGAGTTCTTAGAGACAAGTGCTATCGTACGCTCTTCCCAGAAGCTCCTGAGAGTCAGACTGTCAGACACAGAGGTTGATTCACCCAGACGTCATCCTGAGAAAAAAAACAGACTGTGCTCACCTCATTTATGATCTAGCCTGTGAAATGTTTGTGTGTGTGTGTGTGTGTGTGTGTGTGTGTGTGTGTGTGTGTGTGTGTGTGTGTGTGTTTGTGTGTGTGTGTGTGTGTGTGTGTGTGTGTGTTAGGGGTTTGTTTTTAAGGGGTGATGCTGATACGATTAATACAGATCGAATAGACCGATAACCGATACTTTGAACCAATATATATATACCTGGGGTAAAAATGACAATTAATGTCAAAATTAAAAACAACAAAGGGCTCTGACAAACACTCTCTTTTAAATGCTTTTAAACAATTTTATAGGCAAATCAGTTTTGAATATGATGGATATCAATAACCTTAAAAATGCTTAATATCAGCGCCGATAATCAGTTGACCCACAGAGTGTGTGTGTGAGTGTGTGTGGATTTAAAGTAAATTCCTGATGTTGTTTTTTCACAGTAATTTTTACAGTAGTAAAGCAACATTTTAATTACAATTAATTGCACAGTGAACGGGAACAGGATATATCTTTCAACTTTCACCACTATCAGTTTTTGAAGTCGTATTGTTCCATATACATAAAAATATATAAAAATCCACATATAAATACACATAAATAGCCATTCAAGTTTTTGAAAGAAGTGTCTTATGCCTACCAAGACAGCATTTGATCAAAAATACAGTAAAAACAGTAATATTGTGAAAAAAATTACAATTTAAAATAGCTTAATATACTGTACATAATTTTGAATGATTAAAATATATTGTTGAATTTTCAGCATCATTACTCCAGTCTGTAATATGATCCTTCAAAAATCACTCTAATATGCTGATTTGCTGCTCAAATGCATATTTATTTATTTATTTATTTATCTGTACATTTATTTACTTATATATTTATTTATTTCCGTATTTATTTATTTACTTTTTCCCTTCATTCATTCAAATCTGATGCTGATAAAGCTTTTACCAATAAATCAAAAAGTATTAATAAAAAAAAAAATAACTTAAATAACTTAAAATAAAATAAATATTTATTTTAAGTTATTTAAGTTATTTCTTAACATACACACATATAAATAAACCAATTGTAATTGGTGCAAATTAAATTTTAAACCAAATGAGCATGTTCCCTCAAGTGCAAAATCAAAACATTTTTTTTTTTTTTTTTTTTGCAATAATTTAATGCTTACTCTCATAAAATCATGGCCATTGTGTGGTTGTTATCAGAGTTAAGGCATGCTAAGAGCAGAGGCTGAGCTGACCGATCCACAGAAAGCTCTTAAAGGTGAGCGGGGTGAAGACGGGCGGCAGCAGTTTAGATCCGTTACTGTCACCCGTAGAGGGAGGGTCATCTCTGAGGGCGTATGAGGACAAAGTGCTTCTCTCTCTCTCTTCCTCTCTGCTTTAATAAGACTTGGATCTCTCGGGGGAAAGCGAATGAAGTGGGGTGAGGGATGACGGCCCGAGCCGAGGAGGGGGTGAAGTGGACTGGGTTTGTCGTTTGGGATGAGGGGGGCGGATCTGGGCTGGTTTGGATCTGTCAGCAGCACACTGACAGATCAGCATTAGCACTGAAGTGCAGGGCATGTCATGTTGTTTCTCTTCAAGCACTCGCACACACACACACACACACACATACACATGCAGCGAAACACACATACCCATATGCTAACGCAGTCACACGCCACTGAAACCATCTCGAAAATGAGATGGAGCTCAAATAAGTTCAGAGATTCATTATACAGCCAATCTCAGTCAAACACACTCAATATAAGCCCTTGATTCAGGCCAATTCTCCAGGAGCGCACACCGGTGCCGTTGCCTGCATGAGTGCTTCTCATTCTCACCGCACTGAATATGAAATCTGGTGAAGGCTCAGATCAAGCACATTAGGTTATATTGCCCTTTAACTCTGACCCTTGTGCTATCTTTCATTTGCAAGAATGTTGTAGCCACAAATCAGCACTAAATATCGAACACAGCAGGCTTAAACGCTTTATGGGAATTGTGAAAACTGGCTACGTTAAACACAAAATGATATTACTATGATACCATTCTTAGATGTTATCACGGCTAATACCAAAAGCTAAAATGCTAACACTTATATATATTAGGTTTAGTCAATTGTGTGACATTAATGCATGTATTTGTATTTATAGTAGTATTCTGAATTTTTCTGGAGGCCTGGCTTAGTAAACACTGTGAGAGAATGAAATGAGACAAATGCTAGGTAATAAAAAAAGACAAAACTGAGGTAATAAAAATAATGACCACATTGCCTTCATTAAAAAGTAACTGTGTATCAGTCCTTGATTTAAGATGTTAATTGTGAAATTTTAATTTGCGGCAACAGTCAAGCTAACGTTGCTTGTCATGCTAGTCAAACTTGTACTTGGTAGCCAGATAAAACAACACTCAACACTGTACAGCCGGTTTGAACACAGAAGAGAATACAGAAGAGCTGAACGATTCTGGATAAATTAAGAATCACGATTTATTTATTTATGTTGTCTCAAATAGAGAGCACAATTCCCCCACGATTCTGAACTAAATAAAATAATGTGTGACAAAATATTAATTGCTGCAGTATATTTAAAAAGTGTTTTAATTTGAATGAATTATTAAACATTTTAATATATAATATATGCATTTAAAATAAAATATATTTAACCCTCTGAGGTCTAGGGGGTTTTGGGGGCCTGGAGAAGTTTTGACATGCCCTGACTTTTGTGATTTTTTCAGTTGCTTATAAACATATACATGGCTAAAGTCTAATAACACTGTAATCAGTACAAACTGGGCTACAATAATAAGTAAATTGCATGTATGTACATGATTGTGTTTTTGAGAAAACAACGTTTATGCGTGGTTAGTGAAAAACTACAATTTTGAAGTCACTGAAATAAGGTCATAAAACACATACAAAACATTTGTTCACAGGCCTGTCAAACCTGGAGCTTGTAGCCTAGAATTTTTGCTTCAAAATGATGTGAAAATCATATTGTTTACTCACTCACAGAAAACAATAGATTAATTTAAAATTTCTAAGACACTTTTTGTTTCAAAAGGGCATATGCGAGTAGGCGTCAACTATCATGAATTCACACCTGAGAAGACAAAGACCCACCATAATGAGCTGCATAATGAGCCTTTCAGTCAGGTGTGTGACTGAGATGGAAGAGTTACAAGAAAGAATATGAGGACAAAATAAATGTATATATTTTTATGTTTATAGTTTATTTAGAATATATTTAATTAGCCCACAAAATAACTTGAGATTCACTTGCGAGTGCAGTTAAACAGTTTATTACGAACAATCAAAGTTGACTTTCAAAGCTGAATTTTTAGCATCGTTACTCCAGTCACACAATCCTTCAGAAATCATTCTAATATGCTGATTTGCTGCTCAAATGCATATTTTTTTTTTTATTTATTTATTTGTTTATTTATTTATCTGTACATTTATTTATTTCCGTATTTATTTATTTATTTATTACTTTTTCCCTTCATTCATTCAAATCTGATGCTGATAAAGCTTTTACCAATAAACTAAAAAGTATTAATAAAAAAATAAAAAAATAAACTTAAATAAACTTATTAATAAAAAAATAAAAAAAATATTTATTTTAAGTTATTTAAGTTATTTCTTAAATTTAAATAATATAATTGTAATTGTTGTAATTTGTGTTTTTTAAATTTTGAGCATGTTGAGTATGTTGCAAAATCAAAACATTTTTTTTTTTTTTGCAATAATTTAATGCTTACTCTCATAAAATCATGGCCATTGTGTGGTTGTTATCAGAGTTAAGGCATGCTAAGAGCAGAGGCTGAGCTGACCGATTCACAGAAAGCTCTTAATGGTGAGCGGGGTGAAGATGGGCGGCAGCAGTTAGATCCGTTACTGTCACCCGTAGAGGGAGGGTCATCTCTGAGGGCGTATGAGGACAAAGTGCTTCTCTCTCTCTCTTCCTCTCTGCCCTAAGAAGACTTGGATCTCTCGGGGGAAAGCGAATGAAGTGGGGTGAGGGATGACGGCCCGAGCCGAGGAGGGGGTGAAGTGGACTGGGTTTGTCGTTTGGTATGAGGGGGGCGGATCTGGGCTGGTTTGGATCTGTCAGCAGCACACTGAACGATCAGCATTAGCACTGAAGTGCAGGGCATGTCATGTTGTTTCTCTTCAAGCACTCGCACACACACACACACACACACACATACACATGCAGCGAAACACACATACCCATATGCTAACGCAGTCACACGCCACTGAACCATCTCGAAAATGAGATGGAGCTCAAATAAGTTCAGAGATTCATTATACAGCCAATCTCAGTCAAACACACTCAATATAAGCCCTTGATTCAGGCCAATTCTCCAGGAGCGCACACCGGTGCCGGTTCTGCATGAGTGCTTCTCATTCTCACCGCACTGAATATGAAATCTGGTGAAGGCTCAGATCAAGCACATTAGGTTATATTGCCCTTAACTCTGACCTTGTGCTATCTTTCATTTGCAAGAATGTTGTAGCCACATAAAGCATAATGCTCAGCACTAAATATCGAACACAGCAGGCTTAAACGCTTTATGGGAATTGTGAAAACTGGCTACGTTAAACACAAAATGATATTACTATGATACCATTCTTAGATGTTATCACGGCTAATAACAAAAGCTAAATGCTAACACTTATATATATTAGATTTAGTCAATTGTGTGACATTAATGCATGTATTTGTATTTATAGTAGTATTCTGAATTTTTCTGGAGGCCTGGCTTAGTAAACACTGTGGAGAGAATGAAATGAGACAAATGCTAGGTAATAAAAAAAGACAAAACTGAGGTAATAAAAATAATGACCACATTGCCTTCATTAAAAAGTAACTGTGTATCAGTTCTTGATTTAAGATGTTAATTGTGAAATTTTAATTTGCAGCAACAGTCAAGCTAACGTTGCTTGTCATGCTAGTCACACATGTACTTGGTAGCCAGATAAAACAACACTCAACACTGAAGCCGGTTTGAACACAGAAGAAAAGAAATTGTTGAATACAGTAGAGCTGAACGATTCTGGATAAATTAAGAATCACGATTTATTTATTTATTTTGTCTCAAATAGAGAGCACAATTCCCCCACGATTCTGAACTAAATAAAATAATGTGTGACAAAATATTAATTTCTGCAGTATATTTAAAAGTGTTTAATTTGAATGAATTATTAAACATTTTAATATATAATATATGCATTTAAAATAAAATATATTTAACCCTCTGAGGTCTAGGGGGTTTTGGGGGCCTGGAGAAGTTTTGACATGCCCTGACTTTTGTGATTTTTTCAGTTGCTTATAAACATATACATTGATATATTCTTTTAAAATTGTATTCAGTACAAACTGGGCTACAATAATATGTAAATAGCATGTATGTACATGTTTGTATTTTTGAGAAAACATAAAAAAAAAAACTACAGTTTTAAATTCACTGAAATAAGGTCATAAAATACATACAGAACATTTGTTCACAGGCCTGTCAAACCTGGAGCTTGTAGCCTAGAATTTTTTTGCTTAAAAATGATGTGAAAATCATCTTGTTTACTCACTCACGGAAAACAATAGATTAATTTAAAATTTTTAAGACACTTTTTGTTTCAAAAGGGCATATGCGAGTAGGCGTCAACTATCATGAAATTCACACCTGAGAAGACAAAAGACCCACATAATGAGCTGCATAATGAAGCCATTCAGTCAGGTGTGTGACTGAGAGGGAAGAGTTACAAGAAAGAATGTGAGGACAAATTAAATGTATATATATATTGTAGAAACCCTGGTTTATTTAGAATATATTTAATTAGCCCACAAAATAACTTGAGATTCACTTGCGAGTGCAGTTAAACAGTTTATTACGAACAATCAAAGCTGACTTTCAAAGCTGAATTTTTAGCATCGTTACTCCAGTCACACAATCCTTCAGAAATCATTCTAATATTCTGATTTGCTACTCAAAAAAAAAAACATTTATTGTTATTATTATTATTATTATTATTATTAATAATGTTGAAAAGAGCTAAGATGAATTGAAAGAACAGCATTGTTTGTAACATGATTATTGTATTTATCATCATGTGTGCTAAATAAAAGTTTTAATTTCAATATATACTGACTCAAGCTTTTGAATGGTATAGTGTATATTGTTACACTTGGAGTAATGATGCTGAAAATTTAGTTTTGATCACAGGAATAAATTACATTTAAAATATATATTTAAATAGAAAGCAGTTATTTTAAATAGTAAAAATATTTCACAATATTACTGCTTTAGCAAATGCAACTATGTATTTTGGATCAAATAAATGCAGGCTTGGTGAGCAGAAGTTCAATTCTTCACAAAAACATGAAACAAATGTAGTAAGCTACCTTTTTGGGCCTTGAACGTGTCAGCTGCACTGCTGTCTATGCAGGATCAGAAAGCTCACGGATTTCATCAAAAATATCTTAATTTGTGTTCCAAAGATGAACGAAGGTCTTACGGATTTGGAACGACATGAGGGTCAGTAACTAATGACAGAATTTTTCTTTTTGGGTGAACTATCACTTTAAGGGGATAGCGAAAACTGGCACTGACATATAATACAGTCTGATAAACAAAATATACTATGATACCGTTCTTAGCTTTTATCAAAATTCTTTGGCAAACCATGAAAGCTAAATACTAACACTTAGATGCTAAGGGTTTCATCTTCACAATCAACAATTTTCTACCACAAAATGTGTAAGAAATCATTAATTTTCAATGAGATTCTGCCTATTTCACGTCACGTGTTTCAATGTCCTTAATGCAATTTGTATTTACAGTAGTATTATAGCCTTCTCTCTGCAGTCCTAGCTTAGCAAACATTGTGAATGAGGTAAGTGCTAGGTGATGAGAAGACAAAACCCGAGGTAATTAAAGTACAAAACCAAAAGTATATTACTATGTTACAATCCTTTGCTTTAATCACAGTTATTCAGCCAACCACGAAAGCTAAATGCTAACACTCACATGCTATTGGTTTCATCTTATAAATCATTAACTTTAATGATATTCTGCCAATTTCACATCACATAAAAGTATGTACTCGTATTTGCAGTAGTATAACACACACATTAATTAGCCTTCTCTCTGGAGTCCTAGCTTAGCAAACACTGAGAATTAAGAAAATGCTAAGTGATGGAGAACATAATAAAAATAACAACTATGCCTGCCAGCAGCACATACTGTTCCTAATTTAAGATGTTATTCTGCATATATTTTAATTGGCAGTGACAGTCTCGTGCTGCAGTCACGCTAGTTTTGTTTGTGTCCAAAGGACAGACAAACAGAAGCAAAGCAGCGACAGAAAGAGGGTGAAAGTGAGCTTCTAGCCACAAACAGCCTCTCACTCGTCTACAGACAGTTTTAAATTTGGCAGCGTGACCTACATCTGCCCCGATTGAACACCAATGCTAAACTGAGTAAGAGATATTAGAGCTAAATCATTTTAGAAAGCGCTTAGGGCGCTAATCTCTCTATTAGCACTGCAACAGAGCTGACACTCAACTGTGTCACACAGGAACACATCGCAGCAACGCACACATCCTTACACTGCTTTACTGTGATTTTACCACAGTAAAAGTCTGTTATGTAGCACAAGACATAATGGACAAAAAAACAACAGCATCACATTTTGCATTCCAAAGAAGAAAATCATTCAGCTACAAAATACCGTTAAAGAAAATAAACTAAAAAAAAAAAAATTGTAATTTTTCGGTCCCTTTAACCCCTTATCTGTATAATTATGTATTGATTTATTTTCTCGCAGTTCACAATATTGGTTAATACATCTGTAATTATTGCCCTGTGCACATTATAATCTAATAATACACTGTCAAAAATTCCCATATTAAAAGCTGTTTGATATTTTTCCTGGTAAAGGCTCTCACACCCTTAGTTCTCTTTTCGCCAACATAAACTATTTTTTGGCCCTGTTTCTTCTGCATATTTCACACACACACACACACACACACACACACACACACACACACACACACACACACACACACACACACACACGTTTGTTTTTGTGATTTGTGGGGACATTCCATAGGCATAATGGTTTTTATACTTTACAAACTGTATGTGCTATTGCCCACACCAACACTACACCTAACCCTACCCCTTACAGGAAACTTTGTGCATTTTTACTTTCTCAAAAAAACTCATTCTGTATGGTTTATAAGCGTTTTGAAAAATGGGGACATGTCCTCATAAGTCACCCTCTCCTTGTAATACCTGTGTCATACCCATGTCATTATACAAAGTTGTGTCCTGATATGTCACAAACACACACACACACACACACACACACACACACACACACAGCAACTGCTGTTACAGCAGCCATGGAGACCATCAAGTTCTGACCTGTCAAAAAACTCACAAACTAACCTGTAAATCAGAATTTAACTTAATTATGTAGTACGGTAGCAATATAAATCAATCAGTGTCATTCAAAACAGGTTATAAATAAAAATAAATAGATAAATGAACATTTTAATACAATTAATTTTATATAATTTTAATTCGGTCAAAGTAAAACACTACAAGAACTAACTCTGCAATTGAGGATTTGTAGTACAGATTGTCATATAACTGGATAAGTAATTAAGAAAACAATAGTATTTTTAATTATTTTGTGTTTTTATTTTATTAGAACTCAACAAAGAGAACTGAATGCAAGTTTACTAAATCAATGCCTAAAGAGCTATTAACATCATTACCCAACAGCCCACACACCCTAAGTGACACCAACACAAAAGGAAACTCGTCACGGGAAGATCAGGCCGTTACATTTATTTGAACAGCATGCCTTGACGAATCGCCCAACAATAAGACCAGGAATGTGCATTAATAAAATAAACAGGGTCAATTTTGATTTCATGTTAAGTGCCTGTGCAGACTTCTACTGTAAACAAGATAACAAAACTGGAGAAACACTGCCCCCTTGAGGACAGAGCGGGTATTACATAAACACACCCAACTTCACAGCCATGGTAGTATTTCCCAGTGGATTTCAAATCTCCATTTTCTTTAGTGAAAAACTCTATATCCTAGCATTAGATTGGAATCAGCTGTCCAACCAATATGAATCTTATTTAGTAAGTATTTATTAGCTCATGTGTCTTTGGTGTGGGTGGATGGATGTGTGCTTGGGTGTTTGTTTCTGAGTCCTCCTGCACTTCAGGGCGATTGGGAGACTCCAGCAGGGGGTCTAGGCCTGTCACCTCTGTTTTAGAGCACCCTTAGTGCCTGACCTCATTCTGCCTATCCGATCGTATCCGCATGTGTGTGTGTGTGTGTGTGGCTTCCACTCCTTCCATACGAGCCGTTGCTAATAGGCTGTTTGGCAGAGTGTTTTATTACCAGAGCACTATCAGAGCTGACAGCTGTCAGCTGAGACAAACATCTCTGGCTGACTGTACATATGTGTGTGTTTCACCAGAATTCAGTGATTGCACCAAATGCCCCAGAGATAAAGACACTGGAGCTCGTGAGCAGATTTGTCATCATGAACTGTTCAGAAACCCTGACAGCAGAAGAAACGTCAGCTGGATGTCTGCGACACTTTAGAGGCTAATTCAGTAGATTTTAACCTTGAAATCCAAAGTTTTTCTGATGTTTTGTTGTTTTTAGAGTTTGGTTCTTCTGGTGTTGTGCTGGATCAGGGATATAGGTAATGAAATTTAAGTAAGGGACATACTTAAAGGGATAGTTCGCCTTTAGTTGCTGTTCTCCATACCTGCATAATGTTTTTTTACATATATATATATATATATATATACTATGGAAGTCGATGTGGACCAGTAACTGAAGGTGAATTTATAAATATTTCATCACACATTATGAGAATGTTCATTAAATATTAATATCATAACATTTCAAGAACGTTATCAGAACATTTTAACAATTCCATCAATGTCACAAGAATGATTCATTCATTAAAATTTTAAGAACACTTCATTCTAACGTTTACATAACCTTTATACAACATTAGTTAAAGAATGTTTTTCTATGAACATCTCCGCCCAACTATTTTGATGTTAATCAAATATTAATATAACCGCTTTCCAAGAATGTTGTTATAAGAATGTTTTTTCAAAATGAAAAATTTAAGAACATTTCATCGTAACAGTTACAGTACATAACATTAGTGAACACTCTGGTTTGTTGTCATTCTAGTGTTAAAAGGATGCTCTAAGAATATTTTTCTGAGAACATTTTCTCCCAACATCATAAGAATGTTCCACAAATGTTGTCCTAAAAACATTTTACCAATGTTATGATAACATTCACCAATTCTATGAATTGCATAATCTATATTTACCATATATTTAACATCAAATATGCTCTAGCTGGTCATTTTGGTTTCAGTGTGGACATTACTTGTTGCTAGAAACACATTCATTTATTATAATTTTTTTTAAACATCTTGAAAACAGGCAGCAAGCTCATAATGTGAATTATAAGCATATCACTCAATAAAACAGATCTTTAAAACTCTTCAAAACTCTCGTCACACCTTCTTTAACTTTACACACTTCAATGAACTCTTTCATTTTATCATTGGGAGAGAAATGTTAACGCTCTACACCCAGACTCTGTTAAACAACAAGTCAAACAAGTGCAGACCAACAGAAAAACAGACTCAAGGTTAAAAAGTGAGACTGAACGCACATTTCATTCAGTCTTTGTCTGTTCCTTTCTGTCTTCTAGCACTTTGTCCTCTCTTGTATCTCTATATGTTTAACAGTAGCCTTGAAACCGAAGTGAGAAGTGCTCTGAAAGGAAGAGACGGAGCGAAGGAAAGACGAGGGAGAGAGAGAGTAAGGTCACGTATCGACTCTGATTGTGAGGCGCCAGTCTCGGCATTGATCAGAGAGTGCGCTGTATTGACTAAATGACAAATGAGATGAACAAGCCTCTCCTCTGAAGACTCGACCCCTTTGAAGAGCTCTCCCAACACTCTGTGTGTGTGTTTATTCTGAATGGACTCCTCTTGCACACATGAGTACAGGTAAGATAGCCTAGCTTTCATTCCCACACACTGGTCAGTTAGATGGAGGCAACAGTTAGCAGTCCATTTAGAAACGGTCAGATTTACCTGGCAGTATCTGATGCTCTGTTGCCATGGTGATGGAGCTTGCTGTCGCTCTGCACAACCAATCAGAAATCTAATGTAGATGTCACAACATTATGATCACGCATGTCAATAATAACCTCAGAACAAAGCCTGCAATGTTATTTCAGAGTTCATACTGCCATCTAGTGTCCATGTATTAAATGGGGTGAGTCTACCATAAAATATAAAATTACATCATAATGTATTCTCTCATGTCATTGCAAATCTGTATGATTTTTGCTTTTTGAGCATGGAAGCTTTTATTTTCCATATAATGAAAGCAGATGGGGACTGGAGTGGTCTAGCTCCAAAAATGGCAAAAAAGCATCGGAAAATAGTTCATATGACTACATTTCAAGTTGTTTTAAACCATGCAATACTGTAGCAATGTTTGTGAAACAGATGAATCATGGCACTTTTTAGGTTGTTTTTGGAGTCTAAGTGCTTCAGTCCCCATCCACTTTCATTGTGTGAGACAAAAAATCAGCTTTGAGATTCTACTAAACTTCTTGTTCCATGTTCTTTGTATGAAGAAAGTCATTTGGTTTGAAAGAAGTGATGTTTAGCATAATATGAAAGCTTCCATTTTCCATTTAATGAAAGCGGATGGCGACTGGAGTGCTCAAGTTCCAATCAATCAATACAAAATAAATACATAAGTAAAGTAGTCCATATAACCTGTACACTATATTTTGAGCTTTTTTAAAACCAATGTTTGTGAAACAGAGAAATTATGGCACTTTTTAGGTTGATTTGGAGTCTAATTGCTCCAGTCCCCATTCACTTTCATTGTGTGTGGGGAAAAGAAGGTTTGTTTTTCTATTTTTGTGTTGATTATTGATGTTTTGAAATTCTTTTGGTTTTTTGGTTTTGTGGGAAGAATAAATAAATTAATTAATTAATTAATTAATTAAGATGTTTAGCAAAACGTGAAAGCTATTTTCCATATAATAAAAGCGGATGGGGACTGGAGTGGTCATGGTTTGTGGTAATGTTTTAGAAAGCAACTTAAAGTAGTTATTATGTATTTTGTATTGTTTTTGAAGTTTTTTTAAAGGTTTTTTGTATATTAGAAAGTTTTGTGAAACACACAAATGACGAGATTTTTAGGTTGTTTTTGGAGTCGGTAACTGCTCCAGTCCCCATCCACTTTCATTGTGTGTGGAAAAAAGCAGCTTTGACATTCTACTAAACTTATTTTTCTGTGCCTAAAATGTTTGGCATAATGTAAAAGCTGTGATTTTCCATATAGGCTAATGAAAGCTAATGGGGACTGGAGTGGTCCAGCTCCAAAAATTACAAAAAAGCACAGTAAAATAGTTCATATGACTTCTGCTCCATATGTCCAGCCATAAAATAGCATTGTTTGTGAAAATTATGGCAATTTTTAAGTTGTTTTTGGAGTCTAACTGCTCCAGTGCACTTTCGTTGTGAGAGGAAAAAGCAGCTTTGACATTGTACTAAACATCTTGTTCTGTGTTCTTTGTATGAATAAATACTTTTTGATTCGGCATGACCTAAAGGTGATTAAACAATCACAGAATTTTCTACACAAACAAAGATATTTTGAAGAATTGGTTATGGACAAAACTATCAAAAAACAACATGGACTTTTTTTTTCTACTGTCCACAGGTTATGAAGGACCTGAGGGTAAGTATAGGTCTGTTTACATCAAAGACAACAACTATAACAATAACAATAATGATATAGTTAAAAACATTTTTTTTTTAAGTATTATAGGATAGCAAAGTCCACAACTATAACCATAATGAAACGCTATAACTGAATTTATCTTCTAAATTATTATTTTTTCCAGGCAAATGAAGAGCAAGCTTTTAAATCAGCATGCACTTAACAAAACATTATCGTGTGTTGGTGTGGATGCTAACACAGTTATCATTAGAGTTAACTTTATAGCTCTTGTTCTTGGTGTGAACAGGTCTCAGATAATGACAGAATGTCATTTTTGGGTGAACTATCCCTTTAAATGCTCTGTTACAGTACACAGAACCTCATATAATAAGACTGTACTTGTACTGCACGTGAATGCCTATGGCTGACTGTGTGTGTGTGTGTGTGTGTGTGTGTGTGTGTGTGTGTGTGTGTGTGTGTGTGTGTGTGTGTGTGTGTGTGTGTGTGTGTGTCCCTTCACATCTGCCATATTTGCTGACCCCTGCTGTGTGTTGCTGTAGGTCAGGCTCTCGTCATGCGACTGATGATGTATGTACAGTAGCAGTGACCCTGTGGCACTCTGGAAGCTCTGCTGAGAAAAGTATACACTACTCCACTTGTTACAGCAGTAACCCTTTCCGACACACATCTGACCGTCTCCTCAAAGGGAGGACTGTGAGTGTAACACCTGTGCTGACCAGTAACCAGGACGTCCAAACACATGCATACTGTAGTGACCGTAAAAACATAATCAATGACACATATACAGTCAAACCAAAATGTATTAAGATATATTTTACTTATTTATTTTTTATATATTTTATCCATAATTTTAGATTAAAAATACATATGCATTATGATGAAAATATTGCTTATTTTATTATATTATTAGCAATTATATTATTATAATAACAATGCATGAAATAAAAAAAATTTTTACTTGTAAACATTTATTGCTATTTTGTTATTTCTACTTGCATCTCTAAACATAATTTTATATATAACTAATAATGCATGATGAAAAAACATGCAAAATTAGTTTATTCACTACTCTTTATTGATTTTAATACTGTCACATTTATTTATACTTACACTTTTAAATTTTTCTTGGATATAAACATTACATATTTTATTGATTAATATAAATATAAATTAGTCAATAAATGATAAAAAAGTAAATTCGCATTTAATTTTCATGCTGTACATTTATATTATAAATAGTTAAATATGTTTTAATACATTAATGTCATTTACATGAAATGATTAAACAAAGAAACTAGTTTAGATTTTTCATATATTAAACATACAGATATTAGTTTATATGTCTGTGCATACGTTTCTAACCACTAGAGGTCAGCACTTCCACTTCTAAATCACAAGAGTAACTATAAGTGCATCACATAATAAAAGCAGGAAAGAGAACCACCTAGGAATCAGAAAAGTTCACATCTGATCCATTTGACTTAGATTTTAGATTTGTGCAGCCGCCCTTGAATGTCTCTGATGAATGCTGCAGTGAAGCCCTTTCACAGCATGAGAGCTTGTGCATGTGTTTGTGTGTGGCATCTATAGTTATTATACAGGGAGACATGTTTTATAGCCCGGATCATGCCTCTATTCTTCCTCAGCAAAACATGTCACATGACGCAGCGCGCTCGCTTATCACCACGACAACACATAATGGCCTCTTCACAAAGCAATCGGGTGAGAAATCCAATTTCTCCAAACGACTGTCTTACCCACTCCAGCCACAGATAAAGCGTGTCTGTGTCCCTGTCATAAAACGCTTCATTACCTTCCAAGAACACACGAGCGGAGGACCAGACAGAAAGACAGGTGATTATACAGCACGACCAACATCAACTTATAAAAGAGCAAAAAATAAAAATCCATGCCAAAATCAGGTGGAAGAGAAAGTCACAGCACAGCTCTGCCCTAAACAAGCTGCAGGATTGGAAGTAGCTTATCATTCATATCAGTAACAAAACAAAACAAACAAAAAGTGTTGTGTGTCCGAGTTTATTGTGTAGGGGTTTGGTCAGAAAACTATGAAGTCTAAAGGTAACGGTGACTTTATATCTCACAAATCTGACTTTTTCCTCACAATTCTGAGAATAAAAAACAACAAAAAAACCTGTTGACTGTTTTTCCCTTCAGAATTGTAAGATATAAACTCAAAATTGTAAGAAAAAAAGTCAGAATTGTCAAAATGTTAACTGAGAGATGAATTTTGAGACAAAAAGTCACAATTATCTTTTTTTTTTTTTTTTGCATGGTAGAAACAAAAAAAGTGTTTGACTCAATTCTGACTTATTTTCCTCACAATTCAAGCGCGCATGTAGCAATTCTGAGTTTATATATGAGTTTATTTATTTTAATTCCATTGTGGGAAAAAAAAAACATGTAAACTCAGAATTCTGATGGAAAAAAGCACGAATTGCGAGATATAAACTTGGAATTGCAAGAATAAAAAAAGTCCGAATTCTGAGAATTTTACATCTCACTATTCTTTTTTTAATCCTAAAGTTCACTCAGATTTATGAGGAAAAAAATAACTTTTTGTAAACTCAGAATTCTGAGGGGGAAAGAAAGTCTGAATTGTGAGATATGAACTTAAAACTGCAAGATCTAAACTTGGAATTGCGAGAGAAAAAATGTTTCCTGAGTTTAGGCCCATATCTCACAATTCTGACTTATTTTCTCAGAATTGCAAGTTTATAAAAAAAATGTCAGAATTTTTAAATAAAGTTGCAATTACCTTTTTAGTTTTTAATCTGTGGTGGAATTAGGCTTCCATACAAAACAATCCCTAAATATGAATAGAGACGCTTCCCTTCAAATGCTAATAAAAAGTAGAAGTGCAGAAGGAGCATGTGTGTGTCGTCTGGCTGACAGACCCCAGAGAAGCGAGGCCAGACGCCCATGTTTGAAGCACTGTGACTCATCGCGGGTGATAAATCATAGCTAATTTATGACACTGGACTGGCACAGAGCCACTCTTTACCCACCCACACACACACACACACACACACACACACAGAGACACACGCACAGCAGTGCTATGAGGAGCTGAATTATTATCCTCATTATAATCATCATGACTGATAATCATCCCTCTCAGAAAATAACTGACAGATACTGGATTTTCATTAAAAGCCAGACATCTAAATTCATCTTGAATGGCTTATGCGTCATACTTCATGTTAAAAAGCATGTTGTGCTATTTTTAAAATCACTTAGAGTTGAAGCTTCCACTCACAAAAAGTATTATTGCCATTGTGCAGCGACGGTATCGACTGCGACTGCAATGCTATTCTATGATACTCCAAGGTTCTTCAAATAATTATTTTTAGAAATCAATACTTTCATTTAGCAAAGATGCATTAAATTGATTAAAAGTTACAGTAAAGACATTTAAAATGTAAAAAAAATTATATTTCAAATAAATGCTTCTTTTTTTATTTCTATTCATAAAAGAATCCTGAAAAAAAATTAAATGCATTGCATTTTCCACAAAAATATTGTGCAGCACAACTGTTTTCAACATTGATAATAATCAGAAATGTTTCTCGAGCAGCAAATCATCATATTAGAATGATTTCTGAAGATCATGTGACACTGAAGACTGGAGTAATGATGCTGAAAATACAGCTGCGCATCACAGAAATAAATTACACTTTAACAGAGATTCACACAGAAAAGTTATTTTAAATTGTTATATTTCACAATATTATTGTTTTATTGTATTTTAGATCAAATAAATGCAGACTTGGTGAGCACAAAACTTGGTGAGCACAACATTTTTACAAATTTAAATACATTTAAAAATGTAGAACATATTATATATAAAAAAGATAATCATATAAATTAAACTTCAAAATTACTTTAATTATTAAAAAAAAATAATAATCTAATATATTTCAAATATATGGGTTTGCAAATGGTGGTTCCACTCTTCAGGATGGTCAAAAGTGTAACGGTTCCCATCAGCCACACAGGTTGAGGTTACATTAGTGCAGTGCAGTTCTGACCCATTAAATGACATTAAGTCAAGCTGAGGGTTTCCTGATAAATCACAAGAGCGCCGCCCTGCTAAACCTTGCATTCATCTGAGCTCAGAGAGCCGCCTGATTGATTTAACACAATTACAGCAGCGATGAGCAGTGAGAAACCAGCCCGCTGGAGAACATTAGAGAGGACAGGAGCGTTTTCAGTCCTGAAGATTCTGTTTCGAGATGAACTGAGTTACAAAGTCATGATGAACAAAAACATGTTCACATGTCATGTGACAGACAGCTAATACACACTTAGCATGGATTTTTCAGTACAGCAAAGCCAGTACAGCATACTTTATATAAGCATGCAAGCACAAATTGTAATGCTTAAACAAAGAACTGCAAGTGTACAGTCTCGTTGTGCATATTTAACATACTTAAAGAAATAGATCACCCAAAAATTAAAATTTCCTGAAAATGTACTCACTACCTCAGGTCATCCAAGATTAGGATGAGTTTGTTTCTTCATCAGGTTTGTAGAAATGTAGCACTGCATCAGTGTCTCACCAATGGATTCTCTGCAGTGAATGGGTGCCGTCAGAATGAGAGTCTAAACAGCTGATAAAAACATCACAATAATCCACAAGTAATCCACAGCACTCCAGTCCATCAGTTAATGTCTTGTTAAGCAAAAAGCTGTGTGTTTGTAAGAAACAAATCCATCATAAAGGCGTTTTTAAGGTCACACAGTTGCTTCATCCAGTGAAAAATCATCTGTTCTGAATCAGGAGAGAAATATGCGCACATCAAGCACCATTTACAAGAAAAAACATGCACCTTTTCACTTCAAAAGACATTAATTGATTAATTACTTGTTGATTATTGTTATGTTTTTATCAGCTGTTTGGACTCTCATTCTGACGGCACCCATTCACTGCAGAGCATCCATTGCTGAGACACTGATGCAGTGCTACATTTCTCCAAACCTGATGAAGAAACAAACTCATCCCCTTCTTGTATGAGCCTGAGGATGAGCACATTTTCAGCAAATTTTCTTTTTTGGATGAACCATTTCTTTAATTATGACAGAACACAAAATCACACCAATGACAGAAGTTTTTGCATCAATGCATTCGCGTAGGCTGTTTCAGGCCTTGAAGATAAACTGTACATTTAACAATGAAAAGGCATCAGAAAGCAAGAAACAATAAAAACGCTTCAGGCATTCAGTGTTTGTGATTGTGTGCAGATGTGTTTTAGACGGTTCTTCAAAGAACAAAAACACAATGCATTATTCAGCTGAACATTTCAAAGGTTTCAAGTATAAATTTTCAGCACGTCCTGACACATATTTGATCCGGCTTGTGTGACGTTGAAGAGCAGGAGACGGTGTTGAGAGACGGCTACAGGAAATGAACACACATACGAGAACAGAGGGTCCTTTAAAATGGAGGCATAACCAGTCAAACTAGCTACTAGCTAGAGAACTAGAAAAACTGGATATCAGTCATCAGCAGACAGCATGAGCAAACACACACACACACACACACACACACATATATCAAACTACATCCTAGTCAAAAAATGCTGGAAATACAGTCATATTTTGCAAAAAAAAAAAAAAAAAAAAAAAAAAAAAAATTCAAAAGGATGAAAATAAGTTCATCAATATGAATCAAATAAGTATACGAGGAATTAATATAGCATTTTTTTTTCTTTATTTATTTGTTGGTGCATGATGATTTATGATTTATGACTTTTCAAGATCCTTTTAATAATTCTGATTCCTTAAGAGTTTCATTAGCAATTATATTATATTATAAAAATACTCACCAAGGCTGTATTTATTTGATCAAAAATACATAAAAAAAAAAAAAAATGAAATATTATTACAATATAATATACTTGTTTTCTAGTTTAATATAATTTAAAATGTAATTTATTTCTGTGATGTGCAGCTGTATTTTCAGCATCATTACTCCAGTCTTCAGTGTCACATGATCTTCAGAAATCATTCTAATATGATGATTTGCTGCTCACAAAACATTTCTAATTATTTTGATATTATCAATGTTAAAAATGTTGGGGGGGCGGGGGTATTTATTTATTTAAGGTTTCTTTAATATAATGTTCAAAACAACAGCTTTTATACATTTATACAATTTTGTTTTGTTTGTTTTGGTAAAGAATGTTTTACGATGCAACCTAGCCAGCACTAACCAACATAAACTAAACTGCAACCTTCCTCTGGTCTTTTCAGCAGCCCTTTATAATAACTACACTATATTCATTCATCAAGTCACATCCGACGTCCAAGGCCAGAGCATGAGCAGACGGTCTGGAGGGGGTTACGCTGACATGATGACACCTGGTAAAACATTCACCCGTCCAGAACCAGCCACTAACTGAAGGCCCTGCAGGATGAACGAGCGAGTCCATAAACACACAGACTTCCTAAAGCGAGCCGCAGCAGTGCACACATATTTCACAGGCTCTAAACAGCCTCTCAGGGCTCCAGGAGCTTCCATGAGGATTGCATAAATCTGTTTCCACATGAAGACGACAGACTGGGACGTCCTGAGAAGAGCACTGCAACTAAGAGGACTGAACTCTGACGTCAAACTTACTTTAAACTAGAATCACTACCAATAAGCTGATGTTAGGGCCAAAAAACAATAAATGGCTGACATTAAAACTCACTATTTTGTTTACAGTAAATAAACTAGAAACACTAAAATTGCTGAATATATTAACTTTTAGATTTTCTAAATATAAATTTAACAGTTTTATCCCTGTAATGCTTGTTATATCCTATTTGATACACAATTTCTAAGTCCTCTAAATGATCAAAATTGCTGTTAAGGCTGTTTCACTCAATCTACATGCCTTCTGTTGTCTGGCTGATAGTTTATGCTGTTTTAGCAAATAAAAGACCTTTTACTGTAATTGTACAAACATCCAGCTTCAGCTCACTGCACTTTTTGTTATGAAATCTGAGATTCGTATAACGTAAACATAAGAATAACTTTGATATTGTTAGTATAACATTTCAAGATAAATACTTAATAGACTGAAGCAACTAAGGTTTATCTAGACATCATAATGTGAATATTAAATATGATCATAGGCCTTTTGAGGAACATTTATTTGTTCATCTTTCAATTATCACTGCATTGCACCGCAATATATGCTTTAACTATAAAGCATTTGAATGTAATCTTAATGAGCATTTTATTTTTGAGATATAGAGTGACAAATTATATTTATATGATTTTATGCAAGTAGTCCACAATCTCTAACTATCAGAATTATCATCTTATTTTTTTGATTTTGATAAATATCAGCATCAGCATCAAATTTCATAATTTTGCTCATATTTTTTTGTCTAAAGGTTCAATAAACTGTTCCATTAAAAAAAAAAAAGAAGATTTTTCAGAATATTATTTCATATATCAGGCTTTACAGGGATAACGATTAATTTAATTGAGCATCTAAGTCCCTAAAGCAACCGTAAAACATTCAAATCAAAGACTAAGAGCACTACTGAAACAAAAACTGTTTTTGTTTAGCATCCTATTACCAGAAATGGAATCATATTGGTTGCAAAACTACCAAAAAATAAATAAATAAAGAGCACCTTTAATGCACAGAACGTAAAAAAGCTTTGTTGTTCACTCAAGCACACAAGGCCAAATACATACAGTGAGCCCTGAACATCTGACAAACACACAAAGAAGCAAAGCTACTTAATCTAATGCACAGCGTATAGCAGAAATAATAGCTATTTAAATCTATTCCTCAGAAATGCATGAAGGCAAGTGCATGGCATGCTGTGAAACCTCAGAGAATCCAAAAGCAGTGAATGGAAAAATCTAGAAGGGTACAGTAGAGGAAATCAGTGAGAAAGAGAGAGACAGTATAAAAAGAAAGAAAGAAAAAAACAACAACAATGGAGATGATCAAAGATTAACAGAACTGAAGAATGGATGCATGTGGCAGTGAAATGTTATAAAAATCAAGAAATGCTAACAAAGGCTGGCGGATGAATGGATGAAAGTGTGGAGAGGATGTGGGGGGTGTGAAGAGGGAGGAAGGTGTTACGTGGCTCTCGGAGGAATCGCACACAGCAGGGCCACAGATGCAGACGTCTGACTGACTGACTCCTGATGTTTCCATGGCACCCGCGAATAAAAAGCTCAGCACTCCCAAGATGAGCAGCAGCTCTCTAGACACACACAAACCTGAACGCTTTCCTGACTCTACCACTGCAGTCAGCTTTTACAGCACAACTGATTCTGATTTCTGTCGGCAAACATAGCGCTCGTGTCAGTTTGGATGCAAAATCTGTAGTATTTCCATTGAACATGTCTAAAAATTTGTACAAAAATACAATAAAATAAAATAAACATAAATATACAATTTTATAAATATAAATATACATACAGTACAGGTCAAAAGTTTGGAAACATTACTATTTTTAATGCTTTTTTGAAAGAAGGTCTAATTCTGCTCATCAAGCCTGCATTTTTTGATCAAAAAATACAGAAAAAACAGTACCTATTGTGAAATATTATATACAACTTAAAATAATAGTTTTCTATTTGAATAATATTTTTTTTTAAAAAAATAATGTAATGTCCTGTGATGCAAAGCTGAATTTTCAGCATCATTACTCCAGCCTTCAGTGTCACATGTAACATCCAGTCTATCACATGATCATTTAGAAATCATTCTAATATTCTGATTTATTATGAGTGTTGAAAACAGTTCTGCTGTCTATATATTTGATGAATAAAGGTTAAAAAGAACTGCATTTATTCAAAATAAAATAAAAAAAAATTCTAAAATAATATATATTCTAATAATATATTTTCTTTACTATCACTTTTTATCAATTTAAACACATCCTTGCTGAATAAAAGTATTGATTTTATTTAAAAAAAGAAAAAGAAAAAAAAATTACTGACCCCAATTACTGACAGTTATAGTGTATATTGTTATTACCAAATAGTTATATTTTAAAAACATAGCTTCTTTTTTTTTTTTTTTTTTTTTTTACTTTTTAATTCATCAAAGTATCCTAAAAAAGTATCACATGTTCTGAAAAAATATTAATCAGCCGAACTGTTTCCAACTTTGATAATGAATCATCATATTAGAATGATTTCTAAAGGATCATGTGATAATGATCCTAAAAATTCAGCTTTGCATCACAGAAATAAATGATAACTATTAAAGTATAATAAAATTTAAAAACAACTATTTTAAATTGTAATAATATTTCACACATATTAACTGTTTTTTCTGTATTTTTGATCAAATAAATGCAGGCTTGATGAGCAGAAGAAACTTCTTTTCAAAAACATTAAAAAATAGTAATGTTTCCAAACTTTTGACCTGTACTGTAATATATGTGTGTGTGTGTGTGTGGGTGTGTGTGTATATATATATACATTTATATATATATATATATATATATATATATATAATATATATAATATATATTATATATATTATTATATATATATATTATATATATATATAATATATATACATACTTTTGATAATGCGTCCTTTTCTATGCTCACAAAGGCTACATGTATTGGATAAAAAAAAAAAATTATTATTACACATTTAAAAACACGATGCGTAAAAAATATTATTACAATTTAAAACAACTGCTTTCGATAAGAATGTTGTTAAACTGTAATTTATTCTCCAGTCTTCAGTGTCACATGATCTTCAGAAATCATTCTAATGTTCTGATTCACTGCTCAAGAAACATTTCTTATTATTATCAATGTTGAAAGCAGTTGTGCTGCACAATATTTTTGTAGACTTTTGATGAATGGATAGTTCGAAGGCAGTATTTGTTTGAAATATAAATATTTTTGTAAAAAATAATTGTCACTTTTGATCAATCTAATGCAACATTGCATTCATTTTATTCTCCACTCTCCTATGTACCAGATCAACTACATGAGATGTGAACATGCTAATCATTCAGTACCATAGTATCATCACTTGACTCCACCGCTGTCCCTCTTGTTGGTGCTGTTAAAATACATTTAATACGTGTTAAAGTCTTTAAGACTAGAGCATATGGGGTGTTGTATTCAGCCTTATATAACAGTTCTTTTTGTTCCTTCAGGTATCACTGACAATATCCTCTGCTCTCAAAGTCAAACACCTACTTATGATGCTAATGCTAATTAGCTTCACAATACAGACTGGACCGAGCAGACACAATGCAAGTGTAGCCAGACTGTGCCGACTAATTGAGCTAACATGGATTACAAACTGAGGTCATGCCGAGAGGACGATTATAAATCACCAGGAACAAAAGCGGCTCTAGCCAGAGAGATGTCACCAGAGCCCAGCAGGAACGGACTAAACACGATTTATCAGGGCTTGACAACACTAATGAACAAACTACATCTATAAACACTCCAGAGGGACGAATCTCTTAAGTGGAACTGAGATAAGCCATTATTCACAGTGAGAGTCAGAGCAATGACTCCGCGAGAGGTAAACTTCCCACATTCCTCTGCCGTGACAGAATCATGATGCTTTTCCTGGATGATTCCTTGGAAAAAGACATTTATTTAGCATGAGGTGGTCCGAACTGAAAAATCATTACAAGCGCTGATCAGCGAGGTTAGTCACACAGACTCACTCTGTCAATCTGGCATCAGATAAAGGGAAATTACAGGAAGATGTAATGATTAGTGATGCACCAAAATGAAATTTTACCAAAACACACAAACCAAAACTAAAGTTTCCATTTAGCTGAAAACCGAAACCGAAAAAAAAAAAAAAAATTTAATAATCAACACTCAAAAAAACCCAAGTTGAAGGCCTATATAAGCTTCTAAAATGCACATAAGACACTTTTTAATGATATAATTATCTTTCTACTATAATCCATAAACATTTAAATGGCGTCTGTAATAAAAGACAACAGGTTAATTAGGCTGCATATATAATGAATATGCAATGTAGTGCAAATATTAGCAAAATGCTCTCTTCTTTATTTCTTCTGGTTAACTACTGAGTTAATGGACAATGAATGGCTTTCCTGGGGGAAATATATACAGTTATGTAGCGTAGTGTTTACAAGCTGTTTTACTGACATCTTCATGCATTTGAAATGCATTCTTTCATGACACATTAAAGAACATCAAAACTGCACTTATTGTTTGAATTTTATTATAATATTGAATTTAAGAACCCAGATGGTGTTTCATATCAAAAGTAAGAAAGCACAAGGCCTATTGCAACTATTGGATAACAGGCTAATGCTTTAAACATGCTTAGATCATTAATTCAGTTATATAAGACCTCATTGTTACATTTTTGATTCAGCAACTGTCACACGATTCAGAAACAAAAGTCAAAATATCTTAATGATTTTGGCATTGTTTTTGCTTCATTCATCACACTAGAAATTAAAGTTCAGGTTGAGCACATTGGAGATCAGCGTCTCCACTAAAAAAGTTAATATTAACGCAGATTCATGACATACCCTGTCTTTGTCGTCGGCCACATCACACAGCACATCATCCAGGTCCAAAATGCCTCCGTCTCCATGCTCTAAACGATTCACCTGTATCCAGTATCCTGGGTCCTAAGAGAGGAAAAGTGAACAGACAGAGTTACAACGAGGCGATTTGTGTCAAACAGACATTCAAATAGAGATCACGATCTTAAAATATCCATAACTTCTTGTCAGAAAAAGGCGAAAATAAAGAAACTGTCAGGGTTCCTGTCAAGATGCTGCTAAGTAGAACAAGAGGAGAATGATGAGTATTTTTTAGTGTTTGATGTAAAGGGCTTATTTAACTAAGTATTAATACAAACAAAGTTATTCAGCCATCATTATCACAATGTTACCATCTGAGTATCCAAATAACATCAACAGGCAGTATCTGTATGATTTCTCTGTACTTGACTGTGTGTCCTGACTGAACTCGGCTCATCTGAACCGTTGTAATCTCATAACTGGGCACAGCTGAACGACCCACAGTCAGTTTGGCATCCACAAACCCTGGAAGAGCTTCAAAGCGCTGATGACGAAGATGAAAATGGAGAAAATTGGGGTCGCACACCGATGGAATGCAAATCTCTGCCGACCACGTTACTGACTGCCAGTCTATGTAGGCCATTTGACCAGAGTAATGAGTGATTTCCAGCTTTATGTGCCTTCTGTCTACAGTATCTCTTTTTTCATCCATAATCTGATGCATTTCCACGTAAAACTGGATATTCTGTCAGAAAAGAAAAAATCATAATTTATGGCATTGCACGATTTAATCCATGGAGAACTACATGTAACTGGATCATTGAGAGTCTCTATAGTATACATCAAACGTTTGAAGGGGGTTCCTAGTGACTTCAGGCGAGAAGAAAAGACATTTTAGATGCAGAGCAAGATTGGAAATTTTGATAATCAATTCCAAAGACTTGGAAATACTAACTTCTTGTATAGATGCATAGATAAATTGTGCAACAATAAGATCAGGAACATGCATTAAGAAAGCAAATAAATAGCCTAAGTATTTTAATGTAAAATTAATTTAAAAATAGTGAAAACAAGTATGAAAATTGAATATCCAATGGCAGCCAATATTGTTAAATTTAAAAAAAAGCATCAATATCAATAATTAACAAATATGGTAACAAAAACTGCATCCTTGATGTTATATACCATTTAAAAAATATATTATGACAATATTTAAAAACTGAAAGAAAATTGTATCCATCCTAAAACTTAAATGTGAACCCATTTAAATATCCAACAGCAGCCAATATTGTTAAATAAAAAAAATAAAAATAAAAAAATAAAAAAACATCAATATCAATAATTAACAAATATGGTAACAAAAACTGCATCCCTGCTGTTATATATATAATTTAAAAAATATATTATAACAATATTTAAAAACTGAAAGAAAATTGTATCCATCCTAAAACTTAAATGTGAAGCCATTCACAGAACATTATCTGAAACAAATGTCAACAAGTTCATCCAACTTTTAACAGAGTTAATCTGGAAGACATTTTCTGGCCACAAACCCAGAACAAGATTCAGCAAATATTTGAACAAATTCACTGCTGAGATGACATGCGCTGCTGGCCAGCGTTTCATACTCCTACATTAACCAGAGTCGTTAAAAACCCAGCGACTAACATGCGGATTTAAGATCGATGGACCCGATAATCACCAAAAGATGGATGGAAATGGAGATGAAATGAGAGGGAAAGGCGTGTTGTCCAGTGTGGAGGGATCTCTGGGCATTATTATTGATGAAGGAGGGTTTGCAGGGATAGACCAAGCCTCGCATGCTTGATTTAACAACAGAACTGTGTGCGAAGAGAAAAGAAGGCATTGTCCCTCTCCAGTGCGAGGGAGGGATGTTGAAGATGAAGGATGAAAAATGAAAGCATGAAGGGCAAAGGAGAGATAAATGAAGCAGGAGTGGTACTTTGCCCCCGAGAGAGACACTGAGATTTCAGTATAAAGGGATGATAAAGCATTTAGGTAATGTGTTACAACAGAGGGAGGTTACAAGTAACACTATTGTTATTAAGTTAACTGGTGGACATGAGTACAGACCCCTGGACACACACATGCTGATAAAATGCACACCTTAAAGTCAATTTAGATCAATTTAGATAATAGTTTCTGCCAAATAAATGTTATGTTACATGAATGTTTTTAAGTAATGTGTTACAGTTAGCATGCGTCTATCAACAGTTGCTCATGTGTCCCAAGTTAAGCTATAACAAATATAACAAATATATATTTTTTTTAGGTTAAGCAGATTAACTGGTTAAATTTGGCACCATCACCACCAATGGCATGGGTTCAAATATCAGGAAAAAAACATACTCATTTAGGTCAATCTGGATAATAGTTTCTGCCAAATGAATAAATGTAACAGTGCTGTTTGAGGAAGTGTGTTACAGCTAGCATGTATTTATTACCAATCACTCATGGCAAAAGTGGAGGTTATTCATTTATTCATACATTCAAATTTATGTTTTATCAGCATGTGTTTTTCTTGATATTTTCTTGGATTTTATTGATAACGATAATTAGACAATATTTTGCTGAGTATGTTATTGTGCTGGTACCTTAAGGACTGCTGTGGACAGATGACTCCTAAAGTTTTTAATATTCCTCATATTTTGTGTGGTGGTCAGTTCACACTGAGAGAAATTAATCCTTTCCAATAAGTTTATGCTTATTTTTACATTTTACAGGCATTTTTACCTTTATAAAGCCATTTTATCTAAAACTGTCCATTCACATTTAATTAGTGAATTAGAATAATAAGACATTTGGGCTGTTACCAGACAAATGAAATCAACACAGAAGCTGCATCTGAAGTGGCATTTAGATGTATTTACACACTGTTTAATGCAAGACATGAATGCATTTAACCTGCAGTTACAAATGCATGAATAAGGTTTTGATACATAAAACATAAAACGTTAAATACTGATATTTGGAATTACTTAAAGGGGTCATATGACGTTGCTAAAAAGAACATTATTTTGTGTATTTGGTGTAATTAAATGTGTTTATGCACATTACACATTTAACACATAATGTAACACATTTTCCACATAATGTACATTATTGTTTCTCCTCTATGCCCTGCCTTCTGAAACGTGTCGATTTTCACAAAGCTCATCGTTCTGAAAAGAGAGGTGTGCACTGATTGGCCAGCTATCCAGTGCATTGTGATTGGCCGAATGCCTCAAGCGTGTTACAGAAATGTTACGCCCCTTAACATACTGTGATGCTGTGTCCCGGCTCGACGAGACAAAACCAATAAAACCCATTAAAACATTTTTTGCATCCAGTGGGGACATCATTACTGATTATAATGACTTATACTGTCTTTTTTAGTGCATTGCGTATTGCGGTGCGGTAAACATAAAACCATGTCTGCATTTGTGATCGGATAAACGACAAACAACAAGCGCTACTCTACACTGCTTAAAACTCGCGTTTGTATCATCAGTGGCAAATTCTTTAAATATGTAAATGTACTGACAGACTGAGAGTTAGAAGCGCCAGACTGTCCTTGCAAAGCTGGAACTGCCCCACTTTATAGAAACAGCCTTTGTGTGTAGACGGCATTGTAGGCTACTCTGCAGGTTTAGGAAACATTTATAGAAACAGCCTTTGTGTGTAGACGGCGGCACATCTGAATATTGGAGAAAAACTGTGTTCTGGAACAATGTTTAAATACAAC
Source organism: Cyprinus carpio (assembly GCF_018340385.1). NCBI lineage: Eukaryota > Metazoa > Chordata > Actinopteri > Cypriniformes > Cyprinidae > Cyprinus > Cyprinus carpio. Next base: position 2,320,405 of record NC_056620.1, read on the forward strand.
TTAACCTCTGATTTCTAGTTGTTGTCCTCTTTTTGAAGACCAAACAAAGTTAGTTTTGCTTTCACAACAAAACACACAGCGGTTTCCACGACATTGGCAGCGTTTCTTTGCGGCAACAACAATATACAGCGAGAAATCACAGTTAAGTTGCATTTCTTTCTTTGTGAACATTTGGTCAGCATTATTAAAACTTCCCCACACATGTGACGTAGAATGTGGGGGTGTGTTAGAACGAGTAGGGGGCTGGTGGGACTCTTAAAACTTTTAATAAAGAATATTGTTGGATTTGAGTTGCAAACTTACAGATCTTCGTTGCACAAGAAGCTTGTAACCTCCAAAGATTAAGGAAAATTTGTCATTCACAAAGATTAAGGAAAAATTTGATTCATTGCGATTGAACGTGTTTTTTTTTAATTTGTTGTTTTTTTTGGGTTTTTGAAACAGTGTGTGTTTTGTGTATTAATTGAGTCTCTTGATTAACTTCTTGTTTATTGAACTGTTGTAAAAAATCAATAACACATTTGTGATCATGGTAATATTTGGAGAAAAACGTCACTCTTCGTGATAAAATTGATTATTAACTATATGAAATGGTATAAATATATACATTCTGCCATCATATGTTGAATTTGTGATCATTTTAAATGCATTTTATTAGACTGAATCATGCAGTGAAAGAAAGCACTCTAATATACGCGCACTAGTCTAGACTAATATGCGCGTGCACTCTGTGGGGATGTTTTGAATAATTTTAGCAAAATACTCGATAATGTCAAATCGCACATCGTTAAAACAACAATTACGATATTATCGCAGACAATATATATCACACACCCCTAATGCATGCTAACTCATTACTTTAAAAACATTCATGTAATATTCATTTATTTCGCAGAAACTTCTGTCCAAAGTTTTTTTAAAGTACGTTTTTTCAGCATGTTTGTTTCCTGGGATTTGAACCCATATCATTGGTATTGGTTGTGTCATGCTTTAACAGCAAAGCTATGTAAAACTAAAAAAAGAAAATGTTAACTTGTAACCCCTTCATTCTAAAAGATTACTTAAAACAATGAAATTATTGGCATAATATTTTCTTTTTTTTTTATAATCCTAAAACAAAAAGTAGTGAAACAGGTTTGTAAAAACATTATAAACATCTAAAAAAAAAACTACCAAACCATGTGGTTTGTGCAGAAGCTTGCTCTGGGGAATAAAAGAGAGGGAGATGCTGGATGTCAAGAGCTTTTTATGACAAGACAAAGATTGTAAAATGTCATTAAATGTTTATCTTTCTGTGACACTGCTGTTTTACCACTGTTGCCAAAAATAGCACCACCAAAAGAAAAAATATGAGGAACAAAAGAACAATGGGTCTGATATCTCTAGATGTTTCAGTTTCAGTGAAGCTTGTGTTAGAAACTCGCTCTATGAGATGTGATGACCTGCGAGCCATGCTTAGAGCTCCATTCTGAGAATGCAAACACAACAATAATTAATATAACACTTTTATAAGTAACATTTCTCTTCACTGACACACACACTGAACAAACATTCCTTTGTCCACCATAAACGCATCTATTATCAGCCACTCACCTATCCCAAGAGGAGGTCAGAGACGTGAAGATGGATGGAGATAACATTCCAGGATGGTGTGAGATCAATGCAGACAGGGACGCCTTTGTCAGCACATCATTTATAACTCGATGAAGTAATACAACCAGGTCTGAATCACAACACCAAACAAATCCTGGCCTTAACTAAACCAACTAAGAGCAGCTCAGATCTCATCCATCTCATCCAAGGGGAGGAAAGTGTGAATCAAAAAAAGAAAGAGAAACAATGTCCACAACCATCTGCAGAGCTTGTTCAAATATTGTTCTTTTCATAAGTGCAGTCCCAATGATTTCATTTTTTCTTTCAGATGCGGATGAGCTCTAAGCAATCGTAAGTTCAGAAGATACTCGCAGAAAGCCGCTGCATTCTCAAATCCACAACCTTTTCACCAAGAGTGAATGACACAATATAGATGAAGGTCTATGAAAGCATTTCAGCTCAACAAAGCACAGGATCTTTACAAATCATTCCAGAACCAAAGCACAAGTTTTATCTTTGCACAATCAGGGCGGTTGGGCAACATGTCATGACACTTTTGATGGCTATAAAGCACCTACTTTATCAAAGACCTATTGTGAAGAGCACACCGGAGGCAAGAGCCATGCAGGAGAGATGCTTTATCCTGGGAAAAGTGTAAATATACCTTTTGTTTTCTCTCTCTCAAAACTGCATGTCTGATGAGCTTGGAAAAAGTAATAACTACTTGAGGTCAACCAATGTATCGGTTTTGCCAATTAATCGGCACCGATAGTTGATTGCTGTAAGAATCTGTTATCGGCAAAAACCCATGCTGATAGTTTTCCGGGTTGCGTCTGTTGTTGGAGCAGCTGAGAAGGGTCTGTTTTCATTATACAGTGCGAGAGCGGCCTCTAGTGGTTGAAATCACTGACAGCAAATGCTATTTGTTTAGACACGTGATGCTGCACATTGAACAGAGCGAGAAACTTCAGACCCAGATTGAAATGCAGCTGACAGAAAATCCTGCCGCGCAACACAAAGCGCCTTTCACATAGTTTTCCATTAAATTACATTATATTTCCCCCGAATCATTGTCAAAAAAAGTGACAAGTGAAGTGACGGTCACCCATACTCAGAATTCGTGCTCTGCATTTAACCCATCCAAAGTGCACACACACAGCAGTAAACACACACACACCATGAACACACACCCGTAGCAGTAGGCAGCCGTTTATGCTGCGGCACCCGGGGAGCAGTTGGGGGTTCGGTTCCTTGCTCAAGGGCACCTCAGTCGTGGTATTGCCGCTCCGAGACTTGAACCCACAACCTTAGGGTTAGGAGTCAAACTCTTAATGTACATAATGAATCATATTAGGGCTGTGCGATTAATCGAAATCGTCATAAAATCATGATTTGAGCACGCGCTATTTCTAAATCGTTTTATAGCATGATTTTCCATGGCCCCGACCTCCCGCAGTATGCTATCCAATCCAATCAGAATGCAGCGTGCCTAAATGGAGCGTGAGAACAGAACAGACTGGGCATATACCTACGTAACTCCAGGTTCACACACTGTCTGTGATGCGTATTTTTTCCAAGCCCATGTTAACGGATCAGAGCGTTCACACTGCACACGGAAAAAGATGCATAAGATGTGAACAGAAAAGGTTAGAAATAGAAAGGTGCGAAAATAATTAATATCTAGCACATGAGCATAGAGAGAGTTGTAAGTGCACAGGATGCAATTTGAGTGAGAGGAGACACATTTTAAGTGCGCGCACTCTCTCCGGGGGAGAGCAGCGTGTATCTGAGCATTGCGTCTGGTTTTGTGACAGAGCAAAGGAAATCTGCGTGCGAGCGGAGACAGATTTTAATGTGCTTTCGCGTTACAATAACGCGCTCTCACTGCTGCTTCTGCACCGCATACACATACTGTATACACACTGCAGACAGAGTACGTGTGAACCTGTATAATGTATAACAAATCTATTTCAGCACCCGATGCACCGCTACAATGAGCTCTATGACCAATGCATGGCAAAAAAGAAAAAAATCCCTGGACACGGGATTTATTTTTATTTTCATTTTTTTTGCCATATCTCTAGACATTTTGTAACACCTTTACTTAGTGATTATTTTGACTTATGTCTGTTCTAGAGGCATGTTACAACTTTTTGATAAAGCTCTAATTGGTTTTCTTTTGGAAATATGTTTTAAATTATTTTAAAATAATTTTGCTCAATCATTTCTTACATGTGCAGTGACAATAAAGTTGAATCTAATCTAATCTAAATTCATATTGAATGCATTTATGACTGTAAATCATGTCTGTGTGTGTCAAAAACGTGATTAAAATTGAAATCGCAAAATTGATCAAAGAAATTGCGATAGGTTTTTTTTGTCCATATCGCACAGCCCTAAATCATATATTGAGCATTTTTATCGAAACATTTGTCTTTCTGTGGCTCTAATAAAGTCTGTATGCTTCATTTATAGAGCTATAATATAGATCGCTCAATCCGTTTGCTCCGTTTTTTAAACACTGAACTTCGAACTTATCTATGCCTCATTGTTCATTCTTGAAGTAAACTTGTGTCCGTTTGGTCATTAATAAACTGTTTTCAGACTACCGCTCGAGTTGAACGTGACGTGTGCGTGATACCGGCGAGTTCTCCTAGACTCAGCGCTGCTCTTTTATTTTGAGTAGATAATCATTAAGTGTTCAAGAATAGAAGCAGTTAAAGTATGAGAGTATACATTGTGCTAGTATAATTGTAATGCTATGGCCTTTGTGTATATATTTAAAGATCTTTAAGCATCTTTAAGCATGACTGTTGAAATGAAATGGTAACACTTTAAAATAAGAGTTCATTTGTAACATTAAGATTAATGAAAGCTGTGTAAGTATTGTTTCTTGTTAGAGTGTGGTAATTTCAGCATTTACTATTACTATTATTATTATTACTACTACTATTTTTATTATTACTACTACTAGTATGGCTCAGTACCGTTTTTTGTTTTTTTTTAATAAAGCACTATTTCGTTTTTGTTCCGTATCCATTTTAAAAATTATCGGTTAATAAATCGGTATCGGCCAGTATGGTCCAACCTAGCTATCGGTATCGGCAAAATCCACTATCGGTCAACCTCTAATAACTACAGTGGGTTTCAAAAGTCTCCTTGATTTTTTCCCCCCATGTCAACCTGAAAATTAACAAAGTAATTAAAAAAATATATATATATTTTAAAAAATATATAGTAATTTTAATAAATATTTCAGAAAAATATTTTTAAATTTTGACAAAAAAAAGAAAAATTTCATTTATCTATTTTTTAATTCAGCAATTGGTAATGAAAAAAAACCCTAAAAGTTAAAAATAAAAAACAACAATGCCAAATAAACACATTCTCATGATCTCACGTAGCCCACTTTATATGTTGAGTAAAAGTAAATGTGCAGCAACAAGTATTTTGTTTCCCTGATTAGTCACATTACATCATTTTCTCCAGTAGCAATGATCTTGATCTTTACTACACAAGACATCTGTAAACTGATTTAGTACAAGATGACACTTGTTCTTATTCTTTGAGAATGATAAGCACTCTATTTGTGCACCTGATCTGTTATTGTTCACAGACATCCATCATTATTATGTAAGATGAAAAAATAGCTGAAAATGATCATGCACATCAAAAGTGCACATTGGTATTATCTGTAAACTCTTACAAATAAATTAGATTGAAAGATTTTATTTATTTATTTATTTGGAGGAGGGATTACAGAAGCTTGTTTCCACTACAGAATTAAAAAAAATAGTTAATTTAAAATCTCATAATTCAGATTTCTTCTTGCAATTCTGAGTTTATATCTCACAATTTGACTCTTTTTTTTCCTCAAACTTGCACGATATAAACTCATAGCTGCAAAAAATAAAGTCTGAATTGTGAGATAAAAATGTGACAGTTACCTTTTTTATTTTTTATTCAGTGGCAGAAACAAGCTTCCATAGTAAACGGCATTAATAAAATGCAAACATTGCATTCATAGACACTGAGATCAGCACACTTCCTGGGAATTTTTGCTTTCCTAGTTGTTGAACTTGTATGAAGTCAAACAGTTGGCCACCAAAGCAATCTAAATCATTATTCATAACCACCAAATTACTCATAATTACTTGTTAACTGTAAAAACTGTCATTTGACCTAAACATGCTCCATTTGGTAGCAAAACGAACTTTCAAGAAATAACAAGAAATATTTAAATGACTGTAAAAAACCAGACAAGTAGTTTACACCAATAAAATATGTCCTATTCCTATGTGTCAAAAAACTGTGCAATTTTACGTTGTACGTCAGACAAATCAGGGCAGGTCCTATTAACCACAATTGATGTCATTAATTATTATTTAACAAATATAATTACTATTATTGTTTCCACTCTAATAACCTGGAGCTGAGAGAACACAGTGTGTTTGTAAAACCATGACAGTCATCAAGTTGTTTACAGTCGGTTTGCCTTTAAATCTATTACCACCACAACATGTCACACAGAGCTCGACTCTGAAACGCTCTAATCAAAACTTCAGAAAGCGTTGATAGGAATATTCTTCCTGAGGCCTAGCACTCATTAATAGCTGATAAGCATGCTTGTAAAGGCATGTCTGAGAGCACATGTGTACACCAGCATGATTAAGTGACAATGCTGGCACCGAGACAGCCTCGGCTTTCACAGGGTGGAAGACATCTCAGTAAAGACGCAGGTCTGAAGGGACAGATATGATGCAGACAGCTCTCTGTTCCCAAAGGCTCAGCTGCCTTGTTGAGACTCGCCCGCTGCTTACTGTAGAATTAGATGCCAGTCTGATTCTAGATTCATGGGTAAACAGCACTCGATGTCCTACCATAGATAAACTCAACAGAGAGATTTAGGAGAATGGTGTGGCCTTCAAAAGCTGTCATGAACTCATTGCTCAATCATTTCTTGAGGTCAGAAATCTGACTGTGAACTTCACTGAGAATCATCATACGAGCTCATTTCCAACTAAGTCAAAGTAAAAACAAACTTTTATGTATTTTCATTGCATGGAAAGAGGTGGTCCAAAGACGAGGCATCCCATTTGTGGTGTTTGCATCAAATTAAATTGACAAAAGTGATTTTATATACACAGAACACATATTAAATACAAGTAAAGTGTCTATTTTAATGTTTCAAATAACTTTTGAAAATAAAATGTCAAAATCTGGGTGAAATAATGTTCCAGTGTCATTCAGGGTAACATACATTTATGTAAAATTTAGTGCTGTCAAATAATTAATCACGATTAACCACATCCAAAATAAAAGTTTTTGTTTACATTATACATGTGTGTGTAGTGTGTAAATCTATTCTGTATATTATATATAGGGTTTCCCACACATTGATATTTGTACAATATATTATAGGCTTTGAATTCATATAAATATATGCATCAAAATATGCGGGTGTTTTATATCACTGTATATATTTAGAAAATATTTAATCATTTTATATATGATATGAGCTCAGCGCTGTTATTACAGCCGTTACCGGAGACACACACATATACAGCAACTGATATTTGACACACCCACAAAGCAAATATATTTACTTTTATTTGTATTCACATAAATTAAATAATATATAAATATATTTAATATATAAATGTAACATTTTTCTTAAATATTTATATACATGCATGTGTGTATGCATATATAAATAATAAATATACACACTACACACATATATTATGTAAACAAAAACTTTTATTTTGGATGCGATTAATCGTTTGACAGCACTAGTAAAAAATAAAAAAAACATACTTATTCGGACCTGTACTTATTAAAATATATAAAATAATAAGTGATCATACTAAATTTTATTAGGCTATAATTTAAATGATTAATAATATCTTGCTGACAAATGGGTAAAAGTTAGTGGTTTTAGGATCGTGGCAAAGATTGGTAAAGATTTAAAATTACAATTATTTCATTTTTGGGAGGTGAACTACAACCTTAAATACAGACTTTTAATGTCATTTAATGATTCTTGTTTCAAAATATGCCTGACACAAATTTTATTTAATTTGTTGTGTGTGTATCTAAACTATTGTTACAATGAATTACTTTTTTTTGTAAATTATGGTAAAAATACCATAAGTATCATAGCCATTATTGTTGTGCTCAGAAAAAATAAATAAAAAACAAAATGAAACAGGACACACTTAAATGTTCAAAATAAATAAACACATATTAAACATGTATTGTTTTGGTGCTTGAAAACTCCTTTTCACCTTTGATCCACAATTTAATCATTTAATTCATATAAACTGCTACATTTTAAAACACTAAACTAAGTGAGAAATGTCTGCTGTAATAGGCCTAGTTAATTTGAAAATAAATGGTTTTAGTAAATGTGTCTTTTATCTTATTTAATCTAGGGATGCATCGATACCATTTTTTCAGAACCAATCTGATCCGATACCAAAAATTCAGAGTATCTGCCGATACCGATCCAATCCGATACCAGCGCAATTTTTTTTTTAAATCAGTGTAGAATTTCTGTACTTCTCTGTGTTGACCTGATCGTCATTCTATTGTGTGTTAAACACAATCTACTACATATAAACAACTTAATTTTAATGAAAAATAAGAAATGAAAAAATATATAATTATAATCTATGACAAAAATACTATTATAATCTAGGTTAGTGGATAATTCAGTAGCAAAAGGTACTCTAGAAAAATCACGGGTGCACAAAAATTTTATAAAATCTAGTGAAATATTTTATTTACAAATAAAAGTGAATAAGTCTAAAATGTGACATTTTTTATCTTTTCATTGCTGTAAAAACATTCACGAAAAAAAACAAGTGAATCCATTTATATCAGAAATTAAAAGAAGTTTCTTTTAAATGTATAGTTTGGTGTAATAAAGGCAAGCTGTTCTATTAGATAGGACAGAACAATTTTTAGACTATTCTTTATCTTTGATTGCTTTAAAGTATCGTCCTGTATTATAATACTAAAGGCACCAATACAAAGCAGCACAGAGCACTTATGTGCATTCCGTGCACAGTGATGAGCTTGGTGATGAGCTTGGTAAAGTTGTGAAGGCTGTATTATAATACTAAAGGACAGAAACATAAAAAGCTGCTCGGCTCGGTAAATGTATCATCTTCAGTTCTCTCTTCACAGCAGTATCAGTCAGATGTACTGTTTGAGAAAAATTAATTGACTCCAGGAAAGTGTTTTATAAGACTCAGAGAGAGTGTCAGCCACTTACAAAGCAGCACAGAGCACTTATGTAATTTGTGGATTTATGATTACTTGAATGCAACACGGAGTCAAAGTGTTCAGGTCCGATTTCGGTAGAATTTTAGAAGAACACGGTGCTGCTCTGCTCGTGTTCATCTTCCGAACCGGACTTACAGTAGTACAGTCAGTGCAACTGTTTGATATTAATTACTCCGGTGTAAATGTTTGCGTTAGTTTATCGAGCCTTTCAGCCTTTAAACAAAAGTGAATACCTTAGGTTACTGTGCGCTCTTGAGAGAGATTCATCGCTTTAATGTAAGAACCAAACGTTGAGTGGGGTCAAACGAGTTCATGTACCGATTTGGGTGGGGGGTTCAACTACAGTTCACTCCACCTTCAATAACTTCAATAAATCCAACTTAGGTGCCCGTTCAAGGCATCGAACCGGAACTGCTCCCCGGGCGCCGCAGCAGTACAAAGGGCCCAAGAGGTATGTGTTCACAGTGTGTGTAAATGTGTGCATTGTGTGTGTGCACTGAGCCTTTTCTTTAACATTTAGACCTCATTTTCTGTGCGCTCTTGGGAGAGTTTACTTGCTTTGAATGTCAGAACCAAACGTCACCCACGTTGATTGCTGAATGGAGGATGACAGACAGCCGCAGAGGAAAGAAGAGTTTATGTGAACTTCAATTTAATGACTTAAATATTAATCTGTACCTCACATTGAACTATGGAACAGCTTCAGAAACCTTGAAATATAATGCACAAAATCTTTTTGGTGCTTTATAATGTTTTTGTGCCTTTCATGGGGGTCAACAATAACACAGAATAGTACACGCACAATATTGGATTTGGATCGGTCTCGTTTGACTGATACCCGATTAGCCAGTATCGGAGCCGATACCGATTTTGAGTGTATGGTAGATGATTCCGTTACTGAATTATAGTTGTAACTCTCATTTTCCGCACAGTTTGAAGAAAAGATTTCCAACAAGTAGGGATGTAACGATTCACTCAACTCACGATTCGATTCACTATTTTTTTTTTAACAAAATGAGATTTAAGACAAATTATAAATTAAATGTGTCGTTTTATTATTGCTTTGACAAAATGCTGCACCTTCCTTTGTGAAATTAAAATAACACTATTATAATATACTAATATATAGCACTTCCATATTATTGCTTTTTTGTTGCTTTTGATTGCTTCTATTGTCCGCATTTGTAAGAGGCTTTGGATAAAAGCATCTGCTAAATAACAAAATTTAAATATAATGTAAATAAAGCTAAAATGAAATTTTAATACAAGCCCCAAATCAAATAAATAAGTAACACAAATGAAATAAATCTCTTTATATAAACAAAATCAGGCTTTGTCTGTATTCTTTCTATTTAAAATGAGAGGCAACCACTGCATTTTAATCATGATCCAAACAAAAATGCTGCATACATGCAACACGAGCAGTTTTTAATCGAAATTAGATTGTATAATTTAAAAATTTGAAGCAAAAACAGAATGGTTTGACTTTTTATGAAACTATACATAAAAAAATATCTGCATGAAACAGAAACAGCAGACGAGCTGAACAAGATGCAGATTCACTCTCTGCCAGCAGGTGGAGTTTAAAGTGTTTCCTTGGTTACCGCTGTAAACAAAGCAGCGCTGCACTTATGAACTTTAATATGCATTATACAGAGGCAAGATGAAAAGAAAATATACCATCTAAACTTTTCTAAAGACAGTAAGTTCCCCTCAGACATGCATTCATATAAACTCCTGCCCCTAAATGAATCGTGATTTGTTTAGCATCTCAACCGATTTGAATCGTCACATATTTGAATTGATTTTCAACCGGCTCGCGGTTAATCGTTACATCCCTACCAACAAGTACAAGTACGTCATCTAGAATGTCTTATTATTATAAATCCCATTCACTTACACAAGAGAAGGCAGCACAACAGATGTTTGTCATTATTATTATTATTCACCCAGCACTTGACTGAATCACTCCAACACCCTGACATTCTCCATTTCTGTTGAATTTGTTTAAACTGGACTCATCATATTGTGACAAGGCCCATAAAAAACAATAAACTCCAGTCACTGACCTCATGAAACTGGGCTTTACTCAACAGGAGAGTTCGCAGAGGACACAAGGAAAGATGAAGGAGAGGAAAATGCCAATTAGACTTGAAGTTTATGAGAAAAGAATGAAGAGGGGAGGAAAGCTGTTGAGGTAAGCCTTGGGTCTTAGCCTCAGCCTACGAAGTGTTAGCCAAAGGCTCAACATCACGCTAGCTGTACTAGCTCAGAGATGAAGACACCAGATCCAAAACTTCTGAGCCACTGCAAACACCAAGATGAAGTATCTGCCATGCACATGCTTCAAAATAGTACAAGTTCATCTCTCAAATAGCAGGAGAGGAACAGGTAACTTGGGAGGCCTGAGGTCATCTTCACTGTAATAGCAGTTTATGTCCATTTTTTGCTCATTTCGGTGAACTCTTCAACATCCTCTCTAATATTTCCAAGCTGGTTAGAGTTGGTTTGTTGCTTGTCAAGCACAGCCTGCTGTTCGCTAACCAAAATGGTCTTTCTGGTGAAGCTGGTTGACCAAAGAACTCTTGCTAAGCTACAAATGGTTTAATGTTTTAGGAATGTTCACATTCTTGAGCTGAAATCAGCCAATCAATATTGCCATGATCTCACTTTTCTGCATCTCTGGAGTTATAAGTCACATGACATTTACACCTCAGGTGATTGGCTCAAATCAGCCTGGTTGCAGAACCGACCACCCATGGCAAACATGGCAGACACCAAATTTAACACCATTCTTGATTTGTTGACTATATCCATTTTTTTCTGAAGACCAGCTTGCAATTTCTTTTAAAAGTTACACATACCTGATACAGTATCTGCATTTACACTATACACTTAGCAAAACAACCCAGGGTAGATGTACTGACAGGTTGCCAGGTCTGAGAAAAAAAAAAGCCCAACTGCTTTTCAAAACTAGACCAATCACATTTTCCCGTGTTTTTTTTTCCATCCAGCAGGTGTCCACCTTCATCAAAATAGCAGGGGGAGAGAATGCTTTAAAATGTGGACTAAAACACAACCCATGGCAACACTGTAAAAATAGCCCAATTCTGCAGAAAAGCTGAGGACTTGGCAACACTGCAAAAAAACTTCCACTTGAGTCAACATCGTCGCACGGACAGGAAAATATCTGATCTGTCTGTTTACATGACAGACACAAATGCACATAACCGACTTATTTCCACATATGATTGAGGCCTGAAATCAATCTGAGAATATTTAAATCCATGATCTTTTTTCCTGCTTACACGTTTGTGTGTGCCACAGGGGAAGGAAAAAAGAAGAATTGGGAAACTTGAATCATGTAATGTAAATATGGCCTTATAAGGGTTCATGTGACAGCCAGGAAACTGCCACTGAAATTAATGTGAATGCTTACAGATAGCTTTCTCTTGGTATTATACCTCCTTCAGGGTTAAAACAGCAAACCAGCATCCAAACATGAGTTGGTCATCAGCTATGTTGGTTACTTCAGCATTTTCAGCAGTGGGTTTGGACTGGATATTTTTTGTCCCGAGAGAAGTGGTTGTGTAATGTGTGATGTCATGTTTTGATAACCGAAACACTGCTTGAGCGCTGAGCCAGCATGAAGCACAGAGAGTCCCTCAACAGACAGGATACTGAGATAATCAGCCAAGCAATGAATACTTAAAATCACATAAGGATCCAATTGAATGAGCCTATAATGACACGTAATTAAAGCAATTAAGGCATTAGAGATGAGAAGTTTCTGTCTGTGGTCTAAATACAGAATGGATTGGGGTGAGGGTAGACTGTGTGCATATGGAGAGTTTTAGAGGGGGTTTATGAAAGAGAAAGAGAGGTGACTGAGTGCCCATCCTAAAGAAATGTAGAGAGAAAAGAGCACAGCTGTGAAGGTCAGTAAATCTCCTCTGAAATCAGCCAAATTCATCTTGCTGTGTGTTTTTACTTATAGGGACAAATCTGCCTTTAGGAAACTTAGGGAACATTCATAAACTGAAAAGTTAAAATATATCATATAGCTTTAGAGTTATAGTTATGACAAATTTACACTGCAAAGATAAGGAAATAGAAATGTTTATATAATAACAACATAAGTCTATGTTTTGTGCTTTAGATAGCAAATGTGAAAGTAAGTAAATGTGTGCATGACAGAGAAAAGGAGGCTCTGAGGAGTTGACGAGTGTATGTGTAACACAATACTTTTTCAAAATTTGAATAAAATGACAATAGACAATGCAGTTTTTGCATCGCATGTACATATGTGCTATTTTAATAAGTTCCGGCAAAAGTACACAACCAGAATTAAGGATATCTTTGATACGACAAATATCTTTAGTCCCAAACCTTTCGCTACAGTGAAATTAATACCAAACAAAACAACGAAAAAACAAACCTAAGCAAACCTAAAAAGAACACAAAAACCCCAAAATAAAATTAAACCAAAAAAAAAGCACTAAACAAAATAAAAAAGCAAAACAAACTAAAACAAAAACACAAAACAAAAAGAACAAAACAAAACAAAGAAAAAACTAAACATACCAAAAACCAAAAATAACATCAAACAAACCAACAAAATAACACCAAACTGAAGAAAACACAAACAAAACAAACAAAACAAAAATCAAACAAAAACAAAAATCAAACAAAAACATCACCAAACAAATCAAAGCAAAACCAACAACAACTAAACAAAAAACACAAACTACACAAAACAAAAATAACACCAAACAAAACAAAATATTAAAACAAAACAGTTCAAAGTACCTAGACAACACCACTGTCCAACACAAAGTGAAATAAAGGCATAGTTTGTGAACACTAATTGGGCCATGCAGACATTACATGGCATCCTTCCAAGAGTGTGCAGTCAAGAAACCTAATTAATGTGTTCTGCCATGTTTATTTAGCTTTGTCTGCTAATATTAACTTTGCTCGCTCTGTACGGTGGGAAGTCGGCCAGCTTTCCTTCCAGCAGCACAGAGATCTGTGTTTCACAGCAGTCTTAAACAGTAGGAGCTCCATTCATTGGCAGAACTGTAACCCCACAGCAGTTAAAAAAAAAAAAAAAAGACCAGAGAGAGTGAGCATGACTGGGGAAAATGATTAGAGCCTGTGTGGAGTCAGCGGCCCATTCAGGAAGTAGGGAGTAAGGAGGGATTTTCTGCATCATGTTGCAAAGCTGTGAACCCACAGCTGACGAGGGAATGGTTCACCAATTTAACCCTAGAGTTAGCACAAGCCCACGAAGAGAGCCATGCAGAAGAAATATATTTAGACTATTTAAACGGCATCCTAACAATGCATTAGCAGCTAATTATAGTGTTAATATGGGGGATTCATCCATTGGGGGCATTTTTGGCCATGTAAATCTTCTTAAAACACTCTTTTAACTTTTACTCTTCAGCTTCTGACAGCTGGAACACACACGTCACACTATTTTTTTTTTTTTTTATGCAATCAATTTCTAAGCCAACAAATGTCCTTTTCACCACGTCACCATTCAATCTCAGGTAGAAATTAAAGTTGTGGAAATGGCATGTTAAATATGTTTCTAAAAAATTGTTGACTGTGAATTTCATAGCCAATTCTGACTAATTCCATAGCTAGAAATCCATATACCCTTAAAATTAACCATGGTTGTATTACAAATAAAACCCCAAAAAAATATTTCAGGAAAAACATGGTAACCGCAAATTAACCATGGTTTTGCTAAACTAACCATAGTTTAACCATGGTATTTGTAGTAAAAGTGTGGTTATGCAATTGGTAATCAAGCAATCAATCAAAAAAAATGGTTAATGCACTTTTACTATAATAAAACCATGGTTAATTTTAGTAAGACTAGACTATAATCCTAAATACACACAATTAAACAATACTTTCACACTTTTCTAATAATTCAAAAAAAATTGCTTCATGATTGCAAATGACTCCATTAAAAACATTTAATATATCGTATTTAAATGGTCTATGATATAACTATAAACATTTTTAGATTAATTTTCAAAATTTGGGGAAATCAATAAAATAAAAGGCAATATATATTAGAGATGCACGGTATTGGATTTTGCCGATATCCGATATGCCGATAATGTTCAACTCATTTTGGCCGTTAGCCGATGCCGATATATAATTATTTTTAATTTTGGTTAGTTTTTAACAAGAACTTATTTTTTAGAATTAAATAAACAATAATAAAGTTATTTTATTATGACAGTACATTGAAGATTTGAAAATAACTATTAATAAACTATATTTTAATCACTGCTTTTTTTTTTAGAAAGATGCAGTGGTAACCTTAACAATTTATTTTATGATTTAACATTAACATGGTCTAAAGCAAAATAGTTGTAAAAAATCTGAAAAACTTTTAGCGCTCATAATTTGTTTAAAAAATATAACATATTACACATTAATGAATAAATCAGTATATATAAAATTATTTAATTTAAGTGTCATGTTTTTTTATTTTTTTATGTAAGTTTTTGTTTTATGATTTTATTTACTGCTTTATTTAATCAGAAACACAGTCTAAATATTATTTGTGTATTTTGCTTTCATTTTATTAGAAGTAGGCCAGCAGCGCCCCCTACGGAATTAAAACTCCTTACTGAGTGGGCATTAGGACCCGGGGGAGGCTGCCTCTGCACGTGCTATTACTCTTGACTCTATCACACACTGAACGCATCATTCTGTACGTGCTTTCTCAGTTTAAATGTAGCGATCCAAAACAGTGAATCCAATCATCATTCAGGCAAAAATTTGCTTCAAGAATGAGTCACAGTGTTGACGTGATCTAATCGCTAGCACACCCTGAGCACATGTGAGTAAACATATTCCTCCTATCGGCAAGACATATCGGCATAATTTTTCATATCAAGCCGATGCCGATATTTACATTTAAACCATTATCAGCAGATTCCAGTATTGGTCCGATAATAACGTGCATCCCTTATATATATTATAATTATTTTATATACTTAATATATTTTATTTATATAATTATTTTATTTTTTGTTCAGTTTTAATATTTTTTGATGAATTTTCATATTTTAGGAAAAAATTAACTTTGGGTTCGGGACAATAATAATAATAATAATAATAATAACAGCTTTAAAAATAAAAATCTTTAAAATAGTAAAAAATATATATTTATATAAATTATGTAAAATGATACACAGACATATTTAATTATTTTACTCTTTTTAGATCATCGCAGTTATTTGTTTTTAAATTTGCAATTATCATTTCTAGATATATTTTCATATTTTATGGGGGAAAAAATGTGTTTGGGACAACCAATAAAATAATAATATACATAATAGGCTTTTTAAAAAGTAAAAATTAAATTATATTAATAATACATACATATATGTATATCATTACATTTCAATTAAATAATTTAAATAAATATATAATCATATTTGAATAATCGTCAATCTTTGAAGAGCACCCACATACAAATCATCTTCACCTGCTTCACACACAAGTATGATTGTTTAAAGAGCTAAAATTGTTGTAAACAAACCATCAACCTTGGCTGTGATTGCTCCATTGAAATGCCGGCTACTGAATATGGCAGTCGACCCAGTAAACGGCAGACTAAACATCAGTTTAGCAAATTCTACGTCAGGACTTCAGCGAAGGAGATTCGAGATTTGGCACGTTCAAGAAACAGGTCCTGCACCACCAAACGGCTTCAGCACGCAGCAGTCAGCACTTTCTCTCAGTGCATTGTTTATCATTTCATAACTACGAGTTATGCATGCCAGATGGAGGCTCAGACGATGCCAAGTGAAACATAAGGCTGTGTGTCGGTATCACAAAACACTGCAAATGATACACAACCAGGAAGAGGACATATGGCACGATGCAAACTCGGATAAACGGTAAACTGTGCTAATGTTATGGTGTGTAGAAATCATTAGAAGCTCTGAGGTGCTGAGAGGAGACATTAAAACGCTCCGCATGGAGCAGATTAGTATGGAAAAAGCAGTCTGCGGTTAATTACCACTACATTTACCGTAAACCGTGACCACAGATAGGGCCTTAATCATTAGTGTTGTGTTCGCACTGTATCTTACTTTCTTTCACTTTTCATATATCAGGTTTGTTTTTCTTCTCTCATCCCAACCCTGTTACTTGGCTTTCAGCGATGACATCATTTATTTATCTAGAAAACATGCCTCTCTTTCCTGAGAATAGTGGTTTAGCTTGGGCTGGGTTCACAAAATTGATTCTTTTAAGGTTTGGTAATGAAATGCCTTGTCAAGAATAAGTGTCTAACATTATATAAAGAGAAGCTTTTCTTTGTAAAAGCCAGGGTTTTTTGTTTTCCAACATCACTGTCTTTGTTCAAGAGACTCATAGTGCGTGCAGGAGCAGAATTACTACAAATCATACAGTATGCATCAGAGACTCGTTTTACCAGTAAATACAGAAAACAAGACCTTTAAGTGTGTGCTTTACATTCTTGTTGTGAAGCATATTTTTAGTTCTTTAATATTTAGAAAAATGAATGTGCTTGTTTTATTGAAGTATATTTTCTATAAAAGTGTGTTCCAGACTTTTAGAAATATGTGCTCTGACCAACATATAACTTTTAATTTTTTTTATTTTATTTTTTAAACGATAACTTTTAAATTATAGTTTGCCAATATTTACCCAAAGACTTTTTCAAAGACATTAAAATAAATTAAACAGTAATTACATAAAAATATTTCATCAAATTTACAAAATATATTAAATGTAAAAATAAATAAAACATTTTTAAATAATTTATTTTATTTTATTATTTATTTTATTTGTATTTTATTTTATTTTTATTTTTTATTATGTACAGATTTTATCTTCTTTTTTTTCTGTCAAACATGTTGAATGAAGTAGATCAAGATATATTCTGCCAAATAAATACATATATAAATAAATTAAAACAATCAAATAAATAAATAAATGAAAACAAACACTCTGCCGAAGATGTCTTTTATGTTTCACAGAAAAAATGTAAATGAAATTTTACACAACATGATGGTTTGAAACAAGATGGTGTGTAAAAAGAAAATAACATTTTGGGGGCTGAAACTATTCCATTCACATGCTTCTATTCTTAACTTAATTATGCTCTTTAAATTCGACTTTAATTATTACTCCAGTCTGTCCAGTCTTAACCTTAAACATTTTTTTCTGAGATCCCACAATAACCCGGCACTTACAAAATCAGTCTCTGTCTTTCTTACTAAATAGTTCTAAGTTTTCATTGTGTAACCATGACCTTTAACTCCATTATAAGCAAGCGTGCCAACATTTCAGCCTGAAGGGTATTGATAGCATCGCAGAAGGCTAAATTAGTGTCCTTGGTCTTCAAATAGAAGGACTGGCTGAATAAATACAGCACGAGAGGATGAAGGAATGTCTCTAGGGTCTCAAAGAAAACAAAATGAGAGCCATAATGGCATTAAACACGGCTGAGAGCCGCTGGCAGTGTCGGATGTAGAGCAGCGGGCTCATATTTGTTACCCACTAGACGTCTACAGATCTGATTGCGCTAAGAGCTTGAATAAGAAGAAGTGGCGGATGAAGGAGAATTATGTATTATTTATTGCTTAGTGTGAAAGTGCACAATTGAAGATGGTTTTACATGCAGGTGAACTGAAATGTGTTCAGGGCTAAATTGGTTTGACACTAAGGCCAGATTAAGCGCTGAGAGTTAAAATAAAGTGCCTCTGAATGAGGTGAATGTCACATACACACATACATTTACAAGCACACACACACATATGAATCGCACTGACTTAACAGTAGGTGTCTGCCAAAAAATCCAGGCACGGATCCAACATTCACAAGTCTGAGCGCAGGATGGAGCAGACGAGAGGATAGGTGTAACAGTAAAACCAGAAAAACAACACAAGAGGTGAAAATCAAGCGAAATGCTGTGAAACGAGGCGAAACTTTGACAATTATTTTGATGTAGCTACATTAAAGTTCAAGTTTAAAAAGCATCTGATGTACAGTATAATGAGGTTGTAAGCACTTTTTATTTTTCCATCAAAGTGATTAAATCAAAAATACAGTAATATAAAATAACATTTTAGATGTGGGTCAGTAACACAAAATATATAACATGTAAGTGATAATGAAAAAATATATTTTAAATCTAATTTAAAACAAGTTCTTGGCAATGTAATCTTTGTATTCACGTTAGTCTCATGTAAAACGATTTTTAAAAATGTAATTAAATTTAAAGACTAAATAATTAAATGTCATGTGGTGTAACCATCAAATAACAAGTTATAACATATTTTCCTCATCTTAAATCCATGTGAGTGTGCACATATTCATCATTGTTTTCAAAAAGTGTTATTTTAATAATTAAAAAATATCATTACATATTAAGGTAGTTGCACCACATGAGATTTTTCAAAAAAATTATCAATTTATTATTATTATTATTATTATTATTATTATTATTATTACTGAATGAGACACTTAATATTTAGTTAGGGTCCGCTGTTTTGCTTTTCCTTTATGTTGGTTGCACCATATAACTTAGGAAAATGTTTCTGAAATATTAATAAGCACCAAAGAAGTATTTTTTATATATATATTGTCCCTGTAAATTATTTTAAATGAATATGCCATTCCACATCTTCTCAAGAATTTAATTTTTTTAAAGAAAATAAATAATTTTCTTCATTATAATATTAACAAATGTACCACTCTAAAACTGACGTAATGAACAAAATGACTTTTAATCCAGAAATTAAAAACATGCTCATCATAGAATAGGTGCATTCAAGTAATTGCATGGATAAATTGCTTTTAATGTAGTTCTAAATAAATAAATAGGGGCCTCGATCTGGCCAAAAAAAAAAATGAACGTCACACCATTGACTAATCTACCAATAAAGACTGTGAGAAACAGTGTATCACATGTTAGTGTTTCCTTCTTTCGTAAGAGGTGTATGACCACCTAAGTAGACAAACTGAGCTGCAGCAATATAAACCTAAACTTGTTGAACCAGTATTTAATTGTGTGAACTGAAAACTAGGGCTGCACGATGTGTCGTTTAAGCATCGATATCGCGATGTACGAATCCACGATAGTCACATCGCAGGATGTGCGATGTAGGCTGTCGTAGTTGATCCGTTATTCATTAACCTTACGGGCCAGCTGCGCCCCGGCCCTTGACGAATGTGATTCACGGATAAATTGCACAGCTTAACCATCATAGAGTGAAAGTTTATCATTTGCATGGGTTTTTAAGTCCTGTCAGTTTAACAGGGCGCATATAAGAACGAGCAGAGAGAGAGAGAGAGAAGGGGGGTGGGGGGTGAGGGGGGGGGGGGGGGGGGGGGGGAGCGGCCGGGCGGGGTGAGCTTAACTTTATTCAAACAACACGAGCGCTGTCTTTCTCTCTCCCTCGCGCATATTAATCAAAATCAATTGACACGATGGTGTCGAAAAAAAAAAAAAAAAAAACACTATCCAGTGATGAAAATGTTTTCTGTGTTGTCAAAATCTTGTGCGATATCCTAAACTGCCGAGATAATTACACAACACGTGCGGTACACGTCTGATTCGCGAACTAATGATTCCTTTGAACCGATTCAATTTAATGAATGGTTTAAACAACTGACCTGTCCAACACTGAACTCACGAGACGTCTGAATTGGTGTATTAAAAAAAAAATCTGTAACACTTTACAATAATGTTTTATTTATTAAACTATTTAACTACATTATTTAACATTTACTATTACTAAACTGCACTTCTACAACATTGTTAATTTCAACAATTAGGCTATAGCCTTCATTGTTGAAATCAAAAGTATTTGTTAACATAATTAATGCACTGTGAAGTGACATTACCCAAACAATGAACAGCTGTGTTTTTATAAACTAAGATAAAACAAAGATTAATAAATATAGTAACAAAAGTATTGCTCGTGGTAAGTTCATGTTAGTTAATATGTTAACAATTCAAACCATATCCTAAAGTTACAAACAAATAATTTACTCTAATTTAAAGTATACTCTGATGTTTAAATCATTTAAAATGAGAATGTCAGTGTGCTCACCCCATTTTTGTTTGTAAGAAAAAATTAGATTAGATTTCATATCGCAATATATATCGCAGAAAAATAAAATATCGCAATGTAATTTTTTCCCAATATCGTGCAGCCCTACTGAAAACCTCTATTTGCCAGTGACAGCAACAAAAGCACAGAGAATCAGACTCAGTCTGTGTCTGTGAGGAGGAGGAGAAAGGTAATAAAAGACCATTTTTCCCATGGGGCCTCACAAATCGCAGCTCTGCACACACTAGGAAGTGTCCAAGGAAACAAACAAAGCAAGTGCACTTCATGATCCACTTCAAAGGTGACATCTGGCTAAAGAGGCCAGTGTGGGACTAGACAAATGAAGCTGACAGCATTTAAGCTCCTGGAGGAGGCAAGATTTACAGAATCAGGCAAAATCTTCAAGAGATCATTTATTTGTATGGTAGGGCACAACACATCTACAGCTTAACTTCTTAAATGTCAAACAGGTGTTTGCATGCACAAATTTTGGTCAATCCAAATTAATTCAATTCTTTTTGTGTGAACAATACAAAAAATACATTTTAGCAAATACTGATAAAATATTCAGTCAGAAGATGCAAGACAGAAATAAAAAGACGTAAATCTACACTGCGGGTCATTTTGAATCTACTTGACTGAAAACAGCAGGAGTCAAGTGGTTGCATGATTATTTTTTCCTGTTGATTGTAATTTGTTCAGGTCTACACAAAGTTTCTTAGTCTATGCAAACATCAGCTGGTGATGCAATCAGAAGTAGAACCGCACAAACCAATGTGACTCGGATGGAAAGGAAGTGCACAGATTTTTTAAAGCAGCCTGCAGCAGTGATATTTTTTGGAAAGGCCAAGCGTTACAAAACCTCCGTTTCCCTCTGACTTAGTCACACTCTACATGCCACATAACGTTATCCCTTGAGCTCTGACTGGCACATGTTCAGATTTTACCTGTCAGATCTACTGTCTGTCTATCTACATAAAAGACACGACTGAAACGCTGCCATCCGGAACCAAACTCACTGACCCTTCTCCTGACATATTTATAAACTAACATCTCTCGACAGGTCAGCGTTCATCCAAAATTTCCTGGACGCAGGAGTGGAGCCTCAACTATCTGACGGATCAATTCCCATGAAACTTGCAACAGACGTTCTCTGCCTTTTTGAAGATCATACCAGTATCTTGGACACGGATCCTGCCATAAATGAAGTCTCTCAGTGGAGCGTTCAAGCCTTCCACGGCCCGTTTGCTTCGATTCTGACAAAATCTGAAGCCACTTTTCAGATGCTCTAGATTAGACAAGCCTGAACGAATATTTGGAAGCGTCTTATTTACCTGTCAGACAGCCAAAATGCATTTTGACAACACGACTACGTAAGATTATGAACACAACAGTCTATTAAGACAACTGTTGATTGACATCTTTTACAGAACAAATGTGTAAAGTCTGGCACTGCGCTGAACTGAGCTACTGAACACATATTACATATTTTATGGCCAAAATTTGGATATTCTGGGATAACTGTGCCAAATGACAGAAGCTCTTAGAAAAAATAAAAAAAATAAATTTTATATATATATATATATATATAGAGAGAGAGAGAGAGAGTAAAATGTGTGTTATTTTAATATTATTTTTAAATAGTTTTTATTTTTAAGCAGATGTTTTATATTTATTTTTGTATTGACGTTAACAAAATTTTAACTAGCTTAAAACAAAAGTAAGATTGTGTGTTGACATTTTATGTCATATTAACTGTATAGTAGTAACTATATACATTATACGTTCATAATTTTTATACACACAGAAAAATATATATATATATGGTAAAAACCATTTATACTCAAAAACTGCTAGTAAACTTCACAATTAAACTGACAATTAATGACAATTACAAAGAAACTGCAACCACCATTTAAACGCAACATTTTTAAGTAGGAAGACTAAAATATATATTTTTTATATATCAGTATCAGTTTTGGTTTAAAAACCTATATACTGTATTACAATATTCACATGTATATAATACCATGATATTTACATCTTGACATCTTGACAGTCATTTCCATTCAGCCTCAAAAACTAACAGCTTTAGCAACAAAAACTTGAAAACAGCAAGGGTATGTTTGCGGTATTCTGGCACAGATCTGGCATTTTTATGTCCGTGGCTATTAGTGTCAGCGGTGTGACAGATGAGTAACCCAATCCAACACAGTCCAGGACCACCGGAGAACGACAGGAGGGACGCTGAATGTGTGCGAGGAAGAGAGAGGTCAGTGATAGTCATTGGCAGCGCTGCAGGCTGTGAGTAAGAGGATGGTACAGCCGTAGGATGATGGGCATCGTGCCAGGCAGTCAGAGCAGACACAACCGCTCGTCTCAAGCACACAAAGCACTGTGTCTGGGGCTCCAGACCTCCCTACAGCGGCTGGCAGAGCATGAGGACACACACTCTCACTGATGCAGGCTGGCACAGTGTGTGTGTGTGTGTGTGTGTTGAGGCGGGTGTATTGAACAGTACAAGTTCAACCAAAAAGTTCTAGAAGCAGTCTTACTGGTGAGGTGCAAATTTTTTGCAGTCTGTAAATTTCTCATTTTTAACTTTAAAGCATCAGCCTCATTAATTCATTATACATTAAGAAAACACACACACACACACACACACACACATACTTACATATATTATATATACTGTATATATAAAAAATTTAACATTTCACAATATTTCAGATTTTACTGTATTTTTGGCCAAATAAATGCAGCCTTGGAGAGCTTAAGATACTTTAATAAGATGGCGCTGGTGTATGTGGCTTGCCGTCTGGAGTCTCTGCTACTCTGTGTTGTTTCTGTTTATCTATCTGTGTTGAACTGTTTCCCCCCTCAGTTACTTCTGGATATTAAAGCCTATGTTGTGACCACCTACAACTCAGCTAGAAAGTTCTGTTGCTAGATCGCAATCGTGCTTTCCAAACGTTATCTTGGTTATTCCAGATTATCTGCGCAGATGGCATTCTGATATTTCCCATATAAAGCGTTGCAGGAGATGCGGGAAACACAGAGGTGTCTCTGTAAAACTGAAAATGGAGTTGCACACGGGCCATGTTTCCAGCTTCTTCCCTATGATGCTGAATCTAGGCGGTGGCCGCTGTGTTGTCTGGCGCTCGCTGG
The DNA here is from genome assembly GCF_018340385.1 of Cyprinus carpio. NCBI lineage: Eukaryota > Metazoa > Chordata > Actinopteri > Cypriniformes > Cyprinidae > Cyprinus > Cyprinus carpio. The sequence goes on from NC_056620.1 coordinate 2,344,578, forward strand.
ATCTTCCTGCTCGCTGGCTTCGACCTCTTCTCCCGGATTCCCCTGTGGAGTTAATTTTCAGAATCATCGCTCTTTGAACAGAGCCTCTACTCCTGTCATCTCTCTACCACCTTCCAGGACGGCTCTGATTAATGCTCGGTCGCTGGTCAATAAGAGGTTTTTATTAAATGACCTTTCACTACTCACGCCTTGGATTTTATGTTCATCACAGAAACTTGAATGAAGGTTGGTGATCCGAGCCCTTTTTCTGACTTGGTTCTGGCAGGCTGCACATTTTTTTAATATGCCCTGCTCTACAGGCCGCGGGGGCGGTCTAGCGGTAATTTTAAAAAACAGTTTTAGTAACCACCATCGTCCTGTTCCGTCTGCTGTTTACAGTAGCTTTGAAGAACAGCTGTTGCACCTGGAATGGAATAAGCCTGTTTTGTTAGCGCTGGTGTATCGGCCCCCTCACCTAGTTAAAGATTTTATAAATGAATTTACTGCTTTTATGGGTGATTGTATAACAAAGTATAACAATCATCTTCTCCTAGGTGATTTTAATATACATGTGTGCTGTCAGTCTAAACCTCTGGAAATGGAGTTTCTCAATCTCATTGATTCATTCAACATGGCTCAGTGGGTGAAAGATCCTACACATACTCATTGGTCATATTTTGGACTTGTTTTTTTTTTCTCAACTGATGTTCAGGTTTTTGATACTTTGCTCTCAGATCATATGCCTGTATTATTTACGATGCCTTGTCCTCAGCTAAGTTCAAGCATTACTCCAACTGTACAGTTGACTCCTTCCTTTTCTTCCCACTTTTGTGATGACTTCACAAACACCTTTAACGAGGTGTGCTTGTATCTGTCCTTGGAGTCATCTTTACCTGACTTGGATGCTGAACAGCATCTTAGTCTGTTAAATACTGCCTGCTCAGAGGTTTTGAATACCACTGCTCCTCTTAAACCTAAGAAGTAAAAACCTAAAACTGAACCATGGCTCAATGACAACATCCGCTCTCTGAGGCAAGCTTGTAGAAGAGCTAAACGAAAATGGAAAAAGGACTAATTGCAAATTTCACATAACATGCTTAACGACTGTTTTGCTCATTTTCAGAAAGCAGTGAAATCCGCGAAGTCTAAATATTTTTCTAATTTAATTGCAAAGAATCATCATAGTTCTAAAGCCTTATTTTCTGTCTTAAATCCTCCTGTAAATGTGATTTCAAATCCCTCAGTGTCATTATGTGAAGGTTTCTCAAGGTTTTTCTGTGATAAGATTACTACTCTGAGATTTCACCTGAATCTTGCTGTTCTTCACCCATATGGAGTGATTTTGATCCAGTTTCTCTCTAGTCTCTCAAAGAAATTATTGACCATTTGAATCCTTCTATCTGCTCTCAAGATGTTCTCCCTCCAAAATTTTTGATACGGCTGGACCTAGTTTGGTGTCTTTCCTGAATAAATGCTTATTTTCAAGGACTATCCCTGATAGCCTCAAAGAAGCTTCTGTGCCACCTCTTCTTAAGAAGCCTTCACTTGATGCTAGTAATTTAAATAATATTCAACCCATCTCAAATCTTACTTTTATTACCAAAGCACCAGAGAAAACTGTGTTTATTCAGCTACAGTCTTTCCTTAGTGCAAATCAGACTTTTGAAACTTTCCAGTCTGGTTTTAAGCCTCTGCATAGCACAGAGTCTGCTTTATTACGGGTCTTTAATGATACTTTGTTAGCGACTGACTCTGGTGACTCTGTTATCCTAATTCTGTTGGACTTAAAGGGTTAAATTCACTTAAAAATGAAATTAGGCTGTGTTTTACTCACCCCCGAGGCATCCTAGGTGTATATGACTTTCTTCTTTCAGACGAATCCAGTCGGAGTTAAATTAAAAATTGTCTTTGATCTTTCAAGCGCTATCATTGCACTCAGCGGATGTTGCATGCATCAGTCCAAAAGACATGAAATAAAAAGCACCCATCCATAAAAAAAAAAGTGTCTCACACAGTTCCGGGGGGTGAACAAAGGCCTCCTGTAGCGCATTGATGTGTTTTTGGAAGAAAAATACCCATATTCAAAACGTAATAATCACTTGAATCTAGCTTGCGCCAACAGTTGTACATGGAAGCCGCTCCGGGCGGATGAGTATGAGGTCAGTGTTGCGCATGTGCCGGTGAGTCTCGTGAAAACCAACGTTTGCTTAAAGGAACAAAAGAAGCAAAGTTTCCTTACTTTAGCAAAGGAAAACCAGTCTCCTCTTGGCTTATATCGAAATCCTCCAACATTCTTCTTTACAAATCCTTGTTTTGTACTTCTAATTAGTGACTGCTGTTTTGTTTTAATCTCTCCCCTGCTCTTCTGCATTCATCACTTCTGAGCGGCGCATGTGCAAAGCTGACCTCCATACGTCATCCGCAGTGAGCACAAGCTAGATTCAAGTGATTATTACATTTTGAATATGGATATTTTTCTTACAAAAACGCATAGATTCGCTACAGGAGGCCTTTGTTCACCTCCCAGAGCTGTGTGAGACACTTTGTTTTTATGGAAGGGCATTTTTTTTTTTCACGTCTTTTGGACTGAAGCACTGCGACACCCACTGACTCCAATGGCAGAGCTTGAAAGATCAAAGACAATGTTTAATATAACTCTGACTGAATTCGTCTGAAAGAGGAAAGTCATATGCACCTAGGATGCCTCGGGGGTGAGTAAAACGCGAAAAACCCAAATTTTCATTTTTGGGTGAACTAACCCTTTAACCTTGGCTTTTGATACAGTGGATCATAAAATTCTTCCATCTCGACTAGAATATTTTGTGGGCATCCAGGGAACTGTTCTTAGCTGGTTCAAACCATATTTAACAAATAGAAGTTTCTCTGTTAGATTGGGTATACTTTCCTGTGGAGTGCCGCAGGGTTCTATTCTCGCACCCATTCTTTTTTCTTTGTATTTACTTCCTTTGGGCTCTATTTTTGTATCATTTCACAAAATTTATTTAACTCTGAAACGAAATAAACATGCTGCTCTAGAATCTTTTTTTGCATGCCTTGATGAAGTGAAACCATGGTTACCTTGGTTTTTCTTATTTTTTTATTTATGAAAGTATAAGGTTAAAAGCTTTGGAAACAGTGAAAATTCAGGGAGCAGAAGTATTGATCTGGACTACCTTGCTCCCTATACTTCTTCCTGTATCAAGAACCTAGGTGTATTCTGTGAGTCTCAAATTTGATAAACAAATAAATGCATTTATTAGTTCTTGTTTTTTTCAGCTATGTCTTCTCTCCAAAATTAAATCTTTTCTCTCTGAGAAAACTTTAGAGATTGCTATCCATGCGCTCATCATATCTCGCTTGGACTACTGCAACTCTCTTTATTTCTACATTTCTAAATCTTCGATCGCTCGTCTCCAATTAGTATAAAACCCAGCTGCTAATTTCCTCAAAGGACAACGTAAATTTGATCACGTTACTCCAATTTTTAAATCGCTGCATTGGTTACCTGTGCATTTTAGAACTGAGTTTAAAATTCTTCTTTATGTTTTTAAATCTATACATAATCTGGCACCGAGCTATCTGTCTGATCAACACTATCCATACAATCCTACATGAAATCTGAGGTCTGGTGATCAAAGACTTCTATCTGTCCCCAGATCACAGTTAAAGCATAAAAGGGATAGAGCCTTTGCGGTTGCTGGCTCTAAGCTGTGGAACAGCCTTCCAGATTATATCAGATCGGCACAGTCTTTAACTGTTTTTAAATCATCTCTTAAAACCTATTTCTTCTCTTTGGCTGTCGATTCATTGTGAGTTTATGGTATGAATCTGTGGGTTGCCATGTGTTCTATGTCTTTGTTTGTTCAGCACTTTGGTCAGCCGTGCTTGCTGTTTTTAAATGTGCTATATAAATAAAACAAACTTGAAAACTGAATAAGATAAGATACTTTTTATAATTTAATTTACTCATACCAACCCCAAACTTTTGAACAGCTGCATAAAGGCAAAAAAAAATTAATTAATAAAAATAAATCATAAAAGTAGTATAGCATGATATATTGTATGATATATATATATAAAGGCAAAACAATAATAATAATTAATAATTAATTAATAATTAAAATAATATTACAAATACTAATTAAAATATAATGCGTAAAAAGGGACATTTAAACAAACTAGATCAGACACAATGACTACTGAAAGGTCTGTGATGCCTGACAGTGTCGTCGTCTGTTAGTTCAGGTGTCATGTTAAAAACCTCCACAATGTAAAGTTTGGGTCAGTGTGTCAAACAAACAGGTAAAGATGACATGAAATCCAATACTAAAGAAGAGGGTATTTCTCAATAATAAATACGACAGGAATTATTTTTCTTGTGTGTATTTTATAGAATAAAACACACGGTATTTCACAATAATAAATACACACACTCAAACAAAATAAAATCTGTAAAATGGCATAAATGTACCTTTTTAATTTTGTGGTTAATTTAAGCAAATACTAAACCTATAGATCTAAAGCATAAAAAAATAAAAACATAAATGTATCTGCTTTTGTAATTGAGTTTTCAGGCTGTGTGTGATGTAGCCACAGCCTGGCGTGTGATGCATGTTCCTCAGCGGTTTGGAGTGATTACCGCACATATGGCTTTTTCATCATATCGTGACTTATATGACAGCTCGATTAATACGATTTTGGTGGAAATCCAGTAACCCGATCTTCATGCCATGCGTTTGGCGTGTAAATTGAGGACAGAAGAGGGAGGAAACCGGTTCCTGCTTCACAGATGACTGGCAGAAAAACGTGTGTGTTGACGGAGAGAGAGGATATGTCATTCTGTGGGAGTGTAAAGACAGAAGCAACAGGTCTGGACTGGTGCACAAACTCACTGGTGCTCTGACATGAAATATAAGATGTGTTTAGGGCTGCAGAACTAATTATTGAGATTATAAACACAGCTGATGTGTTTAATGTTTATTAAAGCATTGCATTTAAATCTGCTCATGTTGCATTAAAACAGCCTTTTAAAGTGTTGTTTTGCAGAAGTTGAGCACTGAAACCAATCGCAGAAACAGCAATTTAGAGGTGTTTAAATTAATCTATGAGCTTGTCAATAATGATAATCAGCCCTAATGAGCAAGAAGCCTGAGCCAAAGATGCTTGTTTTATGTTTCAAGTCTTTTTATGGTGACACTAAAAGGTCCATGGGGATTTTTTTTTTTTTTTTTTTTTTTTTTGTATATTCTGACTTTCAAACCCTTTTGAAATAATTGAATGCTTCTATATTCAGCAAGGATGCATCAACTTGATCATAAATTTATATCGTCACAAAATATGCTGTTTTCATCATTCATTCATGCTCTATTCATCAAATAATCCTGAAGAAATGTATCACAGTTTCCACAAAAATATAAAGCGGTCATTATTGATAATAATCAGAAATGTTTCTTGAGCAGCAAATAAGTATATTAGAATGATTTCTGAAGATCATGTGACACTGAAGACTGGAGTAATGATGCTGTAAATACAGCTGTGCATCACAGAAATAAATTACATTCTAACATATATTCACATACAGTAGAAAAGTTATTTTAAATTGGAATAATTAGTTCACAGTATTACTGTTTTTACTATATTTTCTATCAAATAGACTTCTTTCAAAAAAGTTGAAAAATACTTTAGGAACATTTCTCATTTACATTTAAGAATATGATATACAGTTAGATTGCACAAAATAAGCATTTTAAATTCAGATATTGTTTATCAAAAATGAAAAATTGTGATAACGTCAACAGAAATAATTGACAAGTGCTATATTTATCATAACTGTGCAGCCCTGTCTATGTAAAATCTCTCTGTTCTCGTTCAAAAACGGCGCTGAGGAATGTTTGAGGTCTATCTGGACCTAATCATAGGAAATTATGACTCGTCCTCCAGTGTAGCGTTCCTTCAGGCCTTATGACACAGGGAGGGAACGGCTAATTTTCTGCATGACATTCATGCTATCAGACGCCAGCGAAAGTGAAATAAAAAACCTGTTTTTTCAAAGCAATAACTCTCTCTTAAGCACTAAAAAGGGAGCACAACAAAAGGAAAGGAAGGATATCTTTGAAAGCGATTCATTATGAAATGTGATAACGATGTTGTTCAGTAAATCCATCAGCTGCTGTGTCAGGACAGTGAATGGATGCTTTACACACCGCAGCAGAAAATACAAATCACACTAGTGTAATCATTACATTATTGTTTTATTAGCACATCATCTTCTTTGTAGTGCACACGTTAAAGAATCTGAATCTAAACCACCGCTGGTCAATCTTCAGCACTATGGCAAAGAAATCATAGTGTACCTGAGTTTACCTTCCGTTTTGAATGTAAAGCAATAAAAATACTGTATACAGAGTCCAACAGCCATTTTTAGTGAATCAAAAACATACAGCGCAACCAGTGTAGCCTTGTTCATAAAATGTATGACACTTATGAGTAATTCTTTTTAAAGAATAAAAAAAAAACATACAGTGCAACCAGTCTTGACTCTTATGAACAGTTCTTTTCAGTGAATCAGAAACAAGCAATGCAACCAGTGCAGCCTGATTCACTAACAAATGACTCCTATAAATGGTTCTCTTTAATGAATCAAAAACTTACAGTACAGTGCAACCTATCTAGCTTGATTCTTATGAACCAGCTCTTTTAATAAACAGTTAAACAAGATGAGTTACTGTTTTAAATCAGTCTGAAACGCTGTCTTGTATAATACAGCATTAGCAAAGAAAGCATTTCTATCATATATTAGCAACACAGACATAATAGCCTATCTGAAATATACCCAAATGAATCAGAATGAAATTGAACTCAAACGGAATCAAATCAAGAGGTTGTAAATCAGAAACTCTGAACGATGTTAAAGGTTCTTCATGGATCCATGGATGCTGATAAAGAACCTTTAGGTGCAGCGTAAAAGATAGGATGAAAAACTGACAGATGTATTTGCTTTCTCGCTCTCCTCATCATCATCATCATCATCATCATCATCATCAGAGATGAGCTTACAGAGCTCAGCCATATTTACTGTACACAGACCGATGTGTCCAGTCTAGCCAGTGAGAGTCTGTTATCAGGGAGGTCTGTGTTATTCTGAATAACATCCACAATCCTCCTCGTCTTCTCACTTTAAAAAGCATGCTGGAATGAACAGATCAGGTTGTTTTGTTGTTGGTTTTGGCCCTGTTTTATTTGTTCCATTCATAAGTACACCGAGTTCATTTTACATTCATAACAGTACAGCAAGTAATCTGTATGTAACGTGTAATCATAAGATGACAAGAGCTGGGATCTGTTAGCGGAGATGTTTTCAGGACAGGTTCTGGTCAGTGCAATGCAAACAAACACGTGCACAGTGATAAAGCATTCACCTTCAGACTGTCTCTACACATTACTGAACGTCTGAACGTTACTAGCAAACTGCATCCATATATTTGTTTTCAAATTAAAGGCATTACTGGGTTTTCCTGGGTTTTTGTTTTCCACAACAGATTGCTATAAAACTGTCTTGGAAGCATGTCTTTATAGTTTATTTTTATTACTTTCCATATTAGTATTTTTACTACAGTAGTAGTATTTTCAGTTGTCTAGTATAAACATAAAATTAAATAAACTAGTTTGATATTTATCGCATGAAAATTGTATCAGTCTTCCTTTTTTTTTCCTAACCAACAATAAAGCTTGCAAAAGTTGGTGTGCTGTGTACAAAAAAAAAAAAAAAGCTACACATAATTTGTGTGCATAATATAAAAATATGTATGTCATTTACATTCAAGCTGTAATTATGAAAACTTCTGCAAAACAAAATGTGAAAATATTTCCTTTTGTGTTAAGGATACATCAAATGCTAGCTATACAAAAAATAAATACATGAATAAATAAATAAATAAATCAGATTTTTGTATTTAAGATAAATAACTTGTGTGCACAATATATTTTTATTGTGTGTCATTTCCATTTGTGTGTTTAGAATACATCAAATGCTGGCTATGAAATGTATATTTATTTATTTATTTATTTACATTTTTATTATTTATTTTTTATTTCAAGCTACATAAAAAAAATAAAAATAAAAAAAAAATCATAATATATTTTTATTGGTTGTCATTTCCAAACAAGCTGTAATTATTGCAAATTATGCAAAAGGTTTAGAATAAATGCAATGCTTTATTTATTTCCATTACAGCAGAACTTTTCTAATGGACAGACACATTACATAAACTTGTGAGTTAAAGCGTGTTTCTAAATGTCAATAGTTAAAGAAACTGAATGAATGAAGCTCTAAATGTAAAGCTGTTTTAAACTATCAGCATGTGAGGACAGAAAGAGCGAACAATGACACTGATGAGAAGAAACCAATGTGAGCCGGTTGGAGATGATTTTCAGCAAACGGTATTAATCTGTTTCATTACTCCAGGGATCCATCAGCTGCGCATGAAAACAGAGCCTACAGAAACAACACACTTGACACCCGTCCCAAACCTCCATCCTAAGCACAGCTAATTAGTCGTTTGTTTCAGCTAATGACGGTTACTGTCGTTGATGGATGGATGGGTGTTTTTTGTTATTGTTACTGCTAATTAAAAATACAACTATTAAAAAAAATTTAATTTAAATATAATTGAAATAGGTTAAGGTTGATGTACTAAAATGATTAACCCCCAAAAAACAACAGAAAATTAAAGTTTAAAAAATATTATTAAATAAATAATAGAAGAAGAAAAAAAGCAAAGAAAATCTAAATAATTGCAAAAAAAATATGTGCTGTTAATTCATACCAATTTCATTTTTAATGGACTCATATTTGTACTTTAATATAATATTATAATTGATATAACATATTAAAATCAATAACTTTATTTTATTTAATAAATGTGTACCTGATTCGGGTACATGGGGTACCTGTTTTTTATTTAAATAGAATAAAATAATTATAATTATTAAATTACTAATTATCATTAGTAAATTAATTCAATTTAATTTAAACACAGTAGTCCAAAATAAGTAATAATAAATGTAACTAAATTAAATACAATAATTAGCATTATAAAATTAATTTAACAATGACAAATATTTCAATTAATTGTATAATTATTTTAGTTAAATATTAAAATTTAATTTAAAAAAAATGAGCACTCCACTATTTCAGTAATAATTTGTATTATATTATTTAATTAAATAAAAATAATCATCATTAATTAATTAAATAAATTGTCATTATTAAAATAAAAAATAAATAAATGACTACACCACTATTAAGTTACATGACCGAGTGCTGACAGACACATGAACTCCTCAAGCCTGTTTATTACATAATCATAGCAAGTAACTTCCCTTGCTTGGAAATGAACACAGGAAGTGGAATTCTGGGATACCGACTACTGAAGAGTTGTGGCCTTGAGCTCATTCTTGAAATATCATCATAAGTGAGAGTGAATGAGTGATAAATTCTCTGAACGCTTCAGATGCACAGGAGCCTCAAATCATCAATAATGTCACGTTCACGTCTGCAGCTCAGCGTAAGCTCGAGAACGTCTCCAGCTGAAATCTGCTTCGACTTACTTTAATAACACAAGTATAACTATGATGTAAGACTTTCCTGGAAGCGAGATGGTAATCAGGGAAACCTCCAGCGACATTTGTATGCAGAATAAACAGACAAAAGTGCTGCCATAACTCATACTGTCTTCATCATAAATACCACACACACACACACACACACACACACACACACACACACACACACACACACACTCATAAGTTCTTGTTTGTTAGTGGTTTTAAGAGGTTTTTTTAAGTTTATTTAAATCTATTAGCAGCTTGTTTCTGCAGGACTCTGCATATGCAAATGAGCGCAGATGAAATCTTATAAGGACAGTTCACGCACAAATCTAAATCCAGTCACTGAACTCTCAAGCTCTCGTCGTTCCAAAGCCATAAGACTTCTGTTCATCGATCCTCAAACCCCTGAGGTTTCCACTGAAAATATCAGATGTGCTGCAAGGTTATATATATGTATAGGGGTATATATAAAATGTGTTTTATCATAAGTATTGTTTTATTAAAACTTTTTTTTAATGTGTGTTGTGTTTTTTAACTTTTTGAACCATCAAAGTTTTGGTGGAATAGACTTGCAGTGGAGGAACAGAATCTCTTTTTTTTGATATATATGAGTTTTAGTAATGGTGAGAGTTTTGTATTTTTATGTGTTTTAATTTTTTTGTGAGTTTAATCTTTAATGAGTGTATTCGTGGGAGAATGAATGCCTGGGACAAAGAAAACTAAAATTTTGTAGTATTTCATTTGTAATATAATTTACTTCATGGGATGGTGGGATGGTTGGTTGCACTGTGAAAAACGTCTGTTATATATCACAATGAAACCAGACTGAATGCAATTTGTGCATTATCTAATAGTTTGTGCAAACTAAGTGGTGTACATTTAAAAGGAAATATATTACATTTGAATTAAAGATCACAAACACTTTTTCGTGCTTTGGAATAAAGAGGAAATATATTGTAGGAGAAGAATTTAGAACAAGACCAACACCATTTTTAAATACATTTCGAAGAAAGAAAGAAAGAAAGAAAGAAGATAATAATTTTTAGCAATTTTTTTTTTAATTTCAGAATGAGTTATAGGGTAATAGTACAAGTAGGCCTAATAGGATTTATCATAAAATAAAATAATAAAATAAAATAAAATAAAATAAAATAAAATAAAATAAAATAAAATAAAATAAATAAAAAAGTCTGAGACTAAATAGTGGTTTAGTTAGTAATACATTTTTAGCTCATTTTTAATATTTATATTCATATTAGTATTTGTTTATGTACCTTTGGTAACAATGCAAGTCAATTATTTTATTATTATTATTTTTTTTTATTATGCAAGTCAATTCTAATTTATGATTTACTTAATTATTCACTTGTTTCATGCATGTACACGTATCACATATGTTAGAGTCAGACAAAGCCAAGGTAAGTATGATCTGCAAGCTCATCTTGTTTCTGGTCATCTTTTTTATTCAAATGTTAATCAAATCAGCTACTTTACTCAGCAATCAGTCAAGCTCTAACTGCATGAAGGTAGAAACTACAGAAGTGACTAAACAGTTCATTTCAAGTAATTGCATCATCACCACATGGCTATGAAAACAGTACAAAGTACAACAACGGGAAGCTGAGCAAGCAATGACTTCACATGCACCTTTATATCAGTTACTGACCGCATGAACACACAAACTTACCGCTGCAAATACAGCTTTCAGTTTTCAAATACCAAAGCTGTTACGTTCTTATGTCTTAATAAAAAAGAAACTCTGCCAGACCACTAAAGCACACAATCACACAGAGAACAGACTAAAAAAAAAGAAAGAAAGAACCTAACAGTGAAACTACAACAAACTTGCACAGTGAACATCAAAATGAGGAAAATACACATTTCACTTTAACATACCAAATGGGCAAACAAAAATAAAAGTAAAAAAGTATACTTAACATACAAAGAAAATAAATAGCACATAAATAAATATTTTAAACTGTAATGAAATTTTTACAATATTTTTTTTTAATGTTTTTTTTTTACTTTATTTTTGATTCATTAATAAAATAAATGTAAAATTTTAAGTTAACTCAAATTTTTTTTTTTTGAGCGGATAGTATATATATTTGTTTTATATTTATCTTTTTCGTATATTATATATATCATATATTAAAATTTTAAAAAAAATTAAATTAAATAAGATATTAAATTGGAAATCTGATTTTTTTTTTTTTTTTTTTTTTTTTATAGACAAAAACATAACACAGTGATTCATTTGTGGTACAAAGATAAATATCCTTCCTGACAGAGGTTAGTGATCTCAAAAAGGTCAACAGTAGTTAATAACCTCTAATCCTCCACGGGTGTGTTGCCCTTGCAATCAACCGACCTTTCACCCGAGGAAGCAGTTATTCAAGAAATCTGGGAGACGGAGGTGAGCAGTTAAACAGGGTTTCCTAAAGGAAAAAAAGAGAAAACTGCACCTCTGAGCGCAGGTTAAGCTGTTGACAATATGAAGTGAAATCACACCCACACATAAGGGCTCGTCCGACAAGCTGGAACAGAACTCGTGAAATATTTCCATTCTGCTGCGACACGTCCACATCGTCCCTGCTGCAGGCGCAGAGCTGTCATTTCAACACACTTCATGTTGCAACTCCTCACAAACACAGCAACAGCGTGCTTGGAGGCCCAAACGGCAAAGAAAAAGCACATTTCCATATCCCAGTCCCACGATTCTTACGGTTTAGCAAACAAAGTAGCAATAGTTTTCTTGTTACGGGGGAGATTTTGGCGAAAATACCTGGATTTGTTGATTATTTGCTCAGACGGCTCCTGAATCCTTATTTACAATAGCGCAGCTGTTGTTTAAAACTTAACATTGTGAATACTTTCTTGCCTTGCAGAATCCAGACCGCACACGTCTGTTTACAAGCATACTTCCTAAATACAATCAAATATAGCTGAAATGATCAACCGATGGATGTTATATTCTCTCTTGCTGTTTGTTGATGAGAGGCCTGCTGTTACAGATTGAGCTCATGTTGTTTGTTTTGTTTGTCATAAAACAAGCAAACATATCCTATAGACTTTCACTGAAGGCTTCAAGACTTGATAAGCTGGTAAGCAAACATCCCAGAATACCCTAGCAACCATCCACAACACACTAGCAACATGAAGGCACTCTTACAGTTTGCACCACTGACATTTTCTTCAGATTTAACAGATAATGAATTTAATGTACTTTATTCATTAATTAAATAAAAATATATATATTATTAAATACATTTGTTAAATGTCAGAAAGAGTTATAAGGACAAGTAACAGGTTTGCAGAGTTATCCTAAAAATATTAATTAGTTATAAGTATATGTATCAGGTTTGCAGAGTTATCCTAAAAAAAAATAAAATAAAATAAAATAAAATAAAAAAAAAATATAAAATAAAATAAAATAAAATAAAATAAAATAAAATAAAATAAAATAAAATAAAATAAAATAAAATAAAATACTACTTTGGGACCAAACTAAGGTTTGTAGTTACTGATGAACTTCTAGATCATTATAAATATTTATTATCATTAGTATTTGTTTGATTATGTAAAATTAGTTTGGTAGAATTTTAACATGCATTAAAATACAAGTTAATCTATAATAATATATTCACAATATTCCAATTTTACTGTATTTTGATCAAACAAATGTAGCCAAATGTGGTGAGTGGAAGAGACATTTTAAAACATTATTAAAAACATTTTAAAAAGTCTGACAATCCAAACTTGGATGGAAGTGATGGAAGTGTATAGTATATATATATATATAATATCTATATATATCGATATATAATATATATATATACTATATATATATATATATATCATATATATATAGTATATAGTGTAGTATATAAAGAGTTCAGATGCAAAAGCCTCTAAATACGTCTGAGGTTTTTCTTTAAAATTAGCATTTCTTCTTGACTATGTATAGGTTTCTATGTAAGTACTGGTTCTTCTGGTTGGTTTTAGGTTGGGGAATGGGTTGATTGTGTATTTTAGTGTATTTGATTTATTAAATAATTAATTAAATTAAACAACTACTAGCTAGTTTGGGACAAAATTGTGTTTGTAGTGACTTCTAGGTCATTACTAATATTCATATTAATAAAAGTATTTGTTTGATTAATTACCTTTGGAAACAGGGTTGAATAGCAACGGTCGACCGTTATATCCATGCTGATTATTAGAATATTTAATTAAATAAAGGTAAAATATGAGCAGACAACACTTCAGCACACTAGCATCATGAAGGCTACTTTTACAGGTTGCACCTCTGACATTTGTGTCATATTTAACACACATTTTTATGCAAAAGCTTCTCACATTGTATTAAAGGTAAAGACCGTTTAGAACTGAACCCATTATCAGAAATGCAGTAAATGTGTAAACCCAGCTGATATCTGGTCTCTCAGTGCTGAAAATCCCGCCACAGAGGGCCTCTGGGTAAAAGTTCCTGCTCTCCATCACTATTAGTCGACAGAAAAGGAATGTGTACATCTCACGAGTGGAAAAGCAGATCTCTGGGATAAGATCTAGTATGTGGAAAGAACATATTTTAATGAAAGTCATCAAACTTGGGCCTCCGCAGTGCAGTCTGTAGCGAAGGCCTTACTGATGACACTTGACAAGCATATGTCTTCTTCTACTAGACTAAAGGACCGAGGGAGGTATTACAGGAGTCTTCACTCTGTCTGGTGGTTTCTGAACCGTCCACGTCTTCATGAATCACAGCTTCTTGTTTATGAAGCCAAGTATTACTGGCACTTTCCATAAGTAGGGTATAACTTCCTTCAGCAACACGTCAGTGAAAGGTGGTGATTAACTTTCAGAGAAGACGACTTGTTCATCTTGAGAAGAAACTCTTGTCTTTTATATTATAATAAACTTTTTTAGGCCTTTCTTTTAAAGAATTTAACACTTTTATTCAGAAAATATGATCAAAAGTGACACTAAAGACATTTATTATGTTCTAAAAGATTTTTATTTCAAATAAATGCAGTTCTTTTGAACTTTTCATCTAAGAATCCTGAAAAACACAATGTATCACAGTTTACAACAAAATATTGTGCAGCACAACTGTTTCCAACATTGATGATAATAAATTATCATATTATTATGATTTCTGAAGATCATGTGACACTGAAGACTGGAGTAATGATGCTGAAAATACAGCTGCGCATCACAGAAATAAATTATATTTTAAAATATAGAACATTCAAATAGAATGTTTTAAAATGTTTTTTTATTGTTTTTTTTGTTTTTTTACAATGTTACTGTTGTTTCTGTATTTTTATAAAATAAATGCAGCCTTGGTGAGCATAAGAGACTTTCAAGAACATTTTTTATATTACAGTTGTAGCGTTTTTTATATAAAATAAGTTTTTTGTATATTATTATACATTGTTTTTATTTAAAATAATGAACAGTTTTTTTTTTTATTTTATTTTATTTTATTTAACTAAATTACTAGTGTACATAAAAATAAAGAACTTGATATAAAAATACAAAGGTCTAAATCTTTTTTTTTTTGTTTTATTTAGATTAGTTACTGTTGTACATTTTTTTTTTGAATTTGATATAAAAATAAAATTAAATTAAATTAATTGATGGGACCAGTGGCTTTTAATGGCTGGGACCAGTGGCTTGTAATTACCAATGAACTTCTAGCTCACTATTAATATTTGTATTTTTTTATGATGTTATGTTTGGTAACTAGGGCTGGTCCGAATACCAAGTTTTTGAGGTTCGAAGCTTCGGAGGGAGGGGGCTGAACACATTCTTCTCTCAATACCGTGTCTACACCAGATGCCGCGCCGCAACAAAATACAATAGAAACTATTATGCTGTCTACACTGAATGCGGTGCTGCATGGCGTGGCGGGATAAATTCACGACAGTAAACTGCTGCTGCGTCATATTTATGACATACTGTCACAGATTTCAAATGATTTTCAATGGTCGCGTCCAGTGCAGACAGACTTTAGATGTCACGTCCGGTGTAGACACGGTGTAATAAAGGCAGGAATCTCTGTGTGTCTGTCTGTCTGTTTGCATTTGTATCGATTTCATGCGTGGCAGGTGTGTTGCTGTGTCTGTCTGTCTGTCTGTTTGCATTTGTATCGATTTCATGCGTGGCAGGTGTGTTGCTGCGTTTCGTCTCCTTTTGGGTGCAATACATGACGTTCACTCACGGTGATTTAAATTCAAGCACATGAGAACCATTTCACGGGGGATGCCAGGGGTTCGAGAAAAAAAAGAATATTCAAATCTCAAAACTGAAAATCGAATGCCAACCCACCGAAAAAATATTCAAATAATCGAATATTCTGGTCCAGCCCTAATGGTAACAGGGTTGAATAGTTGTGGCTGACCAATATGTTGCCAAGGCCAATAAACTGGCTGATATTTGCCATTTTTTTCATTAACAGCCATTTTTTTATTTTAAAAGTAAACATATGTTTTTTTGTTTTTTTTCTTATTTGTCTCTTCTGGCATATAAGCTTTTATTTTGACAGCTCTAAATAAATCACTTTATTTTACAGATTTGTTATTTTCAAATTATATACAATTTATATAATCTTTCAGTTAGAGAGTGTGAAAACATATCGGCCATTGGACGCCCTGCTCTCTAAGATATCAGCTAGCAAAAAAATCAGTATCGGTCAACTACTACTGAAGAGTTAATTCAGTATTTTGTAAATATGTATTCAACAAAAAAAGAAAAAGGATAAGTGATTAAAGGACTGTATTTAAAAAAAAAAAAGGAATGGGATGCTAATTGGTACCCTGTTAATGATAAGTGCTGGTTTGTATAACAGCGACTATTTCTTAGCAGTAGCCCCGTCCCTCACGTGAGAGTGTAAGGAGAAGAGGAAACAATGAATCAAAATCCAATGCTACTGTGAGGCAGAACTGAGAGGCTGAGAGGAGAGTGAGGTCTTACTCATGTAGACGGAAAACTGTACGGATTGGGAAAAAAGAATCAGTCTTTATGATGAATAGTACAGGGATTGTTGGGATTAGAACTCAAATGGTGCGGAGGCCTTGGAAAGGCAGCCAGAGGGACGAGTCCCAACGCAGCACTGCATTGTGGGATCTGCTGAAGCCTTTGCTATGCTATACACCCCCTGAGAGTTTCTCAGTTACTCAGTATGTCATGTATTTACATTCCACAGGATAACAGTGGAAAAGGCCAATGCTGTCAAACAAACATGTGAATGGCATCTGTTGATGAGTCACCAGGGTTAGCCGCAGGAGTGGGCGGGGTCACAGTGAGCAGGAGTGGGCGGGGCCACAGTGGGCAGGGGGCGGAGCACAGAGGAGGCCTCAGATAGGCCATGCTGCTGTAAAAGTTATCTGAACAACTAAAATAAGCTCCTGAGTCCTGACCATTTCAAATCCATTTACATCTCTACATTTCCTCTGTTTATGCAGAAGAAAAGAGCGTGTAAAAGCACGTGGGAAAGAGACGGGCAGTTTCATCTACTACAGTGACCTTAAATTCCCAAACAAGTGACTTTTATGAACAGATTCTTAAAAATGTCAAGGAACAGAACTGAATATTTGCTGAAAATGTATTCACCCTCAGGCCATCTGGGATGTGGATGAGTTTGTTTCTTCATCAGATTTTGGTGAAATGTGTCATTCCATCACTTGCTCATCAATGGATGCTCTGCAGTGAATGGGTGCCGTCAGAATGAGAGTCCAAACAGCTGATAAAAACATCACAATAATCCACACGACTCAATATAGAAGTAAAATAGTCCATAATCCATAATAATGTTCCCTTGAGAAAAAGACATCGGGTCTGAATCAGGAGAGAAATCTGCTCAACTCAAACACCGTTTACAAGCCAAAACTTTTTTTGATTTTGATGTGAGAGACAACAGCAGATGCACTTTTTCACTGGAGGAAGCATTTTTATGAATTATGTACTAGTCTTTTGTCTTCTCCAGACGTTAACTGATGGTCTGGAGTGTTGTGGATTATTGTGATGTTTTTATCAGCTGTTTGGACTCTCATTCTGACGGCACCCATTCACTGCAGAGCATCCATTGCTGAGACACTGATAGAATAATACATTTCTCCAAATCTGATGAAGAAACAAACTCATCTACATCTTGGATGGCTTGAGGGTGAGGACATTTTCAGCAAATTTCTATGTTTGGGTGAACCATTCCTTTAATGGCTTTTGCATTAATGCATTAATCTCTGTGCTGCAGTACATCTGCATAAACACATTTTGCATGAATGACATTAAATGTATTTAATGTTGAATATAACATAGTACTTCTACAAATATTTCTTCCTCAGAAGTATTACAAGAATCAATACTGCAACTAATATCATTATATTCCATAAGATTCTCCTCCCTCGTATGAGAATCGCTAATGAACAAAAATCATCACCAATCCAAATCATTCTGATCCAGTATAACTGTTCCGAATGAAGACCAGTTCTTCACGTTTTCTGACAACATTGTAATTGAAACCGCAACGCTTTGTGCATCTGAAGAGAATCATTAACCTTCCAAAGCTCATCTATGCCAACAAAGGAATTGCAATGCCTTCAGGAGACCAGCAGCTGTCTGCTGATTGGCTCCTGTTCCCGCCAAAATATGCCGCGGCTCCAGTTTGGCAGACTTTGCTTAAACTACTTCAGAGTGACGCCCATTGATCGCCTGTCACTAAACCAAGGCCACTTTAGCTGTTCAGTGCTACTCATTAAAGCGAGTTGTGTTTTTCGTGGAGCTCTAACAATGGCATGCTCAGTAAAACACACACACAAACACTCAGAGAATCAATAGCAGCCAGCTCGCATCTGTGTGATAAATGAGTCACAAAATAAACTGTGACTCAAGGTTACTTCTGATATCCCAAAGGAAACTCTTGCTTTTTTACTTTCTTTCAAATACCCTTTTATAAAGTGGAACAAACACAACTGAAATGCTGTTATAACTGTGGGAGGCAGGATTATGTCTATCTGTTGGATCTATTGTTAAACGTGAGTCCAATTTGTATTATAAATGATATTCAATATAAAGAGATTATTTAGGAGGAGGATTATACGCCTGAATAAAACACATTGGCTAAAACTGCAATCTCTATAAACAAATCCTTCAAATAATCCAACCAGATGTGCCACAGCAAACTAAATCCTTTATCTGTGCTCATGTGCTGTTCTCATTTTGATGTTCTATATTCAAGAGTCTAATATGATGAGTTTATTATGTTGTTATTAAGATCTTCAAGCAGTGCTTGGCAGCAGTACACTAATCTACTGGGATTAGTTGATGCTTTGCTACTTTCCTTGATAAAAGACAGGGCACAGGTAAGAGATGCAAAATATTTGTTTGTTTGTTTTGCTGAGGATATTTCTTAAACTGTACTGCAAATTAGTATCATGGAAGTGATGCACAACACAAACAAAAATAAACAATTAAATAGAACAAATAACAAACAAAACAAATTAATAAAAACAAAACAAATTAAAGAAAACAACACAACACAAAACAAAGTATAATGGAAGTGATGCACAACACAAACAAAATGAAAAATAAATGAACTTGAAAAGAAAAATGAAACCAATAAACAAAACAAAAATAAGAAAACCAAAAGAAAACAAAATAAAACATAAAACACAAAACAAAAACAAATAAAACAACACAAAGTTAAAAATGGAAAAAAAAAGAAAAAAATAGATTTAAAAAAAACAAAAATAATGGCACAAAAAAAAAAATGAAAATAAAAAAAAAAAAAAAATAAAACATATAAAAAAATACAATGCAAAGAATGGAAAAATAATGATAAATAAAAACAAAACCAGGTTATCTTGTAAAGGCCTACTGTATTTTAATTCTACTTTTGTGGTGATTTTGTAAAAAATACTTATTCCATTATCACAATCAATGTCATCCTTGCATACGGTACACTGTGCTCACAGTATGCATGCAAAACTGCATAAATATTTTGGGTATGGCGGCAAATTGAACTCCTATTTCTCCGACTTATACAGTTAGAGGAGAACTGGCTTGAAGGTCATTCATAAAACCTGCACATTTTCACATGACTAAATCTGACAGCTGAGAAAGCCCTGGGATCTTCACAATAGCGTTTAACAAACACGTAGCGTGACTAAGTGTGCAGAACAGCTGCAGATGTGTGCTGTTTTGGTGTTCGGCATGAAGGAAAACAATACAAGCTCATCAAAGTCTCAGGCACGTTAGTTTGGCACAAAAACACTTCAAACAGATCTGAACTCATTCAAGTGAAAAAGCATGTTTAGGGCAACAGAACCATAATGACATTTTTTGATATCGACAGGAATATGTCCACTACTACATCTATTGTGTCAATAATGTCTCTTTAGTGAAATGATCACATAGCCGATTCAAATGCCTCTCGGTTATGTAATTACTCGGAGCAGTTTTGAAGGCACATACTCTGTGGTCTCATTGATATTGTCTGTACTTGTGGCTTCCCAGTTAGTTCCCCTGGGGATATCGAGAGAATGCCTGGTAAACAGTAGTTCTGGTCATATTTGCCCCAGCAGATCATAATTTTACACTGAGCTCTAGTTATGGCTTATGCTGGCATTTAATTATGATTTTATGATTCTCTGGTATACCTGCTCAGTTCACACCCACTGTACCTTTCACATTACAGAGCTGCACACTATAGCTAAAAATATAAAATAATCACATTATTTTTTTTTAGGCTTTTTCTAAAAATAT
Source organism: Cyprinus carpio (assembly GCF_018340385.1). NCBI lineage: Eukaryota > Metazoa > Chordata > Actinopteri > Cypriniformes > Cyprinidae > Cyprinus > Cyprinus carpio. The sequence continues at coordinate 2,364,933 of NC_056620.1, forward strand.
AAAATAATCACATTATTTTTTTTTAGGCTTTTTAATCTATCTACATTTACACAACCATTTAGCAGACGCTTTTAATAAAACAATTAAACCAACAAAAGGGCAACAATATGTAAGTGCTGTGACATGTAACAGTACATGTAGCAAGTGTTCTAGTATTGCAAGTATTGCATGATGTTGTAATATTTAATACATAAGAGATTTTTTTTTTACACATAACATATTTGATCTATAAAATAATTTCAAAAGCCTGAAAAATATAATGGAATGTAAAGTCTTAAAATCACTCTTTTTTCTGGCTATTTATTATGTGTACAAATATATTTTATGCTTTTAATATTACAATATCATGCATTTATTTTTATCTATTGCTAAAAAAGCAATGTTTTCCACAACATTTTTCATTAAATTAATGAAGAACGACATTTAATAACTTTCAATTATATGACAGTTTAACAAAATAATAAAACAGTGATATTAAAAGTTATTACTAAAATATTTTTGTGCAAAAAAAAAAAAAACACTTTAACATGAAAAACATCATGCAGAGAGCTCCATTAACATTTTTAACTAATGCTGCCAATTTTATTATGTATAAAGATATATTTTATGTATTTAATTTTACAATATCATGCATTTATTTTTTCCAATCTATTGTTACCAGGAGATTTCATGAAAAGAAAAGAGAAAAGAAAAATATAGCCATGTTTTCCACAACATTTGTCATTAATTTGTAATTAAGATTGAATGGTATTTGATTGGTTTTTATTATATTTAAATTGTTATTGTAATTGTGAATAGAAATATTAAAAAAATATTCAAATATTATTAATAATTTTTTTTCTTTTTGTTTTTCTTTTTAATATGAAAATTTTAATATGAAGAAATTTCATTAACAGTTTCATTAACATTTCTGTGTAATGATGCCAATAGAATTACAGCTTTAAAAATAATTATTAGAAACAGACATCAGATTCACAGAAACAAATGACATTTATATCTACTAGTCGAAACAACCTTTTGGCAACTCAGCAAGGATTTTTTTTTTTTTATTATTTATTGTTTGTTTGTTTGTTTTGGCAACAGTGTTGCTTAACTGTATGCAGCCAACATAGAAACAATATATTGTGCAAATTCACTACACCACCCAGCCCTCCATCAAAAACTCTGTTCCCATCCTAGCATCATCTCTTCATCCTCTCTAAACCCACATCCTTCTGTTACGTCCACCTACTCTTTCCCCTTACTTTCTTTTGGTTGCTAAAGGTCAAAGGTCACTACTGAAAGTGAGACGGAAGGTGATAATTGGTCGCTGGGGAATCTCTGTCAAGAGAAGCATGGATGAGTGATGTGGGTTTTCCCCTGAACACATGGAGCATTATAATGCTACAGGGGCGGCACTACGAGACCCTCCGCTGACAGAGACTACAGATGAGAGCAGCAGGGGGTCCGTCACGCCTGTCCAGTGCAACACATCCACAGACCCCACACAGAGACCATGAGTCTCTGACATTCATTATGAATGCATTTACACTAGGGCTGCACGATTAATCGAAATGCTATCACAATCGCGATTAGGCAAAAGCTGCGATAGTCATTAGGGCTGTCAAAAAAAAAAATAATAATTTCAAATATTCGTCAAATGTAAAAAAAAAAAAAAAAAAAAAGAAAATCCACAATTTTAGGTCTGCGTCAGCAAAAAGTTCTACTTTTAAAAAACGTCTCAAGACTTTAAGGTGTTTTTTCCCCATCCCACTGTATCTCATGTTTTTAAATGAAGAAAGTAGTAAGTACACAATTTTGTCCTTTGAATTAAACTAGACATACATGCATGATGATTTTTTTTTTAAGTGTTTAAGCAACTTTTAATTATATATGGTTTATAAACATATTTTAAACATTGTGAATTTTTTTCAAAGAAGTTGTGGTTAATTCCGCTTTGATGAAATGTGCATAATATTTTGCTCGATGCGCCCTCTTGTGGCCTCAGGAGAGAAGCCAAACGCTTTTTTTCCCCCTAACTGAAATTATGCCTTTTAAATTCGAATATAATTAGAATTTTGATAATATTTAAGTAGAAAATTCGAATTTCGTTTTTTAGTCATTTTGACAGCCCTTATAGTCATGAGCATCTTATCAGTGAAGCAAGGTTCTGTGATCAGCAGTAAATCTCCATCCGATGGCCAGAGGGTGCTCTCACACGGAAGATTTCATTGATTCAACGTGACTAATAAACACACGACTACGACAATATATGGTTTTTCTGAGTTTGTCTTATTATAGTTGTTGTTATAATAAAATATATCATAATGTAAATTAGGGATGTGCAATATCTTATTGTTTGCGATATATCTGTAAAAATTCTCCCCACGATAAGAATTAGTCTTCCCGCGATAATAACAGTGTGCGTGGTGGAATGGTGGAAGTTGGAATTAAAGAGGAGTATATCACTAAATGAGTCATAAATCATACTATTTTCTAGTATTATATACAGTGATAAAGGCTATGTCGATTAGCATTGCATTATAAATATACTTTATCCTTATAAAAATAAATTAATACCAGAAATACTGTGATATATTTTTAAGCCCATATCGCCCATCCCTAACGCAATGCTATTTATTTCAAACAATCGGCTGACGTGAGTTTGGAGTAAAAACATGGTATTAAATGTGGTATTTTCACATGCTTTCTGATGGAGCAGCAGCTGTAGTTCACTGACCAGCTACGCAAACAGCTGTCATTATCACAAACAATTTCTTTGATTTCATAATCGTGCGATTTTGTAGTAAACAATTTGTTTTATTTTTTGATTAGGTGATTATATCATCTGCGTTTGTTTTTTTTTTTTGTGTGGCTCTGTGTAGTAAATGCTGCTCCATCTGAAAGCAGGTGAACCAGCTTTACTGATGAGATGTGCATGACAAACGCATTCGATTAATCGTGCAGCCCTAATTTACACAGACGCTTACATATGAATATGGATCATATCAATGATATTTAAAGGGACGGTTTACTCAAAAATGATATTTTGTTACCATTTACTCATCCGCACTTTTTTTTTAGTCGACAACAAAAGTTGACAGTCGCTGTACAGTTATAAATGACCTGTCTGAATGAGTTCATCTGAATGAAGTCCGTAATCTGTTGCAAAAAGGGAATAAATCTCTCTTTGAATGTCTTGAGAGTTAAGGCTTTATACAGACCTAAACTCCCTTCGTCTGGTTTGCTTGTATCGACAAATGACCTGACAATACTCAGTGCACTAATTCCCAGACATCACACCCATCGCCGCCGCTGAAAGACTGGGGTAGACGCAAATCTGCACACTTACAGATGGACATGAGAGTAATTCTCAGGAAAGCAGTCAAGAAATATTTCAGACACCTAAATCATAAGATATGAAAAAAGTTCTTTGTGACAGAATCCAGGGCAGGACGTTGTTCTATCCGTCGGTTGTTGATTGAATGGAGGCGGATCTGAATGCGAGCTTACAGTCAATTGTAAGAAAGGGTTTAAGCAGACAAAATGTTTGAAGAAGTCTGGCATACTGTACGTCACCACAGAGAAATCTGTCTTCATGAGTCATGACATTTAAAAATTAATGACAATAAATGCATAAATCGTTCACAGTCAAATGACATGCATTTAGAAACTAGTCTAATAGATCAATCCATTTCATGACAACTTTTAAATATTTTATTTTTTTGTGTTTTTTTTGTTGATTATTTTATTGATTTTTGTTTATTTTAATCTATTTATTTTAATATAAAATGTTTTATCTATGTGTTTTTTCATCTCAGTGTGTGATAAAAATTTGACACTATTCCCTGATGAAACATTTTTAAAAACATCCTTTAGAAAACCTTTAAAAAAGTTGCCTAGTAGCATTTAACGCAGTACATTCCAACAAAATATACTGTCTGACCAAAAAAAAAAAAAAAAAAAAAGATTAATTTATTTAGATTTTTTTTTTTAATTATGAATATGAATTTGATTTGCTTTTAGTTTTTTTTTTTTTTTGGTAATTTTGGTTTTTGTAACTATATTTCTCACAATTATGAAAAAAGATGTCCGATATAAAATTGCAATTGTGATAAAAAAAAAAAAAAAAGAATTGTGAGTTTAAATCTCGCAATGCTGACTTTATAACTCTAACAATTGCAAGTTTATATCACATAATTCTGAGAACAGGTCAGAACTGTGACTTTATAACATGCAGTTATGAGAAAAAAAAGTCAGAACTGTGAGATAAATAATAAAAAGTCAGTTCTAGAGGACTGAGCATCAAGGATTCTGTCATTCCAGTCCATCTTAAATAAAAAAAGTCTACTTTTAAGTTACTTTTTTAGTCTCAACAGGTTGGTTTTACTTGCGTAACAATACACACAAATAAAACTTCTTCGACGACGTGATCTCACAGTCTGATCTGTCTTGGCTTTATGTAAGAGCATCTGTAATGTGCACCTTGAAAACAGATGAAAGGTTTTAGTCCATTTATTAGTCATTCAACATAATAAACGCCTCCTCTCATAGACACACTGTACCTCCTTCATACAAGTTCCCACAAGCAAAATGAGCTCCCGTTATTCTCAGATGGTTTGCTTCTACAGAATGTCAGAAAAAAGGACAAATAAATAACCCGTAAAAAGCATTTGGACACTTAAGTCCTTAAAAATGCCATTGCATTTGAAAACAAAATATAAGAGTGTCATCTGAGAAATATCTTTACTTTTCTGAGCCATTCCTCCAATGACTTTTAAGGCACAGGTTATTTCAGAAATGAAGGTCCCACTACAAAGAAGCCTCTAAGGAAGGATTTCCGATCTGAAGGTCAAAGTTCGTCTGCAATTATAGCATTTCCCTCTCGGTTATAGACATCCAGATGCATGCGGGTCTCATAAACACAATGTATGGTTTTGTGTGGACCTGTGCTTAATTACAGAAGTCTGATTCTGCAGGATGAAGCAGCGGGGCTGATGTCTGACCGGTCACATGTGCTGCTGTTATTTGAGAGCAACAGGGGCTCGGCAAGTTCAAAGCGATGCAAATGACTCAACCTTGAGCCGTCAAATCACATCAAGTCACAATTAGCAACTATTTTCAATTAGTGTTTCAGCACCTTTACGGGCAACATGTAAGTTTCAAGAATTTTCTAGAAATTTCACAGCTGTTTATTCATCTCAGCCTTTTCTATAGAGCTTTTCAGGCAGTTACAACAGCACTGCACAATGAGGGAATCTCAGAAAAAGACTTAATTCACCGCTGCCAATAAAATTGCCTTTGCAGCAGAAACACAATTTTTATTTACATCTGTGCTACATGACTAAAGAAAACTGACAAAAAAGGGCTGTGGGGAAGTAGATGTAGAAAAACAGTGAAACCCATAATGCACTGGGCTCAGTCATACTAATGCAAAAATGCAGAAGTATGATCTGTAATTTTCACAAAAAAATAGGTAATTGTAATGAAAGGGTGCAGAAGTATTTGCAGGCAACATGACAAAAAATAACATTGTTCATTCACTTTGAACTTACAAAGCTTATTCACTTGTACTTCCAACAGTACAAAGCTGGTTGAAAATTGGTAATCTTACCCTTTTAAAGAAAACTAAATAAATATATGAGCTTCTGAAGAAAGGCTATTTTTAGTACTTTTTTTAACTGTTTCATAATTGTTAATTTTAAAAAAAAAATAATCTCCATGTTGCAAATATTACCACATTGCAACAAAAAAATCTCATTTTTATTTTTATATGTAAAAAAAATATATATTTTCTTTATAAAATATTATTTTTATAACCATAATCCAAACAAATTATCATTCTAAATACTATAATGCAAAAAGAAGACTACAGTCAAAGTTAATATGTTAATAGATGCAATAAATTATGTACATTTAGATTTAGCAAATGCTTTTATCCAAAGAAACTGACTCACAAACCAGTAACAGCATAAAATATGTAACTAATGTGTAATATAATGATATTTTACACAAAAGCCTATTATGGGCAATTAAACATTTTAATCAATTGATAGTCCTAATTTACATAATGTGTTGCGTATCTATTGTATGGTCTACAATTTATGCTAATTTTAACAAAACAAAAAACGGCCCTCGTTCTTGACAGACTCTTCTTGAGATTCACCTAAATCATTATTCCTCACCTCACTGATGTAATATTAACATTTTCTAATTCACACGGTTGAAATACATCATTGTCCTGTTACAGCAAAAGAGACAAAACTCAATCAAACAAATAAAACTATCAAATCTCAAGACTGCTGTCTGCAGCCACTTCCTGCATACTGGATTTATATCGACTCGGGGGAAAGTCAGTGGAAAGGCTGCAGACAGCAGTCTTACAGTGGAGGAGGAAAAGTTTGAGTGTCCCGAAGAAAGAAGCCTATTTATGAGGGTTATTGATGAAGAGTCACATCTCCCTATAGATCACATGCTAATTCAGCCTTCTCACACTCCCGCTTACGCAGCAGATCCCCGAGCCGTCCACAGTATGAAGTGTGCTCTGCAGTGAGCATGCAGCACTCCGCTGGGAAAACCTACTCGCGTTTGGATCAATCGGCCGCCGCCGTCATTCTGCTGAGGCAGAGGTACAGGGTGTGCCTGCTAAGCCATACAAGCATGGGTGTGTGCCATGTATGTGTTGAATCCAAGTCTTTACTGTCTGCAAGGACAGCCTGTTTATGAAAAGACTGAAAATGCAAACACTCAGGACGCACACTCTTCTTTGAGTGTTGAGTTGCAACGTGAGGGCTCTTCAAGGTGATGCAGCTTAAGTTTCATACTCTGCTGTAAGAGTGACTGACCTTCATGCACTGCTGAGGTTTCTCTAGACTTACCTGGCTGCAAAACAGTCTTGATTCGGTCTTTGAGATTAAGATTTATCGCATCGATTTGTGGAGTTGAAAGTGTTAATTTTTGCATTGTTAGCATCACTGAACTGTATAGGGCACAAAGCATAACCGACTAAATCTGTGAACTAAATAAATTATGTGACAAATCAGTATTTCATGACAAAATGCAATAAGATAGTAGCACAGTCACATGTTGTAAAGTAAAGAAATTCACGGTCGGTGAACTTAAAACTGATTTTGCGTATAAAACATCCTTCCATTTTATTAATGGTGGTGAATGTGTCTTATTTCATGCACAACAGAAAACAAATTTATGAACAAAATGCATTTTCTGTGAAGAACATAAGCATGTCTAGTTTACTGCATTTTTGTCAATAAATGCTGCATTTCACATAATGTATTTCATTCAGTCCACAGATTGGATACACCTGATACCCCATAAAACAGAGCCAAAAAGTGATTGTTTTTAAACAGGTTTCCCCAAACACTAAGCTTATCTGCAATTGGTCAGCCAAAGATTCAGCCCCACCCCCAACTCTGACCATTGGTTGAGTCATTGTTATATCAGACAGGTCAGGATGTTTAAACAAAAGAAAATGTTTTGAAAGTGTTATGAATAAATGACTTTTAATTATCTCTAAGTTGAGACAGAAAAAGTACTTTAACATTGGAAAAAAAAAACTGCACAAATGTGTGATAGAGTTCTTGAAAAAATGCAAAATGCTTTTGTCATGCAAAAAAAAAAAACCCAAAGTCCTGCCAATCCATTCACAAGAATGCAAGGAGCGAGCTCAATTTTCCATACTCAAGAAACACTCTGTAAAAGAGGAATCCTGGCAATATCAGTGTTGGTTCACCAAACTATTCAAGGCCTGTAGAACAGAAGTGCTTGGACGTGATGCCAATATTAACAGCAGATTGTTGAGATCTGGGCAGAAATAATAGCACTGATGCCAACTCAAGACACGCAGGAACCTAATGCCCCTTTACAACAACAATACAGCCTGTAGCTATACAGCATCTACACGTCTACTGAAAAAAAAAATCAATATATTAATAATTAAACAACTAGACCTCACTGAGCTGGAACGAATACAAGTTCCTCTACTACACTCAAATGTTCATTTTTCCCCAAGTTCTGCAGCAAATCTTCTCAAAGCTTCTCAATAACTACACAATGAGGATAAATTGTTTTACTCACAAGCATGAACATGAAGCTTGAGCCAAAGTCAACAATGTATTTAAGTTCTTTCTTACTCCAAATCCTGAATCAAGTGGCATACAGAAAGCAGATCTGGAAGTTAATTTGTCCAGTTTAGGGATGCAAAATGAACACGTGACCACACATTCATACTACAACCGGCGCACAGCTGCCAGCTCTTTTAGTAGCAAGGAGTTTGCCTTCAGTTTTATGACCACCACTGAAAAAACATTAGGTAACTGTTCAAGTTTTCTGTATGAATGTCCAGTGGCTTTCTGACCAAATTTGTTGGGTCTTTATGACCAAAGCATTTCCATTACCTTTCCACTTATAAGATAAGGACTGAATTAATCACCAAAAAAAACACAATGTTCAAAAACTAACATCACCATGGCTTGCAAACAAGTTTTACTCTTCACAAACACTCAAGTTCAACTGTGTTTTGGGATATAGTAGATGGCGTTTTTCTCAGACCTCCATCAAACCAGGTAACAGCTGTTATTACCAGTTTAGCATTACTACAGTAGCAACCAGTTGCATTTCAACTTGGAACTAGATTATCTATAATCAACAGAAATTTCATGACTTTTCCAGACCTGGAAAACACCAAATGTCCTACTTCCAGGTTTTTCATGACCATCGAATCCCTGTCAATCAACACCTGCAACCTATCCATAATCATTTACCACTGAGCTATTGTAATAACATATAAAGGTATATAAAGCACCATTCATCATGAATGTTTAAGAGTAAACAGTGAAAGAATGTGCGAGCAACACTGAGTAGGCTGCATGTGTGGATCCAGGCTTCAGCTTGAGCTGATTTCCAAGGAAGTTTCCAGTCCTCGCCCTCCATCCGTGCCTCTGAAGTTCTTCCTACGCTCCCTGTTTACTTGCAAACACTGAAATGCATTCTCCTGCAACACACGAGCGTCTGTCCTCTCGGAACGAGTTTCGAAGCCGCGCGCGCCGAGGTTGCAACAATTTAACAAACAATCCTTTGTGACGTAACAAACACAGACGCGAAATCTACAAAGGCACATCTCAGTCGGACCTTTCAGCGACGCTCTCTTCACTGTTCTTTCCTGTCTATCGGTCTATCTTTCTTTCTCCAGAAAGAGCGCCATGTTGAGAGCAGCAGTGGAGTTGACAAGCTGGTTATCCTAAAAAAAAAAAAAAAAAACTAAAAACACACTCGACTTACCTTGGCTATGGCTTTTTTATATCTCATTGTCGCTTGCTGAATGAGACTGTGTATTTTGATATTCCCATCCCCACAGGGAACGACCACCCGCGTCCTTCCAAAACACACTGTCACTTTCATATTCGCCCGATATTCCAGAGACTCCGCAGGGAAGCGCGAGGAGTGCTGAACTCTTCAGGAAAACTCAGTACGGTTAAGCCGCGGCAGCATTGTATCCGCACAGGTGAACCGCGGGATAGATCCTCATGGTGTGCTCCTCAGGTGAGACTGGAGCACCTGCTCGCCGTGTGTCGCGGTGGAGTGACTCTTTCACAGCTCTCTCCGAGACTCACACTGACTCACTGCTGCCTCAGCGCGTGTTCCTCGTGTGTTCCCTCAGGGACGACTGTCTGTTTCGAGGTTATAGACTCGTTAAGTGCTGCTAGTACTCTTCAGTTGCTGTTCTAGTAGTTACTAACATTTATCACATACTAGTCCCAGTCTCAGTTATCTCTCACAGTAGCCCCTCACTTCAGAACACAAGACCCAGGGGGCGTGGGTGGATCCACATCTAGGGGTGGAGCTGGGTGGGTTTAGGGATCAGGGGGTGGAGCCGAAAAGTTAGGTATACGTGAGGTGGGAGGAGTTGATCTGGATCCGACCACGCCCCCTTGATCTTGCGTTCTGCAGTGAGGACCATCTCATTATAAAGCCTACTATTACATATAGTCAAGATGCATATTTTGAACTACTAGAAAACTCTTTTAAAAAAATTATGCTGCAAACAATGCTTTTCTTACTTAGATTTTTTTGTCTTGTTTCCAGCCAAAATATCTCACAATTCTTAAATCAAGAAGGATTTTCTAGACAAGTAAAAATTGTCAAAAAAAAAAAGTCAAAATTAAGTGGGTTTTTGCTTGAAACAAGCAACATAATCTGCTAATGCGGTAAACAAAATAATCTTGTTTTCTGTTTGAAATAAGATTATTTTGCTTGTTCTAATCAAAAACTCACTTAATTTTGACTTTTTTTTCTTCTGAAAACAAGCCTAATTTTTTACTATAGAGCTTTTTTACTATATTACTACTAAAGCATTTTTTTTTTTTTTTTTTTTTTGCAGTGAAGGTTCCTTATTGCTTTATGAACCTTTAAAATATATGCCAACTTCCCATTACACAAAAGGTTCTTTAGAGTAGAAGAGGTCTCTTAAGATTTTTAAATGATCTTAAACCTAAGAAAAAAAAGGAACCAAGAATGGTTCTTCTATGGCATAATTTTTAAGAGCGTATGTCCATTTGTGGGGGGGCAAAATGGGTCATGGGGTTTTAGACTCGTTAAGTGCTGCTAGTATTCTTCAGTTGCTATTCTAGTAGTTACTAGCATTCATGACCTACTAGTCCCAGCTTCAGTTATACACCACAACATATTCAAGATGTAGGCTAATACATATTTTGAGCTACCAGAAAACTCTTAAAAATCAAGGTTCCTTATTGCTTTATGATCCTTGACCATCTATGGAAACTTTACATTACACAAAAAGTTCTTTAGAGTAGAAAGATCGCATCAGTTTTTTAAATGATCATAAATCTAAAAAAAATAATAATTTCTGAATGCTTCCTTAGGCTCACTGTTCAAAGCACCTTTTTGGAACCTTGTTTTTAAGAGTGTATGATGTTAATGTAGTTTCTAGTGGCCGTGTCAGTCATTTATGAACATTAGTAAACCTAGATGATGGATATGAATCATATGATGGACTTCCAGCTGTTGGTAGTTCTCAATCATTCTGGTTTAGAGCTAAACCACCTTGAGTCAGTAATAAACCATCTGTCACGTTCCATATTTGTAAGACAACTTTCTAACTTTTGCCACTTCTCAGAAGCAAGCAGAGATTTGCTATAAACATAGTAGTAATATTTCAGCAAAAACACTGGACAGTATTTATAACGCATAACGCCCCCTTGTGGTAGAAAAAGATACTTTATCTTAAAGTATCTGCTCTTCACTAGTAATGAAGATTTATTACTTTCTGTAGCATCTGCAAGATGTCAGGCTTACGTCAGATGATGTATATTGTACAGAAATGTTTTGCTGATGACACACACACACTGCAGACATGTTGGTTTGGACAGGAACCTCCATATGGGTCTCATTAGGAGCGAATCCTCAGTTAGGAGTGAACAGGCTGCTGACTGGAGTAAAGCAACGCTTAATGCATTTCATGATGTGAACGAGAAAGAATTCAATATTTCTCTCTCTCTTTGTATACTTATAATCCCATTTAAATTTATAAACAAGTCAAAAGTAATCTGAAAGAAACCCAAAAGTAGTCAGAATGCATTGCCTAAAATTAGTAATCTACAGTAGATTCAATTATTGACTAAAAGTTTCATCATGTTATTAGTAACCAGTAAGTAATCTACCCTGCACTACTCATAAATATGATCTTTCTGACATGATTTGAATGCACCATTAGAAAAATGCTAAAAATATTAATATTGCTTGACGACAAAGTCATTCTTAAAACATTTACGAAAAAAGTGTTTTTTTTTTATTTGTTTATTTGACAAGCAGCAGAATCATGTTTGTCACCTCATATTTGTTTTTATATCTTGAAAGTAAATGCAATTATCAGTATACCGGTTTTATTACAATAGTTCTTTGACTTTGATACATTAAAAAAAGAATACACACAACAACTGCAACGTGAGAAAAGAAAAGCGTGGTTGTTTTTCGGCCGTTCCTCAAACACTTCACCTGTTCTGCTCTATGCGATGCATTTCATTCACTTTACGTCTAAAAATGAATTATCCTCTTACGTTCGAGTAGCTATAGGCAATTTCTTATTTCATAGACGCCCTGGGCGTGGCACTGGTGATGTAAACAGCATAAAATCATTGGGGGTGCTTTTGATGACTGTCCAGCTACTCGGAGGCCCTTTTTAACAAAGATGGAGGCACAGAGTCCCGATTCGATCCGATGGTTGAGTGCCGGAGCCAGCCAGAGCCGAAAATAAAAGACATGTTTACCGTTCACGCTTAACAGCGTTTTTTTTGTTTATTTTCTATCATTAAATTAATATGTTTTTATGCGACATAGCTGTACTCGTCCGCGGAGCTCTGGCTTCGCTCGATGTACTGCTTGTCGATAAGAACCTCAATGCACTTCTTGATCATGCTGATGCTCGGGTTGAATCTCGCTTTGGATTGGTTGATTACCTGCAGGAATAAGCACACACAAACACAGTTAGGCTGCTTATATTCGGGACAGCACACGCTCATATTGAGGTTATCTGTTCTGCAGTATGTTATAGTATTGCAGTACATATCAAATCTGCAGTATATAGTACATGTGAGAAGACACGAGTAATAATGCTAAAAATTCAGCTTTGCATCACAGGAATAAATTACATTTTACAATATATTCAAATAGAAAATAGTTCTTTCAAACTGTAATATTATTTCACAATATTTTTGTTGTATTTCTGTTTTTTATATATCAAATAATTCCAGTCTTGGTGAGCAGAAAAGACTTTAAAACATTAAAAACATGTAAACATCATAATGTTTCCATTACAATTATTAAACAGTTACTATGCAATTACTATATTACTACATTTTCTAAAATATACATTTCCAGTCCTGGATGCTGATTGGTACGGAAGTTCTAAGCGGCCATCCATTATAATTTTTTTCCTTTTTGTTTTCTCGTTATAACGACTTAATTTTCTCGTTATCTCGACATAACGAAAGTCGTTATGTTTAAATGGCATGTTTAAATGGCAACACCGCGCCATTAGAGCTGCTTGGATTAAACTCACTTTTAATTTTCCCTTTATATGAAATAAAATTATATATAATTTGTAATTTGTAGTAGTCATAATGTGGCAGATATCATGTGTGTTACAAGCTTCTGTTTGAAAAGAGCGTTCATGTGTACGTGTAGTGTATGTGTGTGTGTGTAGAAAAAAACCATTACAACATTACAGAACAAAACTGAATTAAATTAGCCTTGTAGTAGGATTTTACATATACATCACATTTCTCATCAATATGGTTAACAATAAAGATTAGTAATAAGGAAAAGAAGCACATCAGCCTACATCGTTAAATCCCGTCCTACTGTAGATAAACAGAACATCTCCGCTTATTAACTACCTAATCATTAAATTAAAATAAATTTAAATTTAATCATGAGCCTAAAAGAAGCACAAATATAATAGATATTGGTGCAACAGAATACAGTGATGTCAACCTTGGTTTTTGATAAGCAGTTTTATGATGAAACTGGAATGCGTTGGGTGAAACTCATGCATCTAGGCAGGAACTTAATACACAAAACTCATATTGATTCAAGCATTTACATTTATGAATTAATTAAATGTCAGTAATAAACAAGACTGCACAAATTATAGCGATCACGAGGAAGGTCCGCGTACAGTAAAGTGGATAGTATACAACACACCCATCAGTTATATCAGGTCTATATGCCACCTGCTGGCGCAGTTTTGTAAAATTCTTAGAGAAAATTAGGTAGTTATAACGGGGAAAACGAACTTCGTTATGTCGCGGATAACGAGGAAAATTAAGTCGTTATAACGAGGGGGGGGGGGAAAACGAACTCGTTATGTCGAGATAACGAGAAGATTAAGTCATTATAACGAGAAAACAAAAAGAAAATAAATTATAATGCATGGCCGCTTAGAACTTCCGTAGATTGGTCAATACAGTGATATTATATATATAATATATATATATATATTATATTTTTTTTTTATACTATTTTCTCTGGACTTTTTCACAGATCCCTGGAACCCATCTTGGAACTACACTTTTGTTTTATTTATTTTTAATAATAATAATAATAATAATAATAATAAGTAGCCTAAGTTAAATATATACAGTTTGCAGTATGTTAATGCTCTGATCATAAGCTTACATTCAGATATACGTTCTGTGCTTTCAGTGTCTGATCATATATTCTTTAAATAAAATTGTATGGTTATATCTGGTTTTATTGAGATTTTTTAGGAATTGTAATGACTGTGATGATAAGGATTTTAATTTTTTGGCTTTTTCAGCAAAGCTTGTGAACAGATTAAAGTTGCAGACTCTGTAATCCATATTTCCGCAGTAAGATCAGCCTTCCTGCAAGATAATAAAGCAAGGAAAACCTGCCTCGACTGCACCACTGTGTTCTTGACTTACTGTGTATATTACAATCAATGAATAAACGCTGGACAGGTTAAATTGTTATTTAATATCCAACAAATTGAAAGGTTGAATGCTGCCATTGTTATGAGCCATTTTCCGGCTGAAGATGTGTTTGTATTTGATGCGGTTTGTTCCGAAGCGATGAGAAGCACATGCACTAACAGAGAAATCCACACTCAGTCACACAAACACCAGGAGCGCCAGCCCATAATCAAATCTGTCTCATAATTCACAACTGCGTTCGTCCTTCATTTACGGTAAACAGCTGAAGAAATCAGTAAATGTTTCATGTCATTACCACAGCTTTGACTAATCTGATCAATTTATTTTGATCAAACTGTGGTTTTGCATGTAGTAATATTTTAGCTATTAAAGCCTGTTTAAGCCACAGCATAGAAAAGGCAACAGTGACTTTTTATCTCACAATTCATACTCAAAAATTTATGAAAAAAGAGTCTGATTTTGTTTTGGTGTAAACAAGTTTCCATGTTTAGTTGAGCACCTGGAGAACTCGTGTTTCTGATTTCCCCTTTAGTTAAAAAACGTCATTGGTGCAGTGTGTCAAAGCGCAAGGATAACACAGAAGAGGATGAAACAGCAGAAGAACAACATTTGTAAAATTGTATTTGTTAAATTTGTAATTATAATGAAAAATTCAGATCAACTTTGAGCAAAGTTGAAATAGATCCCAAAACAGTTGTTAAGAATATACACCACAGTTTAAAAGTTTGGGGTCAGTACATTTTTATTCTGTCTTTTTTTTGAAAGAAATTAAAACTATTATTCAGCAAGGATGTATTAAATTGTTAAGAAGTGATCGCAAAGATTTATATTGTTAGAAAATATTTATATTTTGAATAAATGCTGTTCTTTTTAACTTTTTATTCATCAAAGAATCCTGAAAAAAGTATTGGAGTTTCCAAAAATATATTTGGCAGCACAACTGTTGATAATTCTAATAATAAATCAGAATATTAGAATGATTTCTGAAGGATCATGTGACACTTTATACTGGAGTCATGATGATGGAAATTCAGCTCTGCATTACAGAAATAAATTATATCTTAAAGGATATTAAAAAAGAAACAATTATTTTATATTGCAATAACATTTTGCAAGATTACTGTTTTTTTCTGTATTTTTGTTTAAATAAATGCAGCCTTGATGAGCAGAAGAAACTTCTTTAAAAACATTACAAGTCTTACTGATCCCAAACTTTTGACCGATATCATAAAGAAAATAATGAAGAAAATAAAAGTCGTCGTCTATTTTAGGGTCATTATATATCAAAAATATAGCATCATTTTAAGAAAATAACTCACATTTTCCCACAAATGATCATTATTGTAATATAATAAGATAAATCATTCAATTTGCAAGTAAAAATTATTGTAGTATTTCAATTTAATTTCCTGTATGCGGATTTTAACCAAATCTGGTCAGAAACAATGACTTTTTCACACATTTTATCCTCTCGTATACTGCAAAGATCTTTGATGAGATCTCCCAAAACGGGCTTCTCTGTCTTCATGAAAACGCAGTGATTTTGGGGTCAAATATGACCCAGCTCACCCGTGTGCACCATTCCCTCTTCATTCGCTGTTCAGAAGAGACGAACAGTGTTCAGCTTGTCTGTGACTCGGGGAAGAACAGAGCGAGTTCACTGCCAAATGTGTGTGTGAGCAGTAAAAACAGCCTCATCACAGTTTTGTTGTGTAACAGGCCGTGTTGGACGTGTTCTGACAGCAGTCTCGGTCAAAGTCTCTCACTTCCCTGAGATTATTGTGCACAGAGTCTGATCTCTGCGTCAGGTACCCCACACACACACACACACACACACACTCCTGTACACCTTACACGCTTGCTTTAGCGTCTGAAGCAGAAGAGAACCCGTCTTCTCACCTCCTGTATGAGGGCGTTGTGTCTCAACACTTTCCTGGCTTTCATAATCCTCACTATAGCAGCCTGTAAATACATCTTCCTGTCTTCATCCACGGCACTCCTCGTCTGCTCCAGCTCCTGACGCACACAGATAACATCACAGCGTTTACACGACTCGATATATAACAGGATCAGCACATGACATCTGCTCAACACAGGCTTCATTTGAAAGTTATGTTTTGCCACAATTAATGTTTTAAATCTTTAATCTTTAAGTCTTTAATAAAACCCTACAATTAGACAAATGCATTGACCTAAGAAATATTTAGCGTTTTTCTTATTTTTAGTGCCGTCAAATGATTAATCACGATTGATCGCTTCCAAATTAAAAGTTTTTGTTAATATAATGCTGTGTCCCTGCAGCACAGAAGCAGTCTTAAGTCGCTGGGGTATATTTGTAGCAATAGCCAACAATACATTGTATCAGTCAAAATTATCAATGTTTCTTTTATGCCAAAAATCATTAGGATATTAAGTAAAGATCATGTTCCATGAAGATATTTAGTAAATTTCCTACCGTAAATATATCTAAACTTAATTTCTGATTAGTAATATGCATTGCTAAGAACTTCATTTGAACAACTTTAAAGATGATTTTCTCAATATTTAGATTTTTTTGCACCCTCAGATTCCAGATTTTCAAATAGTTGTATCTCAGTCAAATATTAAAATCTCAATTTTCAAAAATTGACACTTATGACTAGATTTTCAAATAGTTGTATCTCAGTCAAATATTAAAATCTCAATTTTCAAAAGTTGTTATTTGTGTATTTATTATATATGTATATGTATATTGTATTTACATATACATATGTATATTATATGCATTTAGTTATTTTATATATATAAGTAAATTTTTTTTATAAAAAATATATACACGCATATGTGTGTATTTACACATACATAATAAATATACACAGTGCACACAGACATGTGTAAACAAAAAACTTTTATTTTGGATGTGATTAATCATTTGACAGCTCTACTTATTTTATATTTCTTCTATACATACAGGATACAATATGTGTCTTCATATTTCAGGCATCTTGTCTGCAAACATATTCTGAACTTATTTTTCATGCGTGCTGCTCTTTGAATAAATCTCTAACCAGATTTAGCATGTTTTTGGTGTTAATCATGAACCGGTCAAACGACAAAGAGACTCTGTACCTGTGGCGTGTCTTTCTGCATCGATGTTGTGATCTTGAACTTTGTTCTTTTGCTGGTGAAACTCATAATTAGGGAAAACGTGGATTCGGCTTCGATCTCCTCCTGGAGGAAAGGAGACAGCGTTATGATAAATCAGTTAAGAGTTTGATTGAAAGTCAAGCCACAGATGCAGCTGATCTCAGACTCACCTTCTGCGAGTCGTGGCTGATCATCTTGACGTCCAGCAGGGATTTAATGGTCTTCTGGAGCTCCTTCTCGTTCATCTGCGTGCTGTCCTGCAGTTCTTTGTAGCTCACAGTCTCGCCGTTGTTGAAGGCCAGCAGCACGGCCATCTGATAGGTGGTCACCACCGCCACGTACGGCTTGGACAGATAGTTCATCTTTACCTCTCCTGATAGACACAAGAAGCAGTGTTGATAGAAAAACAAAAACTTTCTCTGGCCTTTATAATTAAACAGGCTGTTTTAGCAGCTGCCCCTTTAAGACGTTATTATGTAAATGTCCTCTGTTATTATTGGCTTATCATTGTGCGTGTAAAATGAGCAGCAAAATCCTTTTATATAAATGTGGGCAGTCTTATTGTTAATCTTTTCCCAATTGATTGTGATGTCAAAACAGAGGTAATTTCTAAATGTTTTCAATTTCATTATTTTAATAATTACTTATCACTTCATTATCTGGGGGGCTTTTCTCAGTTAATACTGATATATGCAGTTAATTATATGCAATTAATTACATGCAATTAATTATATGCAATTATATATATGCAATTATATATATGCAATTAATGCAATTAATTCATTTTATTAAGTCAGCATATCATTTAATAAATAAATTTACTCCATTAACAGCCCTAATATTATATATCTACAACTAAAACTAAAGTAAATATCTAAACAGAATATTTGGAAAAATAATAGAAATGACAGCTTGAACTAATATTAAAACTGAAACTATAAAAATAACATGAAAATAAAAGGTAACACTTTAAAAAAAGGTTTCAGGATAGACTAGAAAGGGTTTGCAGAGCTTTAAAGATGATTAAATATAAGATTAACTGGTTTGGTCACCACGTATATATTTCATATTTCAATTAGTTATTTCATAAACTTCACAACTTTACTATTAATCTAAAATGTGGACAGCTGTAAAGATAAAGAATGAGTCGGTATGTTCAAACCTTTGGGATGTGAGGGTTTACAGTATTGGTGTTTTCAATCAATGCTGATTCATTTTAATAAGCAGTTTGAGAATCAGAAAAGGTGGTGATCAGAAGTTATTAAAAAAGATTTTATTGACCTTCATCTTCCAAATGAACACTAAAGTTTAGGGTCTGTAATATTATTTTTTTTAAGTTAATACTTTCACTGAGCTTTGCCATCACAGGAATACATTTTAAAATACATTAAAATATAAAACAGTTATTTTAAATTGTTATAATTTTTAAATAGTAATATGTCCAAATAAATGCAGAAAAAAATGCAAAAATAAAAAGCTGCAAATAAAATAAAATAAAAAAACATTTTAAATTAAATTAAATTAAATGTTAAATTAAATTAAATTAAATTTTAAATGAAATTATTAAACTAAATTAAATTATTAAAGTAAATAAAATTAAATTAAATTAAATTTAAAAAAATTAAATTACATTTTTAATAAAAAAAAAATAATAATAATAAAAAATAAAATAAAATAAAATTTTAAATTAAATAAAATTTTAAATTAAATAAAATTTTAATAAAAATAAAATAAAATAAAATAACAATAAATAAATAAAATAAAATAATAATAAAATAAAATAAAATAAAAATCTTTCCGACGCCAAACTTTCGAAGTGTAGTGTATGTCTCTATATGACTGACGTTACCTGTGCAGAGATAATGCAGCCAGGTCAGCTTCCTTCCGCTGAAGTGCTGGTTATAAAACAACTCAAACTGCAGAAAGAAGACATCAGTTAAATCAGCGTCACCTACTTTCATAATGAAATGCATGTTCAGCTCTCAGCACATGAAGGAAGCTTTGCTCTTGCCCCTAATCGTGACAGATCGTGTTTTGGAGCTTGTTGACAGGGCAGCTTACCATCTGTACACTTTTCTCCAGCTCCTGCGGGATGGCAAACGTGGAAGAGGGAACATGTGTGAGGGGCCACGCGCCTGCCTGAAACACATACGAGCACATCAGCTCACAACCAGCACACATTCAACACATGCAAAAACGTCATTTTTCACCCTTACATATGTCAATAACCTCTGTTATGCCTGGCTTACAATTGTGCATCAAAATGAGTAGCAAAATCCCTTGATATATATATATATAAATAAATAAATGCGGACAGTCATATTTATTTAATTAGTTTTATAATTTAATAAACAACTTAATTATTTTAATAATTACTATATTATTGTAATTATTTGCAGATGTGTGTGTGATTGCATTATAATAATATCATAATAATAACCCTAACCCTACATATATAATTATTTAATTATGTATTTATTTATTACTATATAATTATGACATGATTGATATTAAAATTCTGAATGTTTAAACTATGTATATAATTTTTTTTTTTTTAATCAGCATACAATGTCATTTATTTGACTATATGTTTTGATTAAATAAAAATCCAATAACAGCCCTAATATTATAGACAAACATGTTTTTGCAACTTTGTTTCAGTAAATTTGGTTTGGATTTATAAACTGCAAATCTGACCACTTACAAAAATAACAACACACACTTCTCAATATAGCCTTCATATCCACAGCACAAATATATAAATACATACAGTACAGACCAAAAGTTTGGAAACATTACTATTTTTAATGTTTTTGAAAGAAGTTTCTTCTGCTCATCAAGCCTGCATTTATTTGATCAAAAATACAGAAAAAACAATAATATTGTGAAATATTATTACAGCTTAAAATAATAGTTTTCTATTTGAATATACTTAAAAAAAAAAAATTATTCCTGTGATGCAAAGCTGAATTTTCAGCATCATTACTCCAGCCTTCAGTGTCACATGTAACATCCAGTCTATCACATGATCATTTTAGAAATCATTCTAATATTCTGATTTATTATGAGTGTTGGAAACAGTTCTGCTGTCTAATATATTTTGATGAATAAAAGGTTAAAAAGAACTGCATTTATTCAAAATAAAATATAAAATTCTAATAATATATATTCTAATAATATATTTTCTTTACTGTCACTTTTTATCAATTTAACACATCCTTGCTGAATAAAAGTATTGGTTTTATTTAAAAAAAAGAAAGAAAAAAAAAATTACTGACCCCAAATTACTGACCAGTAGTGTATATTGTTATTACAAAATATTTATATTTTAAAAACATAGCTTCTTTTTTTTTTTTTTTTATTTTTACTTTTTATTCATCAAAGTATCCTAAAAAAGTATCACATGTTCTGAAAAAATATTAAGCAGCAGAACTGTTTCCAACTTTGATAATGAATCATCATATTAGAATGATTTCTAAAGGATCATGTGATAATGATCCTAAAAATTCAGCTTTGCATCACAGAAATAAATGATAATTTAAAGTATAATACATTTAAAAACTATTATTTTAAATTGTAATAATATTTTACAATATTACTGTTTTTTCTGTATTTTTGATCAAATAAATGCAGGCTTGATGAGCAGAAGAAACTTCTTTCAAAAACATTAAAAATAGTAATGTTTCCAAACTATATATTATATATAATATATATATATATATATATAGATATATATATATATATATATATATATATATATATATATATATATATATATAAACTGATCAAATATGTCCTTCTCTCTTACCTGTAATACATAAATCTGGAAGCTGATGCCCAGGTCCACGACCGTCTCCTGGGTTTTGATGAAGTTGTTGAATTTGTTGTTGAGGTCGGTGCTGACGCTCATATCAGTGTACATTCTGTGCAGTTTGCTCGTGAATTCATAGCCACACGCTTGCTGTGAGGCAAAGGACAACAATAATGATAAAGGACAAGAAAAACCATGAAAGGTCTGCTAGCTTTAATCACACGAAACCCATCATCAGACCCATCCGCGGTTTACATGAGTCACATCTGTGAACATTTTAACACACTCTTCAAGAAAGACGGCTGTGTGAGAGACGCGCTGTACCTTCAGTTTGTTGATCATGGCTTCCTCGGAGTCCATAGATAATGAAAGTCCATGTATTAACCTCTTCGCAAGCATTCTGGCGTAAAACTAAGAACAAGCGACGGAATTAGAAAGCACTGCACACAAAATACTGAAAACACCACTAACACCAGACACAAAGTGTTAAAAAAAAAAACGTAAAGAAAGGAAGATGAGTAACATTTGATGACAAACTGTGATGTTGGCTTGGAAGCCTGGAAGTATAAAAATAGATTTAACAGCTTAAAGTTTGAAGGTTTTAATGTCAGCAAGACAGAAAGGAAGTCCCAGTTTTTTTCCTGTTCTCCTTCTACGATGTATTTAAATCGAGTCACGGCCTCACCTTCTGAAACACATCTTTATCATCTATGTATTTGAAGACCGTGATGAAGCTGGTCAGTTTGTCCTCGACTTCATTCTCCGTCATTCCTTTTGCAGATTTCTTCAGCAGATTGTCACAGTACTTGGCCAGCTGTGCCGCAGCACGAGAAACACCGGCAGAGGGAAAGCAGTGTTAATGATCTGACCGTGTGCGTTCATTCAGAGTTTATTTAGTCATCCTGATAAACAGTGATTACACACCAGCTCAGGCGCTTTGCAGATGGATTTGGGCTCTCTGTAGTTCACTACTGAAGTCAAGGCCTGGAGGAAATGAGCAGTACAATCACAAACCACAAACTCTTAATACCCCCTACTGGACTAAAGGGAGAAGGGTCATGAAGTTGGTAATATGCGGGTGCTAAGTAAGTATTATATTATCTTATGTTGTTATGTTATATTATATTATAATTATTATAGTTGCATTATATTACATATTAAAGTCAGAGGAGCAGGTGTAGCGGACGACTTATTTCAAGAAGATCTTTCATCCCTACGGCCATTATGCTGTTTGATAGCTCTTGTGTAAATTTTACAAAACGAAGGATATGTTGGGGCAATGGGTTTTGGGAATGCCTTGGATTTTTTTTTATTTATCTTTTTATTTTTATTATTGGATTTTCAAGGATCAGGTGTAATATTAAAGTCAGTAATCCTAGTTAATTACTATTTATTTTTAGGATTATGTGTAGTTATTAAATGCATGTCTTTTATCTATTTATTGGGTGTTTGCTTGTCTATGGTGTTTCTGGATGTGTGTGAACTACTGGATCAATGGATTTTAAATATAAAGTATTATCTATCTTATGTGTTGTTTTTGGATGTGTGTTATATATTTTATGATATTATATATATAATTTTTCTTTTTATTTTTGTTTAATCATTTAATGTTTATATTTTATGTTTTATTATATTTATTTATTTTGTATTATTAGTATTGATGCATTTGTATTCAAAGTATTGTTTAGTATATTGCATTACATTATATATTAATGATTTCTATAATTGCATTTGTATTATTTCAAAGTAATTCTGCTTTTAGTTATAATAACTGTTATAATAAGTTATAAGTTTTTATAGTTGTATTTTATATGTATTGATGTCTTTACTATCATTATGTTGTTTATTATATTACATTATATAGTAATAATTTCCATTACTGCATCTGTATTGTTTCGAAGTATTGATGTTTTTACTATCATTGTTATTTATACTACATTACATTATACTATATATAATTGCATTTGTGTTATTTTAAAAGTATTTAGGTTTTTACTATTAAATTACATTACATTACATTATATGTGACCCTGGACCACAAAACCAGTCATAAGTGTCAATTTTTCGAAATTGAGATTTATGCATCATCTGAAAGCTGAATAATAATCTCTCCATTGATGTGTGGTTTGTTAGGAGGACAATATTTGTCTGAGATACAACTATTTGAAAATCTGGAATCTGAGGGTGCAAAAAAATCTAAATATTGAGAAAATCATCTTTAAAGTTGTCCAAATGAAGTTCTTAGCAAAAATGAAGCTTTGATATATTTACGGTAGGAAATTTACTAAATATCTTCATGGAATATGATCTTTACTTAATATCCTAATGATTTTTGGCATAAAAGAAAAATCGATCATTTTGACCCATGCAATGTATTGTCTATTGCTACAAATATACCCCAGAGACTTAAGACTGCTTTTGTGCTCCAGGGACACATATTAAAAATGCAAAATTGCACTTATATTTCAAAATAATGAAGTATTTACCATCATTCTGAAAAACGGAAGAGAGTAAGTGTGTCTAAATGTCTGCTTGGTAGAGTATATACATTAGTAAATCCTTTATGAACCGCGTTGAAATGTAAGTGTACCTTATCAAGCGCACTCATGAAGTGTTGGTCCCCATTCAACACTGTGTTAATCAACTGGACAAATTTACTATGAACCTCCAACACCGACTCCACAAACTGGGTTGGCATCTGCAGCACAAAGATCAGAGGAAAACATCTGAGAGCACTGCAATTAATGCTACACACAAACCATTTTAAACATATACAAACAACTTACGTTTTCCTGAGAGAGGTTACTGGTGGCTCGGAGACCCTCGTCGTGGATGTGGACCTGGAGCTCCTGGATCATGTGAGGTAAGCCGCTGGACACGGCTCGCAGTAGCGTGTACATATTCGCCATATCTGAAACCAAACAAACCATCAGGACGTCCTGCAGCTATAACACGCGTACAAACATGAACCCATAAGCAGAAAGTGGTTGTAAGTGTAACTGAAGTGCTGACCGTCTCTCTTTTCCTGTCTGATGATATTCTGACACTCTCCGTGCAGGAACTGCAGGTGATCGGCCACCATCCTCTGCTGACATTCGTGGATGACTTTGGCGTAAGAGCTGGGGTGCAGATACTTCCGACATCTCACCTCCTCGTCTTTCAACCGGCCTAAAACCTGCCGAATCAGAGAGCATCAGGCTTCCTTTAGATCACAAGATATCAAACAGCAACATGCCGAACAGACTGGATGATCAGAAACATGTTTACGTAAACGCAAAAGATGCTGATGGAGAGGTTATGCAGCTAAACGGTTCCAGCATCTCACCTTCTCCATATACTGGGAGCAGTTGGACTCCTGCAGTAGATTGGAGGCTTCCTGTTTGTAATACTCTCCAGTTTTTGTCAGGAACGGCCCTTCAAAGACTTCCTGATAAAACTGGGTAAAGGGGAAAAAATGGTGTGGCCTTTAAATGAGATGCATGATTGCTGACACACAAACTCTAAGCATGCAAATATGTTCACAAATGTTTACGGTATATGTTTGAAAAAGTCTCTGCTGCTCACCAAGGCTGCATTAATTTGATCAAAAATACAGTATTGTGAAATATTATTACCATTTAAAGTAACTTTTCAATGTGAATATGTTAAAATGTAATTTATTGCTGTGATCGAAGCTGAATTTTCAGCAATTTATGCATTATTTTTCAATGAGGCAATCTTTTGCAGCATTAGAGATGTCTTTACTGTCATTTCTGATCAAAGTAATGCATGCTTGCTGAATTACAAATATTAGTTTTCTTTCAAAAAAAAAAAATCTGACGCAAACTTTTAAACAGTAGAGTACTAAAAAAAAATCTTTTTAATATTTACATAAAATATTATTGACGTTTCATGATTGCACAAACTAAAAAAAAAAAAAAAAAAAAACAACCAAGACAGAGACACTCACCTTTAGAGGAAACTTTTTCTTGTACTGTTCAACATGAACAAAGGAGTTGATAACCCCGTGGATTACCTTCTGATTTGGGTCCTCCCCACATCGGTCGCTATGGAAACAACATTGAAACTGAATAAGTCTGCAGATGTATCCTCAAACGATGTATAACAAAACATAATAAAAGAAACTGAACTTGGGTTTCGACTATGCAATCATAGAAATATGATGGAAAGTATCTGTGGTACCAAAGACTTCTGCTGTAGATCATTTGTAGTTTGTAGAAACAAACCGTAAATGCATTTACAGTAACACACAACAGAAACTACAAGCAAATGGGCAAATTGGTCTAAAAGCATAAACGTGAAGCTTGTATTTTTCAACAGCGCTTGTTTGAGCTACCGTGCAAATTAAATATTTCCCATAATTCAAGGCTATCCATTTAAGCCAGTCTTAGATGACGATCTAAAATCTTAAAATAGATTAAATATAAGATTTAAGGTTAGAGTACATTTTTTTTATTTTGAATTTTTGCTTATTTTTTATTGAAATTGTGTCTTTTTAATTTAATTTAAATTTTATTATACATTTTTTTGAAATTAATACAAATGTTTTGGGTTGAAGTATTTAAGCAGAAAACATTCCTTCTGTTTTAAAGTTGAACTTACTTCTTGATCTCCTTCAGGAGCATCCCGATCAGCATCGGCTGAAGGGGCTCAATCATTAACTTCCGCCACATGTCAAGTGCAAGCTAAAAACAACAATAAAAAATATTCTAACAAACCTTTATACTGTTTATGAAAGAATAAACACCAGAATTTGACATTTAAAATGTGCATAGCTTAATATCCAATCTGTTTACATAAAAAAAAAATCAGCTTGTGTCATAAGATACCTCTCCGATCTCCATCAAGGGCTCGTTCATATCCACTCCTCCGTATCCGTACTGCAGGTCTGCTTCGGTCAGCTTGTTCTTCTTAATAAACTGTGTGTTAAGGTACCTGCGGGAAATTCATGAAAGCACTCATTAAGGAAAAGCAGTCACTATTGTTTTAGATGAATAAGTGCATGTTGATGCACAATAAAGCCACAGTTGTTTTCACAGCTGACCCGGAGCAGCAGGACAGTGACGGGGTTCAGTCCAGCATGATGAAATCAAGCCCAAACTGACCACAGCACCTGGCGAGGCCGAGGTGTGCGCGCCAGAGAAACAATACCTTGTGCACTCAGAGCAGTGCATGAGAGCGAACCGTCAGAACCAGTACTAGTGAAATGTATGCAAATCAAGCAAATAAAATATTGTCCCTGAGTATTGTTTAATATCCCTCAAACAACAATATTAAAGCCTAGTCAGTGTATGTTCACAATGCACTTTTACCAAGAATGTACTATGCATGCTGTGCACAGTATGCAAATTCTCTGCATGCACAGAATAACCGGATTACCTACTATTACAAACACAGCAGGCACACTTCAGGAAATACTGTCTGTATCCCACAGTGCAATGCTTCACCTGCCATTTCAACACTTCCTAATGAACTAAAAGCAACATCAACTGTGATTTTAATCTCTCTTTGGTGGCATATATCAAAAGTTCACTCAATTTTACAAAAAACTAGATTAAGGACTGCAGAACTACTGTATTACTTTAAGTATTTATCTCTGATATGACAACTAGATTGAACGACCATTCAAAAGTTTGGGGTCAGTAAGACTTTTTTAAAAAGAAATTAATACTTTTATTCAGCACGGAGGCATTCAATTGAACAAAAGTGACAGTAAAAACATTTATCATGTTACAAAAGCAAATCAGCATATTAGAATGATTTCTGAAGATCATGTGACACTGAAGACTGGAGTAATGATGCTGAAAATACAGCTGCGCATCACAGAAATAAATTACATTTTAAAATACATTAAACTAGAAAAGTGATATTTTGAATTGCAATAATATTTCACAATATTACTGTTTTATTTATTCTTCTTCTACTTCAAATAAACGCAGTCTTGGTGAGCAGAACAGCCTTCATTCAAAAATATTAACACTTTTACAGACCCCAAACTTCTGAACGGTAGTGTCAACTAAATACCAACATACTATAGGTTTTATGTTACTACTTAATTGAAATCAAACCCATGAAAGTCTTAAACTAAGGTTAAACGTAAAATATCAATCATCTAATTCTTTGACATCCACTCAATCATGATAGAAACATGCATTAAATAAGCATTCACTCTTCAAGTATCACACCAGCATTAACACAAACACCATTTGCCAACCAAAAAAACTCAACAAAATTAAAAATGAACTAACCGTACTAAACAGAACTGCAAAAATAATTTCCAAAAACAGCAGGTTTTCCAAACACTCCTTATGAACTGATTATGTATAGTAGTCTCTTCACATTAAAGGGAACGCTCTGTCATCATTTACTCAAGCTGCTGAGTTTCTTTCTTCTATTTGATCTATTTATAGATATTTTGAAGAATGTTGGTAACCAAACAGGTTCCCGTAGTATTTTTCCCATACTGCACGGTTAACAACACTCTTCAGCATATCTTTTGTGTTCAACAGAAGAAACTCATGCAGGTTTGGAACAACTTCAAGGTAAGCGAACGATGACAGAACTTTCATTTTTGGATGAACTACCCCTTTAAACTCGGTAAGGGGAATTATATCACTGAACAGTATTGCACACATCATCTTTCATTTCCACAAGCGTTCCCTCCGCTGCAGTAGAGGAACGCACCTGTATAAGCAGTCCATGTACTCGGCGCCTTTGCTGTATTCCTCCCAGTATCTGTGATACATCACCAAGACCTTCTCCTCCGACTCCAGGACTCTCTGTAAGACACACACACACCTCAATGACGTGACATATCCACAGTTAAACCGTGATGACACCGGCCTGACCCACGAGCAGCTCACCTTGAACAACTGACGGACGTGATTTTCCAGAAACACCTTCGTCTCAGTGTACAGCTTTTCCCCTAAAGGCTCTGGATACGCAACACACAGCGCATAAATGTCACTGAAACTCTGTTAAGGAGATTTTAATGCAGGATACATGCGACTTACACTACTGCCATAAAAACATACAGTACAGACCAAAAGTTTGGAAACATTACTATTTTTAATGTTTTTGAAAGAAGTCTCTTCTGCTCATCAAGCCTGCATTTATTTGATCAAAAATACAGAAAAAACAGTAATATTGTGAAATATTATTACAACTTAAAATAATAGTTTTCTATTTTAATATACTTTAAAAAAATTATTTATTCCTGTGATGCAAAGCTGAATTTTCAGCATCATTACTCCAGCCTTCAGTGTCACATGTAACATCCAGTCTATCACATGATCATTTAGAAATCATTCTAATATTCTGATTTATTATGAGTGTTGGAAACAGTTCTGCTGTCTAATATATTTGATGAATAAAAGGTTAAAAAGAACTGCATTTATTCAAAATAAAAAAAAAAAATTCTAATAATATATATTCTAATAATATATTTTCTTTACTATCACTTTTTATCAATTTAACACATCCTTGCTGAATAAAAGTATTGATTTTATTTAAAAAAAAGAAAGAAAAAAAATTACTGACCCCAAATTACTGACCAGTAGTGTATATTGTTATTACAAAATATTTTTATTTAAAAACATAGCTTCTTTTTTTTTTTTTTTTTTTACTTTTTATTCATCAAAGTATCCTAAAAAAAGTATCACATGTTCTGAAAAATATTAAGCAGCAGAACTGTTTCCAACTTTGATAATGAATCATCATATTAGAATGATTTCTAAAGGATCATGTGATAATGATCCTAAAAATTCAGCTTTGCATCACAGAAATAAATGATAATTTAAAGTATAATAAATTTTAAAAACAATTATTTTAAATTGTAATAATATATCACAATATTACTGTTTTTTTCTGTATTTTTGATCAAATAAATGCAGGCTTGATGAGCAGAAGAAACTTCTTTCAAAAACATTAAAAATAGTAATGTTTCCAAACTTTTGGTCTGTACTGTACAATTTAAAAGAACTGATTTCTTATTTATTTCTGATTTGCTGCTCGAGAAACATTTCTGATTAGTAACCGCACTATAATGATTCTTCGATGAATAGCACAGCATTTATTTGAAATGTCTTCACTGTCACTTCTGATTAGTTTAATGCATTCTTGCTGAGTATTCATCTCAAAGCAGAAAGAAACGAAAACAAAACAAATATGCATTTGCTTAGGCATAAAAAGATTTTTTTTTAAACAATCTGATTACAAGAAACGGGGGAAAAAAAGAGGAAGCAGCAGTTTCATTGCACATCATCTAAACCAGGACAGAAGTGTGTCTACTGGAGCTGGATTCATCTCAGAGCAGGATACGAGAAGCGGTCGTTCCACGTTGCTCTCTCCACGTAATCAAGCATCACAACCGCTCTGATGGTCGTCAGGAGCTTGTTCCACGTCTCATCGAAATCCACCACCCGCGGCTTTAAGGACATGGTGCGTGGCTTCGGCGTTAACTGGGGGCAGAGACATGAAAACACGGGTGACTTCATGAAGTCATTACATCATTAGTGTTGTTATTGTTAACTTAAACCCAAAATACATTGTAATAAGTTGACGTTGAAGTACTAAATGTACTAAAAGTAAAACTGAAATCAATTAAAAGCTAAACTAATGAGAACAGCACATAACAAAATAAATTATCAAAGCATAAACTAAAATTAAAATGAAACGTTGAAGTACTAAATGTACTAAAAGTAAAACTGAAATATATACATATATATATAATACAAGCTAATTAAAAATATAGGGGTCAAAGATGAAAAGAGGTTTTCAAGCATGAAAATAAATGGATTTCAAGATTAAATATAGATTTATATTTTTTTTTTTATGTTTTTTTTTGAATGGTTTTAGATTATATTTTTTTTTTTTTTATTGAATTTTTTTTATGTAATAATAATGAAAATCTAGTCAGGCATATTTAGTTTAAGAATCATTAGATGAAATTAAAAGGCTCCTTTAAAGGATCACAGCGCAGCCCCTAAAATACTAATGATTTGTCATTTTAAATAACAAACAACTACGTTTTACCCTTTTTTTTGTGGGGGTAAACCTTACAATTTTTCTTTACCCAAAATTAAACCCATTTCAATCATTTAAAATAGAATACAATTAAGTATGCTCATTTTTTATTTTATTTTAAACACTTTTCTTATATTAAGTGTGTTGTTTCATTCATACATGAATATATCTGTAACTCTAAAGGACGACTGAATGTGATTTCACCCATTTTATTTTCACAAAAGTTATCTGAAACATTACTTTACTCGTATTTTATATGCTTTCCATGCATGTAAATTCACTTTTGCACTTATTTTTGTGGGACGCCTCATCTCTGACTCATAAACAAACACATTAACAGTATATAAGTAACACAGAAAGCATGCATTTCCATGACATCTGCGAGGATAAGTCCATGCACTTTATAGAGATCGCTCATAGGGATAAGACCGTGTGAAGTTCAGGTAAACAATAAGTGCAAGTTTTTCATTTCTGCAATCCTGTCATTTCATATAAACCTCCCCGTTCTCAATACTTCAGCACTAGTATCTCCAAATGAAAACCGCACGAGGCTTGTGTGTTTGGTGTGTGATTTCATGTGACAGGTCTGTCTGGGAGAGTTAGAAGACATGCTTCTACACTAAACCAGCACCAAAGCTCACTAACAACAACACATTCAATCAGAAATCATCATTAGAGCATCATAAAGACAGACCAACTCACTTCAGAGGCACATAACCTCAGTGTCAACATCCAATAAAGCTGTCAAACCACCTCCAAGTCTAAACATCTCCTGATCTACACAGAAATATCTCCATAACCAGTCAAAGCGAATGAGTTGACAACAAACCCACATCACAAAGACTTGATCTAAAAGAGAGTCACCCCCAAAACAGAAGTGCAGAGGCCTAGTTACATATCCATGACATGACTACATCAAAACAAAGGCTGCTGGGTAATTATAAGCACACGCGATTTAATAGCAACCGTGTATTGTGGTAAACAAACACACACGCGCGCGTGTTTACACGAGATCGGTGTGTTTGTGACAGAGACACAGTGTTCTGGAGCAGAACCAGAAGCTAGCGTCTGTGCTAACAGCAGCGCCGCTCGCTCACACACACTCACACACACTCACACACACCTGAGATTGAGAAAGCCCTGCTGAGCTGCGAGTCTCTGGCGGTCCGCAGGCTCGGGTGTGCCGGGTCCGGGTGTGCTGTCCGCGGGTCACTGTGTCTCAGCGGCGGGTTTGAAGTCAAGCTGTCAGGGCGCTAGATTCCTCTCTCTCCCTCTACACCTCTGCCATTGCCTCTCGCGGACTGCACCACTGCGTCAGCTGGAGGGGTGGACCAAAGCTGTTCAGGGTGGAGATAGTTATTAGAACTTTTAATATACGCGAGACGCTTAATATAGGTTAACTTAAGGACTTATATAGATATTATGTATGACTGGAGTAGGTGGTGCATAAAACGAATGATAATAACGCATAGCCGCTTTTACCGGACTCCCCCTTTTATTGGTGGTACGGCCTAAAAGTACGGCAGCTGTTGGCGGACATTAGTCGTGACAGAAGAGCTGTGAGATGAGATGGCATTATGGACTCGATTTTAAAGAAATGTCGCAAATCCGATTCGTTTAAACGATTCCAGACCCTCGATGGTTGCATTAACGATCAGTGTAGTACTTTTCCAGAAAGAAAAACGTTCGAAAAATACCTGCTTTTTGCATGTACTGTACTCATCAGGTGTGTTGCCAAGTTTTCAACTAAACAAATAGCCGATAACGAAACAGAAATAAATGTAATTCCGTCAAAAAGTCTCTATAATGGCTTTTCAGTCATTTTGAAGGTGGCATAAATTCATATTCCTTTAATACGTGTGGCCTTCTCACCTTAAAAACTGTGATGTGTTGTTTAAACTCAGTTGTATAGAACACAAAGATACAATTAAGCAACACACTAATAATAATTTTATCAACCTAGGTTACACAGCTTTTGTCTTTTTGTACATTGATAAAACATAAAACTGCTTCTGATGTACAAAAACAAGCATCAGAGATGCACAGAGCAACCTCCTGGGCTTCAACAGAGACTGATGATCTGATGATAGCTGCTCGCATCTCAGCTTGTCTAACAGACTTTTCTGAGTTGATGTCTTATCCCATCAGTGCTGAATGTAAAATAAGATGTAAAAAGGAGACTGTTCTTGTGAGTGCGGATCCTGATCTCCTATAGGCCTACTGATGATGCACCAAAATAAAAACAAACGCGTTGTAGAACTTACTTGATGAATAACCATCACCTTCTACTCAACCCTACCAAGACATATCTGCTTGTGACCCTCGATAGCTCTATTTCTTTTTCTATCTAATTTGTATTCTTTTTATTTATTATAAAAAGCCTTGCTAACAGGGACTTGACACGGCAGTTACATATCATTGCTCTTTGGTTTGATTGCTTCTATTGTCCTCATTTGTATGTTGCTTTGGATAAAAGTGTCTGCTAAATGCCTAAATGATTGGTGCACTACTCATATGTCATTTAAGACTGATTTTTTTGGCATTTATTGCCTTTTATTAGGACAGGACAGTAGTTTTTAGAAGGGAGTTGGGTTGAGGGGGGGGGGGGGGGGTGTGGTATGGGGAGGTGTCTGTGAGCCGGGATTTGAACTGAAGGATGCCTGAAGCACAATGGCGCTGTATACTGGTGACACACTGCCCACGAGGTTATTGGCACCGACAGACAAACACCTAATTCAGCAATTCTAATATTATTCATGAAATATATTGACATTCCAATGGCAAATTGTGTCTTTTATTGCTACAAACCGCATTGTTTACATGAGCAGGTGTGCTGTAGAAGTACACCCTGCTGAAAAAAAACAGCATATGCTGGTTAGGTATGTTTTGATGCTGGGATGCTGGTGTATACTGGTTTATGCTGGTCCTTTTGCTGGTTTATATTTTAAACCAGCACAAGGACCAGCATAAACCAACACAAGGACCAGCATAAACAAGCAAAAGACCAGCATAAACGAGCAAAGGACCAGCTTAAACCAGGACAAGGACCAGCATAAACCGGCACAAGGACCAGCATAAACAAGCAAAGGACCAGCATAAACCAGGACAAGGACCAGCATAAACCAGCACAAGGACCAGCATAAACCAGCACAAGGACCAGCGTAAACCAGCACAGGGACCAGCATAAACCCTCACAAGGACCAGCATAAACCAGCACAAGGACCAGCATAAACCCTCACAAGGACCAGCATAAACCAGCACAAGGACCAGCATAAACCAGCACATGGACCAGCATAAACCAGCACAAGGACCAGCATAAACGAGCAAAGGACCAGCATAAACGAGCAAAGGACCAGCATAAATGAGCAAAGGACCAGCATAAACCAACACAAGGACCAGCATAAACCGGCACAAGGACCAGCATAAACCAGCACAAGGACCAGCATAAATGAGCAAAGGACCAGCATAAACCGGCACAAGGACCAGCGTAAACCAGCACAAGGACCAGCGTAAACGAGCAAAGGACCAGCATAAACGAGCAAAGGACCAGCATAAACGAGCAAAGGACCAGCATAAACGAGCAAAGGACCAGCGTAAACCAGCAAAGGACCAGCATAAACCAACACAAGGACCAGCATAAACCGGCACAAGGACCAGCGTAAACCAGCACAAGGACCAGCGTAAATGAGCAAAGGACCAGCGTAAACAAGCACAAGGACCAGCATAAACCGGCACAAGGACCAGCGTAAACCAGCACAAGGACCAGCGTAAACCAGCAAAGGACCAGCATAAACCAGCACAAGGACCAGCATAAATGAGCAAAGGACCAGCATAAACCAACACAAGGACCAGCGTAAACCAACACAAGGACCAGCATAAACCGGCACAAGGACCAGCGTAAACCAGCACAAGGACCAGCGTAAACCAGCAAAGGACCAGCATAAACCAGCACAAGGACCAGCATAAACCAGCAAAGGACCAGCATAAACCAGCACAAGGACCAGCATAAACCAGCATCCCAGCGTCAAAACATACCTAACCATCATATGCTGTTTTTTCCAACAGTAATATCATTAGTAGTTAATCATAACGGACCAAGTAAGTAATGTTAAATGATTTAATGAATTAAAATTATTTTTATAACTTTCTGTCAAAAGTGTATAAAGATAGTGTATGCCTTATTTTGTGTAAATCATGCAAATGGCCTCAGACGACTTTGAAAAGTAAGTTTTGTCAAAAAACTCAAAGTGGCAGCAGGATGCATAGACTAGAGAATACTGTGTAAGAGGCTCTATTTTTTAAATAAAAAAAGAATAGAAATAGAACAGAGAGTGCTTTAGAGGGTCAAGAATAGATGTGTTTTAGCTGTTTCTTGAAGATGGCCAAGGACTCAGCTGCTTGGATTGAGTTGGGAACAGTTAATGTAAAAGTCTGTGATTTTGTGTCTCTTTCGGATGAATAATAAAGCATCGTTCACTTGCAGAATGCAAGCTTCTAGAGGAACATAAGTCTGAATTAATGAATTAAGGTAAAGGGGTGCAGAGCCAGTGCTGGTTTTGTAGGCAAACATTAATGCTTTGGATGGTACTATTATGAGCTCTTTAGGGGTAAAAAGGTACAAAGTTGTCTCTTTGAGGGTACAAAAAATTGTAGTGGTAATTTTCTGCCAGGACATTAATTAAATGATACATGTAAAACACAAATTCCTTCATTAATACGGTGCACTGCAGGACTTAAAGGATCTGCTTCTGATGTCTTGGTCTAGTGGAGTCCATGCCTTGATGCATCACAGCTGTTTTTCCAGCACAAGAAGGACCAACATGATTTTACAGACAGGTTTAATGTTGTAGCTGATTAGTGTATGTGTTATTATTACCATGTTACGATTAGAAAGCTGACAAAGACAGTGTGATGTCAGGCCAGTGTTTATGAACAGGACAAGGAAGCAACTGGATCAACATCCCCTCAAATATGACAACTAACCTAAAGTAGCCATCTCCAATTGAATTACTGATATTTGTTTATATCAAGGTCTTAAGAACGTCAGCACACCAAAACACAGTCAACATCCCATAATAAATTGTTTTAGCAATACCCTTTAATTTTCTCAGAAAGAAAGTATTGCATCCTCAAAACTTATTTGGCGCGCACACAAAATATATCAACCATCAGAAAACAAACAATTCTAGATATTTTTAACAATAAATAACTTCGTCTTTCTGAGGCAACTTTTAAAAATGACTTTTTAGAATTATAGTGTAACCATATACATGGTCAGTCACATAAACAATACTTTATCATCATTTCAAACGTATAACTATCGAATTCTAAAATATTTGCTTGGAAATTATCGTAATTTTAAATAAATGCTTCTTGTTTGATTTATTTGTGATAATATGTAATGGCATTTAGATCTAAACTTTTTTTAAAGACCTGTGGTATGTCTGTGGTAAGATTACATACAAAAACTATTATAAGAAATATTTGGTCTTTTTTATTTATTTATTTTTTTTTTAATTCCTCGACTGACTTTTATTTTGAAAAGTCCATAACCTCCAGTCATTTCCGGGTTGTGAGTTTGCGTGGAAGTGCATGAGGTTGATGATGCTGAGACACAGGAAAGGTGAGGCTTCTTCTGCATGAGCTGTGCATCTGTGTCTCAGTGTTGTGGCGCAACTGATGTTTAGTTTTCTCCCGCATCTGCACGAGCAACAGCTGATGCTCCTTTACTGTGTGTTGACATGGGACTACATCAAAATGCAACTGAAGGAGGTGAGTTCAGCCTCCTATCATATAGACGTGAAGACATGCATAATATAATAAAATGAAATATAATTATATAATCATTTCAAATAGATATAGAGTGTTTGTTAGTATTGCCATCTCTTTGAACAAGTATTTTGCAGTTCCATGCAAAGAGCACATGATAAAGATTTGTTACAATTGATGTCCATTTCATAATCCAGACATAAACACAGAAATCAGTGCTTAAAGAAGCGTTCACATAAAAATGAAGATTTTCTAAAAGTATATTTACTGTAGATGAGTTTGATTCTTTATCGGAACAGATTTGTTGAGAGAGAAATGTAGCACTGCATCAGTGTCTCAGCAATGGATGCTCTGCAGTGAATGGGTGCCGTCAGAATGAGAGTCCAAACAGCTGATAAAAACATCACAATAATCTGTATAATATACATAGTATAAATATATATAAGTTAATAATACATGAAACACATGTCCATTAATTAACGTCTTGTGAAGCGAAAAGCATGTTTGTAATGAATCCATCATTAAGACATTCTTAACTTCAAACTTGCTTTTTGCTAAAATATGAGTCCATAATCCATAATATTGTTTTCTCCAGTGAAATTTCATCTTCAGGAGAAAAATCTGCACAGATCAAGCACCATTTACAAGCCAAAACAGCTCTAAACAAATCTGTGGCTGGATTTTGATGTGAGAGACAACAGGAGATGCACTTTTTCAATGGAGGAAGTGTTATTATAGAGTACGGGGTTGTGTTTTTGCATGGTTTAAAGTTATGGATTTGTTTCTTACTAACATGCAGCTCGCTGAACAAGAGGTTAACTGATGGACTGGATTACTTGTGGATTATTGTGGTGTTTTGATAAGCTGTTTGGACTCTCATTCTGACGGCACCCATTCACTGCAGAGCATCCATTTCTGAGACACTGATGCAATGACACATTTCTCCAAATCTGTTCTGATGAAGACACAAACTGAAACTAAGTATCCTCTCTTTTTGCAGGTCAGGATGTCAGTACGGAGTGTAAGTGCTTAATTTGTGTCGAATGTGGGAAAGATTTTGCATGTCAGCTGGAGGAACATGAGCTAACACACACAGGAGAGATTTCCCACCGCTGCCCCGACTGCATCAACAGCGTGGCACGTCTATCCGGTCTCACATCTCCTGAACAGACCCTCTCTGAAACAGAGGACCTTAATAATTTGGATGCTCATGACGAGGAGAGGCCTTGCACTTCTGTGTGCTCTGAAGATCTGCACAAGCACTTACAAACCGACACATTTAAGGACATTAGTGAACTTATAGATAATGTTTAGAGCGATGCACCTAATGAAAACCTTCCCCAAAGTTAAGAGGAGGAGGTGATGGAGGTTTTCTCTCTCCTTCTCGCTGATAAAGCATCAACGTGTCGCTCATCCAGGTGAGATCAGCACATTTAAGTTTTTAAATAAAGCTGAGGAGAAACAGTAGAGCTCCCAAAAAATGGATGTCAAACAGCTCGCTAAATTTGACCCCTCTGAGGTTATTTTATTGCGCCATCTACTATTCAGAAGTTACCAAAATCAGAGGTTTTCAAACCTTTTAAAGCCTCGGGCCCCAAAAAATGATGGGACCCCCTTCCTGAAATGTAAAGGCATTTATTCTGTAAAAAATATCTATAAAATACTTTCTATCATGTTTCTTATTATTTGTTAGTAGAATAAAATAAATTTATGAATATTATTATTAGCATTAGTCATATTTTCAATAGTTTTAAGATTTTTCTTTTAACTAATTTTTAAGGACCTCACAGTGTTTCCCAAACTTTTGGACTCCAAGGCACAACAATATTCAAAGACCCCTTGACTTTTCCAGTCGTCTGCGATAAGGATTTTTAGAAATATTTA
Organism: Cyprinus carpio; assembly: GCF_018340385.1. Classification (NCBI taxonomy): domain Eukaryota; kingdom Metazoa; phylum Chordata; class Actinopteri; order Cypriniformes; family Cyprinidae; genus Cyprinus; species Cyprinus carpio. Next base: position 2,403,015 of record NC_056620.1, read on the forward strand.
TATGTGACCCTGGACCACAAAACCAGTCATACGGGTCAATTTCTCAAATTTAGATGTATACATCATCTGAAGCTGAATAAATAATCTCTCCATTGATGTATGGTTTGTTAGGAGGACAATATTTGTCTGAGATACAACTATTTGAAAATCTGGAATCTGAGGGAGCAAAAAAATCTAAATATTGAGAAAATCATCTTTAAAGTTGTTCAAATGAAGTTCTTAACAATACATATTACTAATCAAAAATTAAGTTTTAATATATTTACAGTAGGAAATGTACACAAAATATCTTCATGGAACATGATCTTTATTTAATATCTTAATGTTTTTTTGGCATAAAAGAAAAATCTATAATTCTGACTCATACAATGTATTGTTGTCTATTGCTACAAATATACCCCAGAGACTTAAGACTGCTTTTGTGCTGCAGGGACACATATATAAAATGTATATAATCATTTATACATTTAAATTTATTATATAAATGCCCATGGAGGTTTTATTTTAATTTACTTTTTCACTTCCTGAAAGTATAAAGTAGTTTTATAAAAAAAAAAAAAAAAACCCACTACTACTGTATTTGTAACTGGGTGAGTGGGAATACAAATAGGATGATAGCCATGTCCTATTTCTTATCTTGTCACTAATAGATTTAGCCGATTTATGCTGCCGATATTTCTGATTTAATCTAATCTTTCGTGTTGACTTTTCTACTAATTTACTGCCGATTTAATGCTGATATTTCTATACTATAATATATTATTTAATTCCATAATTTGTTTAAGTATAATTGTATTTTTTTAGTTAAATTTATTGAGAGGATTTGTATTTTTTTTAGTTGTGTTTGTTAGAGAATTGTTTGTGGGGGGGGTGAGTGATGATGGTAACAGGGTTGATGCATAACCTGTTCTCAATTGAACTTTTATTTGATAATGGTTTTGTTCATATGGATTCTTCTTTGTTATTTTAACAGATCAACATGTTGACAAAGAGGAAGTTTGCGGGAGGAAGTTTGGTCGGAGCGCCAAGAACCTTGTTACAGCCAAAGGCTTTCCTCGTCAGAAATGGTTCTGGTTGTGCATATTTACACACACGGTAGAAAGTGTCATTCCTGTGCTTTTGTGTGCAAATATGAGCTTTTATTATACCCCTAGGAGACTTTGAAGAACATGGTTGGAATCACACAACTAAACTTGCCCCTGTATGCTGTCAAAGCCGTTTGGGTCCCATGTATTGTCCTCCGAGCTATCATGCGATTCATCGAAGAGACTTTGATGCTTGGCCATGCATTGAAAATTAACCATCCAAACTTTATTTCTTTCTATATTTCTGGTGTTTTTAATGATTAAAAATGTCATTTTACAAATTTTTTGTCGCTTTGATTTCCAAAAGCTTCAACGAAGAGGCTAAGTGGAATGGAGAAAGCAACAGGTGGCGTCCAAAAGTTGATGTGCAGGGAACTACAGTTGAATTGCACTCGTTTGTGGAAAGAGATTCGGTTCAGCTTTGTCATGTTAATTCAATCCCCAGAGCCGATCACACATGACAGAGAGACCTTACAAAAGTTCTCTCAGTTGTGGCCTGATTGTTTTCCTGGAGGAGAAACCCGATAAGCCCTCCAGAGCAAGACAAACCTCTCTCGTGTTCAGTGTGTTGATTAAGCATTTCATCTCTGAGCAAGTCGGAAAACATCAAGATTGTTTCATTCCATGTAAGGAAATTATGACAGGGGTGAGTGATGCTGAGTATCCCAGGGTTGATGCGCTAAGACCTGTTCTCAATTGTCATAAGATGTTATATTGATAATGGTTTGTTCATAGGATTTCTTGTTTTTTAACAGAGTCAACATAGTTGAAAAAGAGGAAGTTTGCAGGAGGAAAGTAAAAAGTAAGTTTGGTCGACTGCCGTATTAGGCTGTTAAATGTCATAAAGCTTTGCGTCAGCAAGATCGTGTCTCGGTTGGGCATATTAAAACACACACGGTTTTAGGTCGAGACCGAGAGGTCATTCCTGTGCTTTTGTGTGCAGATAGGAGCTATTTTTATACCCCACGGAGAGGAGCTTTTATACCCCAGGAGACTTGAAGAAACATGTGGAAATTCACATGATTGAAGTGTTTTGGTTGTAGAGGTTTTGGTGTGAGCTCACATGCGATTCATCGAAGTACGTTTGAAATGGCCATCCTGATAATTTAAAAATTAAAAATTTATTTTTTTTTTCTTTTTATGTTTTTTTTGTTTTTTAAAAATGTCATTTTACAGATTTTTTTTCTCTTTGATTTCCAGAAGCTTCAACCAAGAGGCAAAGTGGAATGGAGAAACCAACAGGTGCTCCAAAAGTTGATGTGCAGGAGAAGCCATTTGAATGCACTCGTTGTGGAAAGAGATTCGGTCAGCTTTGTATGTTAAAAATTCCCCAGCGGATTCACACAGGACAGAGACCTTACAAGTGCTCTCAGTGTGGCCTGAGTTTTCGCTGGAGGAGAAACCCGATAGCCCTCCAGAGGATTAACACTGTAGAGTGTTCTTTGATTTGCTCTCAGGAGCAAGAACCCTCTCCAGTGTTAAGTGTTTGATGTGAGATTTCATTCAGGTAAGAAATTATGAGATGGCTAGGTTTATGAAGCATGCATGCCACGAAAGAGCATTGTTTACACATTTTTAAATGCTTTGAAATAAAGCATAAATTCTATAAATATTTATTACTTACCAAGAAATGTATGTATTATATATTATGTTAAAATAAATAAATTTATTAATTATATTTTTTTTCTGTCAAGTTGAAGCCACAAAAAAAATCGAATGAATGCCTGACAGTAAATTTTGGATTGAAGTAACCACTTTCTTTAGTAGACAATTGGTTTCTTTTTGATTTTATTAATATAAAAAATTTTATTTACTTTAGTTATTATATTTTAATTTGGATATTTGTTGTTATTTATTTTTTATTAACTGTCCAGATTACCTGTTTGGCAAAATCAGTTTTTTTTTTTCTTGTTTTTTTCAGATTTGTGGCTTTGTAAGTGTTAATTTTGGACCCATTGCAAACGAATATATAAACTGTAATCACAGACACAGGCCATTATGCATCACATGCTCAATATTTTATACTATATTTATTCATTTCAGGGGTCTCGCATACATACAGTTTGTGTTTGAAGACATTTACTCAAGCAGCTGGCCTCAGAAAACACGTGCAGTATGTTCACGAAGGAGAGCGAGCGCACAAATGCTCCGAGTGCGGTAGGGGGTTGGTTAGTCTTTACTTTCTAATGTATCGCGTGAGCAGCTATGATTTCGTACGGGGGGGGCGAACTATTTCTTTGGTGGTAGTGTTGTGAAAGCTTCAGTCATCAAGATATTAAAGTTCAATCCATACGACTTCCTGTTTTCTGTCTAATTAAAAATGAATGTTTTACAGAGGGTTAAGAAAGGCAAAGGTGGCCACTGTTGGCGTCGGTTTCATTTAATGTTTTACAGAGGGCAAAGATTTACCCGTATCAAAGGAAGTTGTGAAGGTCACTGTTGGCGTCGGTTCATTTATGTTTTCATATAAACATCCTATTGTTGTATTTGTTGCGTACAAGAATAGTCTTTTCTTTGTATATAAACAGGACTGACGCTACTCTGTATGATCAGACACTTCATTTCAATGAAGTTTGTCTTTGTGCTTTGGAAATAAATGCTACATCATGCACTTGCAAATATCCATTTTTCCAAAAATAATTTGTGCACAATACAAAATCCTGGTAACAGGGTTGACTTTTTAATAATGATGAAGAATATTTGTCTTTGGAGAGTTCACTTCCTGAAAGGATGAAGTAGTTTTGCAGATTTTTAAAATAATGTTATAGTATGGTAACAGGGTTGACGCTTAACCAATATCAGTGACTTTTTTTTTTTTTTTTTACTTTTATGTTGTATTTTGCTATAATATTCACTATTTTTAAAATAATTTGATAAATTTGTCTGGTTTTGTGATATGCAAAGAACAGGTATAATTACTGCTTCTTGCAATATAACTGCACTGGTATGTTTTTGCAGAATGTCAAGTGAAATCTGAAGAAAATTGCTTTGCTATAATGTATGACGTGAAGGCTGTTACAGTCTCTTCAGCTCCTTCCAGTCCATTATCATCTCTGACTTTTAAAGATGAAAAATGAATGTGGATGGAAACTAGGATTTCTCACCAACAATCTGCCAAACTTCAGAGCGCATTAAAGAACCTGCAGCATCAGCTAGATTACTGATGACAAAAACCATTTTTAAGAAGTCGAATCACATTCTACACTAACTCCAGAAGCTGGTCTCCATCCATGAAGACTCCAGCCTCTCTAATTGGAAAAATGGTATTGAGACAAAAAACTGTGATCAACAAGTATCCACATCACAACAAGGACTGTGGGGTTTAGTTGAGCAGGGAACCACGTAACATCTTCCTTTTTTAGGAAAACATTCGCTATTAGTGCTCCTGATCAGACCTATCCAATCTGAAGAACTTTCTGGATGCCTCAAACATGACCTACAGGTGCATCTCAATAAATTAGAATGTCGTGGAAAAGTTAATTTCAGTAATTCAACTCAAACTGTGAAATTTGTGCATTAAATTCAATGCACACAGACTGAAGAAGTTTAAGTCTTTGGTTCTTTTAATTGTGATGATTTTGGCTCACAAAAACCCATCAATCTCAACAAATTAGAATACTTCATAAGACCAATAAAAATTTTTTTTTTAGTATAAAAAAACATTTTTAGTGAATTGTTGGCCTTTTGGAGTGTACTGTGGATTTTATTGCAGACTTCAGTTCCAAAGCTGATCAAACTCACATGCCTGTAATCCTGAAGACCTTGAGTGGCTTCTTCTGGAGTGTTTGCATTGGAGGAGAATTGAATAACCCAGATATAGTAGGAAAACTCTGTCACGCTCCTGTATAATTGTTGCAAACACGCCCACCTTCAATCTGTGTGCTTGTCGTCATACACATTCCCTGCCCTTTACATTTTCATCAGTTAAACTCACAGCTGCATTTAATACATTTTACGGTTTTGAATCCATTAAAAAAAAAATTCCCAAAGTCAGTGTTGAAAATGTAAAGTCTGCAGATCCTGGATCTGCCTAGAAGCCATGCAAATATACGTACACCGACTCATTTCACTAATATTATGTTGTGTTACTGCAACCGCCAAAGTTTTTGGAATCTTTTATTTTCTTGTATACGTCATCTCATAACCGATGTAAATGGTTAACATTTTCCCTATTTTTTTTTTAAATGTATATACCTTCATTGTTTGTCAAACACATTATCAAGCCCATTATAATTGCAGACTGCAAAACACAAATGTATGCATAAAAGTGGCAGACTGTCTTTGGGAGAAAAGAAGAAAAAAAATCCTGCCACACCTTTCCTTTAATATATCTTTATTGCTTGAATAGTTTTGATACAGAACAGCTTACATTTCTGATTCTGAAGCACTCATTCGAAGAACAAGAGTAGTGTACCAAAAATGTTCCGGTGATTCTGGTTCCATTCAAGTCCAGTAGAATTATTTTTGGGGATGTAGCAGCGACACAAAGCTCCCTTTTACATCAGTCAGCACGTCAAACAGTGACAGGTCTCCATTCCTCTGCATTTTTCCAAAGAGACAGGGAGGATTAAAATAAAAAACAGGGAAAACTGAGAACATATCTTGCAGAAAACCCATGAGTGGAATGTGGATTTGATAACTCCACCCTGTTCATCTGAATTCACAGTCAAGTGCTAAAAAAAGTAGTGATTGACGATTCAATATATTCAGAAATCATATGAGAAGAGAATTTTTTGTTGCAAGAAAAATGACGATTTGAGAAAGCCTTTTGTATGAACCCTGAGAGTGAGACAGAGCGGGGGTGCAGGTGGGGCGAAACAAAAAACTATAATCATAACTGAACAACATAAAAGGTTATCATGCAAAACTACCCTACAGATTCACCCATAGCAGAATAACAGTAAATTTCACAGTTTTATACACAAAAGAATATATCAATGAAAACAACTTTATCTCTCTGTCAAACTGAAATAATCATAATAATAATAATAATATAAAGATAACAGAAACAGACCACACATTCTAAAAAAAAAAATGCATACAAAGATCTACATAAAGCTTTCAGATCAAAAGTGATTATTATCATCATCATCAAGGACCCAGATCAAAGCTGGGATGCTAAGTATCGAATTTGAATCATTTTTATGCAGCATAATTGTGTTAATACATGGCTTCTCCACATTTACTTCTTCACCCGCACTGGGTCATAATAAATACATTAAAACAGTCTGTGAGTATTCTTACCAGGAAACCAATCACTTCTGCACACAACCAACACAAAACACACTCACATGAACCCAGGAAAAGGCATCGGGAGAAGCAGAAGTCCCGGAATACACAGATAGAGAAAGCGATTGCAATTGCATTCAAGTTCATCCAATAATACAAGTCTCGTGCCTGAGCAGAGATGTTAGATCTTCACCACTAGGGGGCGCGCATAACCTGATATCCAATCAGGGGCAAACTCTCTCCCCATCCCCACTACTGGTTCGATATTCCTTTTCCTTGTTGCTTTCTTTTCGCATCCGGTCATCGCACTTCGGCGCGTGCTGATCGACAGGCATGCGTTTGGGTAAACGGCTGCTCCAGGAAATCGGGAGACCTATAATCGAAGATGCTTACCAGTCCACACAATTTCATACAGTCTCCATGCCCTTTGAGGTTTGCTTTGTTTGTGTCTGAGGTTTCTTTACAACACGAGTTCATAAAACTGAGAGGTCGAAGAGATCCAACACTACAAAAGAACGTGTGATTGACATGGGGTCCTCCTGGTTGAGGAGCGCTACAGGACAACATCCTGACAGGAGGCAGCAGGGCGACAGGGTTCAAGTACACCGTGAAATCTAGTTCGTGAGCCCGGCAGAAAGTGAGACACCTGCCTAAATGCTCAGACGAAAGAGTAAGGCTTAAAAAGCGATGCTTTTGGAAGACGGTAACCCTGGACACAGGTACACATTTCGTCAAGTACATCAGATTCACAACTCATGGGCTTCCTGTAATTCCTCATTGTGTTTGCTTTTTTATTTTTGTATTCTTAAGGAGCTGAGACAGGGACATAATTCAAGAGCCCTTAAATCTAAAAACATTGCCTTCCCTCATTAAAAACCATCCTTTTGTGTCAAAAAATGGAACACTAATGCTAACTAAGGACATTGACACAATCAGCACAGCTGGACATTCATCACCTGTTTTGGGCAAACATTGCCCATATACTTCACGCGACAGCTGCTGAGCATCTTTCCGAGGATGATCCTCAGATTTGTTTTTGCTTGGCTGTTCCCCAAAACATCTTTACACGACGCAGCACCCAGAATAACAGAGCTCTGTTATAAAACAATTACTCTGTAAGCCTCTGTCATTAAAGGAATTACACAAAATGGGAAACCGGCAAATTAAAGAGGACAAACAGCAATGAAGAAAGTCGTCTTTGCGTATTCCAGTTATGCACTTGGGTGCAAGCTTCTCAGTAGAAACATGTTCTCTTGCTAATCACAGCCGTCGCTGGATAGGGGTATAAACTTGCTTTTCATAAGACGGATTTCGCGGTCTCTGAACTGTACAATACGATATGCAAATTTGTTCATATATTGCTTAAAGTAGTATTCTCAGGATTACACATTACACAAAATAATTGTAATGATCATTGTAAAATACTATAAAAATCAACTTTCGATCATGATAAATGCTGATAAAGATATAGCAAAAAAAGTAGAAAGGCACTTGGAAAGAGTCATTGCTTCTTTTTTCTCATTGCAATGTACTTTTTTTATATGGCACTGCTTCATGTTGCAGCACATTTCACCACAAGATAAGATAAACTAAGAAAAGAGTCGCTCTTCACTCCACGCCAAGCAGTGGCGGCTCGGGGGTGGGCAAAATTTGCTCAGTAGTGGGCTTGGTGTGGATCTCCAGTAAACCTTGGATGAATCCCTCCGACGGCTCTAAGTCGGATGCGGTGGGTGAATCCAGTGCTGGAGTTTCTTTGGGTGTCTCTGTTGCTGATGCAGGTCCTGTCTTGGAGGTTAGTTTAAACTCTTCAGTTTCCGCAGAGGGTCCACAATCCTCTTCTTTCTCCTGTGAGGTTTGCTCCCCCTTCACAGTGTCTGTTAATTCGCTTTCGTTCTCAGAGGGTGGATTGGTGCTGGTGGGTGTGCACTCTCCTTCGCTCGCCGAATGCCCGCTGAAGCCGTCCTCGTCTGGTCCACCTGGGACCCCACAAGTCGAACCATCGCTATCCACTCCACGGTGTTTCTGGTGGATTCGCTGATGTCGGACCAAACTGTGCTTGAGAGTGAAAGTGCGCTCACATGTCTGGCACTTGTAAGGCCTCTCACCTAGAAGAAGTCACAAAAAAAAAAAATCAGCTTTTAATAAGAAAGAAGAGCTCTATGTTTTGATGATTAATTTACCAATCGAGTATGTTTTTAGCATGGTCATTACCTGTGTGAGAGCGCATGTGTCTGGTGAGGTCCTGAAGGCTCCAGAAACGTTTGTTGCATATACTGCACACCTTTTTCCTCTTGTCCGGCTTGCTGCCAGGTTCTTCAGTCTCTCCCTCAGCACTCTTTGGTTCAGTTGCAGCTTCCTCTTCATCACTCCTCTCCTCTTTATCCTCCTCGGACCCACTCTCCACCACACTTCCCGTTCCCTCGTTCTCTGCTGTGCCCTTCCTTACACTCTCCACCTCTTCTTCTGTAACCTCTTTTTTATTTTCACACGGTACAATTGGATCATCTGATTTCATGAGGCTTTGTTCAGGTCCATTAGTGGAGTCTGATGCTACATCCAGCTGGTGAACTTTCTCATGTCTGGTCAAGGTAGCAGCATAGCGGAAGCTCTTCTTGCAACTCTTGCAGGTCAATTTGGACTCCTCTTGAGGTGTTGCTTTGTCAGACATGTCGCTATCTGCTGCAGGGGAGGACTGCGGCTGGTCTTTCTCATTGATCTTGAAATCCTTTGGCTTGGAAACAAAGGTCAAGTCGAGGGTCTTATTGCTATGGGAATCGCCATCCTCTTTTTCTGGGTCATTGTGCTTCGAAGACTCGAGAGCTGCTGGGTCCTCCTCTTCTTTGTGAGGAAGAGGCTCAACCATGGCTGCCTCTGTCGGCTTAGCTGGTGAAGGTTTCTCAGCATCTGATGCTACAGGCTTCTCAGGGTCTGAGCTTGTGAGATCCATTGCCTCACTCATAAGAAGCTCTGTCTCAGATGTGCTCTCTGAAATATACATTGACCCATTACATTTTAGGTAATAACATGCAGTTTTAAACTCTATCAACAGATAAATAAATATTTAGTCTAAAGTACTTAAAGGATTAGTTCACCCAAAAATGAATATAGCCCATAAGTTACTCACCTTCAAGTCATCCTAGGTGTATATGACTTTCTTCTTTCAGAAGAATCCAGTTGGAGTTACATTAAAAATTGTCTTTGATCTTTCAAGCTGTTTCAAGGCACTCAGCGGGTGTTGCATGCATCAGTCCAAAAGAAGTGAAATAAAAAGCACCCATCCTTAATAAGAAGTGTCTCACACAGCTCCGGGGGGTGAACAAAGTCCTCCTGTAGCGACTCGATGCGTTTTTGTAAGAAAAATAACCATATTTAAAATGTAATAATTTCATGTAGCTTGCGCTCACTGTTGTACACTAAAGCAGTTCCGGGTGGATGACGTATGAGGTCGGCTTTGCACATGTGCCGCTCAGAAGTGACAAACACTGAAGCGCAGGGGAGAGATCAAAACAAAACAACGGTCACTAATTAGAAGTATAAAATGATGATTTGTAAAGAAGAATGTTGGAGGATTTTGATATAAGCCAAGAGGAGACTGGTTTTCCTTTGCTAAAGTAAGGAAACTTTGCTTCTTTTGATCCTGTAAACAAACGTCAGTTTCCACAAGACTCACCGGAGCATGTGCAACGCTGACCTTACACATCATCAGCCCGGAACTGCTTCCGTGTACAACTGCCACAAGCTACATTAAAGCGATTATTATGTTTTGAATATGGATATTTTTGTTACAAAAACGCATCGATTCACTACAGGAGGCCTTTGTTCACCCACCGGAACATTGTGAGAGACTTAGGTTATGGATGGGCGCTTTTTATTTCACTTCTTTTTGACTGATGAACTGCAACACCCGTTGAGTGGCATTAAACAGCTTGAAAGATAAAGGACAATTTTTAATGTAACTGACTGGATTCGTCTGAAAGAAAGTCATATACACCTAGGATGACTTGAGGGTGAGTAATTTATAAGCTAGTTTTCATTTTTGGGTGAACTAACCCTTTAAGCAATTCAAAGTTTCTATTATATATTATTTTTGATACCTGCACTCTCTGGTGAGCCTTCATCTGCTTCCTTAGGCTTGGGTATTGCACCATTGCGTCGAAGCACTCTGTTGGAAACACCATGCTTGCGTAAAAGATGTCGCTCACAGTTGGACTTGGTCGAGAAGAAGGCATCACACTGAGGACAAGGATATGGCTTCTGACCTTTTAAAAGAATACAAAATAAAATCAGGAAAATAAATTGCACATACTATGAGGGGTAAAACAAATCTTTACTTGACCCTCTAACTCTAGCACTCTCTATTATAATTATATTCTTAAAAAAAGAATTGCCCCTTTTAGACTTGCATTCATTTACTAACTGCTTGTTTTCTTTAAAAAAACACTAACACTAGCTTCGCCATTCTTTTTGTATTTTATCTATTTGTTTTCTTTTATTTATTATACAATTAACAAAAATAAAAAGGCCTCTAACACTAGCTTTCCCTATTCTTTTTCTATTCTATCTGTTTTCTTTTCATTATATAATAAAAAAACTTGCTATGTTTATTGCGTTAGGCTAATTGAGAATTGTTATAGCACTTGCATATTGCTCTTTTGTTGATTTTGATTGCTTCCATTGTCATCATTTGTAAGTCCCTTTGGATAAATGTAAATGTAAACAGAAGGTGTTCATCAACCATGTGTACCCTGTAAAACTTTACATACATTACTCACCCGTGTGTGTTAACATGTGGCGCTGAAGTGAGCTGGCCCAAGGGAAAACTCTGGGACAAAAGGGGCAAGTCATCTTTTGCACAGAATTTGAGTATGCATTCTTCTTTCCTTTGGACTGTTGGGGTTGAACAGTCTGCTGGGCTGGCAAGTGTTTCTCATCTTTCACCTCACTAGCACCTGGCTGCAGCCCACCTTTTCTTGCCAACTCAATTGTGTTGGTCTGAAGATAGGCACTGAACTTGTTGGCATCAGTGGTTGCCAACATCCTCTCAACACTAGCAAACTCCCCACTAGACTCCAAATCAATACTTGGGTCTGTGGCATTCATCACAGGTTTCTCTTTCGCTGTGCTGTTGGTATGCCTTTTCCTACACCTCTTCTTTGAGCTCCCTAGTGAGAGCTCTTCTGTCAAAATATCTGGTGATTCTTGCTTGCCATGTGTGTCAGAATCAGCCTGAAGACTACTAGTGTTGTCCCGTTTAAGAAGGTCAGGGGCACCAGAAACTGAGGAAATGATCTGAGCAATGGATGCTAGTGGTGGAAGCTCCTTCACAGCAGCCGAGGAAGGTTTAGGAAGCAGGGGTTTTAAACGCAAGAGCCTTCCTGCAGTAGTAAGGGAGGACAAAGCAACAGGGACCTGGTAGCATCCAAGAGGTTGAGACTTCTCATCAATGGACTTCTCGGTCTGAAGAGCTTGTGCAAGTATGCTAATGGATGACTGTTCTTTCTTAACCTCCCTTGGCAGTGTGGCCTCAATGTCTTGTTTAAGCTTCTTCACAGGATTCTTAGGAATAGAGAGGTCAATTGGTTCCATGCTAGAGTCATAAGAGACAGGTTCAATTTTGATCCCAGGAGATCCACTCATACTTCCAGCACTGCTGCTCCCATGGCTTTTGTTAGAGAAGTCCAGAGGTTGATCCATATCTACGTTGTAAAAGCTAAGGTCCTCAACTTTAACAACAGTGCCAGGAGAAACCCCATTGAGAGGAGATGGATTTGGGCTATTCTGGGTTGATGCAGCTAGCAGAGTGATTATGTGCTCTTCAATATCCTGCTCTTGGACCTCTGGATGTTGTTTCAGAAGGTGATGGATACAGTTACGCTTAGCAAGGAAAGCTGCTCCACAACGCTTGCACTCAAATGGCTTTCGCTGGCAGCCATTGTGTGTGCGCAAGTGTATCTGCAGGGCTCGGAAGGTCTTTAGGTCCTCCCCGCAGAAGCGGCAGGTAGTTTCACTAGTTCCAGCCTGCTCCAGTAGGTCTGCTGTGGATGAGGTAACATACTTAATGTTTTTCTCAATCTCCTTGCGATTGCTTTTCATGTGCTTTTTGCGAAGGTGGCGCTCACAGTTAGCCTTGACAGTAAATGGGTAATGACAGAGCCGGCAAACATAGGGACGCTCACCACTGTGTGTTCTCAAATGACGGATCAGCGTCGCCTTGTCTGGGGCAACATAGTCGCAGATATTGCATTGGTGGGGCAGTATGCCCAAATGATATCGCATGTGTGCCTGCAGTACACCAGAAAATGCAAAGACCTGGTCACAAAATCGGCAGGGGTATGAGCCCTTTTGAGATGTTCCTTTCTTTCCAGTGGTCTCTTCTATCTTGCCGTTCTCCTGTTTGATATGTCTTTCATCCATGTCCATTGGGGTATGGGCATCTCCCATGCAGTCTGCCTCCATTTGTATCCTCTCTGCCGAAGCGTGGTCATTGGCAGAATTGGATGAGGAAGATGGGGAGAGGTCCCGAACTGTCTTGAGAGGATGGCTGGCAGGGGGTGGGAGGCTAGGGCTGATACAGCCCAGAGAAGCTTGCTGGGTGTTCAATAGGGGTGGTGGAGTTGAAGCTACCATACTGGTTCTGGGAGCCACCAAGGGCTTTGGCTTGAGTGGAGGCATTTGCTTGTAGCCCGACTGCATGGCACTACAAGGCGCCTTAGATAAGGGTGGGAGCGTGATCTGGTTAGGGGCAGCGGAAGCTACTTTGATTATTTGCTGTATATCAGCGAGTTCCATGTTGGATTCACCAAAAACTGGCTTCACTACCATACCACCATCTGGCTGCACCAGAAAGCCAGTCTGGAAGGGCTGAAGGGACAGCAGTTTGATAGCCTCTTGATGTGACAGACCATGAAGAGTCGTTGGGTCTACAAGAGACAGGTTAACCCCTCCAACTAGGCCATCCTCCTGAGGTACAGAGGACTGATTCTGCTCCACGTGGATAACCCGAATGCTATCTAGCTTGGCCTGCTGGACATCCTCTTCTGAGGGGGCAGGCTTAACCTGAGAGATATGCTGCAAGCCCAGGGAGTCCATGAAGCTACTTTTCTCAGGAGTGGGAGGCTCATCTTTCATAATTAAGGGTGAAGTTGTCTCTTGGGTGCCACTGGAAGTCTCATGCGAGGCTTTGTGCAAGTCCAGAGCCGAGCTGAGAGGAAATGCTTTATCGCATGTGTCACATACAAAACGATGGAATTTGCCCGTGCATCGCCGAAGGTTGGTTTCACACCAAATCTGTGGGTTTCAAATAAAACTGAAACTTAACAAAACTCTCAGATATTACAGACAAGATAACAAACTTTTACATATAGAGCACAGAAAATTTGACCATGGCTGTTACCTGGGCAATTTGCGGGAACTTCTGGCACGAAAAGTCAATGAAAGCCAGATCATTAAAGCCAAGAGGGATGGATGGGTTGTTCTGAATAAAGGGTTGTCCGTTGGGGTCTGTGGGTAGCTGCTTATGGGTAGCTGCATTGTGGCGGAGCAAACTTCGGTGTGTCCGGAATGAGATGCAGCATATATCACATCTAAGTATAAAAATACTAATGTGAGGTGCTGATATCAAGGATCAATCCGCATATTACACATGCAAATATTAAATAAATACAGCATCCAATCTACAGTGCACTGTGGAGACATCCGCACAGGGAAAATAGAGCTGGGATTTCCTAAGTGAATTAACTAAGAGCTGGAAAGTCAATGATAACCACACCCTTGCCTACAAAGGCACTCTTTCTGTGTTTGTAGGGTGCTGCATAAGACAGCTGGCTAATGTCTGTGACACTGTGCATTGGTCTTGTCACATGCCCTGCCCCTGATCATTGTGACGATGTGTCCATAGGGACTGTAAGCTGCTTTTATCTCAGTAGACAAATACAATGCAATGTAAGGCATAGCATACCAGCACATCTGCCTATGCACATAAGGCACATAATGCCTTTAAGTGATAATATGTTTAGGACCAATGCTTGAGAATGGTTTAAAAATTTGTAAGTTTTGCAGAAGAAAGCCATGAGAAACAAAATTTAGCTTGCCTGTTACAAAGAGTTCAAGCCCTGTTACCTATAATTACACTAAGCACTAACCATTCCCTGTCCAGGATGCTGTTGTTTCTATTGGCTATTCTGCAGTGGCTTCAAACATGGTTCATCCAATCAGATTTCAGAGTTGGAAATGTTCATTTTATTATAGCATGTATGTATGGGAGTGTTCGTCTTACTTAGAAGGGCTGTTTGGGTAAGACAGATAACACATCTGTATCTTGAAAAGCATTATTGGGTCTTTTTGTATATGTGTAGCTATTTTGTTGCTTTTAAAACTCTTCATAGTGGAACCCAATTCACAGCAGTCTAGATCCTATTAACTAGCACTCTTAGCTCTTGTGATTACACAGGATTAGTGCTAAATTTGCAGTACTTCCATACAACAATAACGCTGCTCTGAAGCACAATCAGACAGGCCCTGCCAACTTCCTTCTCCCAGAGCCATGTTATACAGCTATCTATTAACTAGAGGAGGTACCCTTCGGTTGGGTGACTTTGGAGGAATATTCTGCAGTCTGACATCTCCTGGGATACAGCTACAATCTTACACACATGCATGCATGCACACACTACTACAGAGATGTCCTGCAGAATGCATCTTCCTGAAGTCTCCTCCTGTGTCTCATTAAATCCCCCCAGCTACACAACTTTTCTGGTCCGTCCCCCCTCCATTTTCCCCTCTTTCGTGCCACTCCCTTGCCCTAAGCTTGGGGGCCACATGCGGGGGGGAAGGGAAGAACCTCTCAGGCCTCTCAGGAGTGGGAGGGGGACACGTCGACAGGATTACAGTCATTTAGGTATGATCATTCTCAGCCAATAACCTTTCAGCAAAACAAACATAGTTCCAAATTCTTTAGGTCCATAAGATAAAAGATTTCTATCTGAACCAACCAAATGTGTTTTAACATGCATCACAATATAAAAGGCGAATCCCACTGAAACAAAATCCCTTTTCATAGTTTGTAAGCAAGAGGAGTTGCCTCGTCTGTATTCGGATGTGTTAAATTATGAGTGTTCCAGCACAAAGCATGCCACTATATCTCCCAGCAACTGCAGGGATCCAGCCTAAAGCCCCAGCTACTGGCGTCCCCCTGCAATACAACTCGCACCTCGAACAAAGGGACAACATTCCTGTCTGGGCTTAATGGACAGCTATAATATACTGAACGGAAAACTGAGTGTAGGAAGGGCCAGAACTGTTCCATTATCAAACCCTAAACAGTATTTTGTTACTAAGTCTGTCAGTCCTGAATTAAACTCATCTCTTGTGTTTGTGTTGCATTTTTGGAAGCACTTTTCACTGAATTGAATCTACTGATGTATGGGTTTGTACCTCAGTGTAGTGTCAGGATGGGTCTCCATGTGGGCATCGAAGTCGTTTCTGCAGGTGAGGGTCTTGAAGCAGATAGGACAGGTCAAGACTTCTTCCTGTCCTTTGTTCAAACTCTGCTCATCTACAACACTATCCTCTTTGACCTGCAGCACACACGTCACCGTCAGCTATTTGTTGCCCAATTTTGAGAGCACCAATTTGGGCACTAGGTAAGATAGTGGAACTACACTTACCTTTTTGCTGGTTTTCTCCTCCGTCTTCTCAATGTCTTCATCGTGGCTTAGTTTGCGTTTGGCTGTAGAGCTACGTCGTCGCTTATGAAGAGACAGAGTCGGACTGTTGGGGATGGAGCTGACAGAGTCCTTCTCGTGGATCTTCATGTGTCTAAAACCGGACAATAGAGTGTGCTTTAAAACTGCATTTTGTGCATTTACAAACAAGCGAGCATTACAAATGATTTTGTTCTTTGCAAAACACCTGGGCACTACAAGGTTAATGGTTACGGAAGAATTTCTTGAAAAGGAGTTGCATCTTGAGGACATTTACAGATGCCTCCCATTTATTTGATGGATGAGCAGCCCATGAATAATATTCTAGAAATTGGGTAGAGGAAACCCTGTTCATCCCACTGGGAGCCAACAGAAAGGACTGTAATGGGAAGGTACTAATGGTCTGGAAACTCATGCAATTATCCCACAGCCTCTATATGTGCATATGTGAGTCCAAGATGGCGGGTAGAGATCAACGGAAAAGAGAGTGGTAATGTTGCATGGAGAGGGCCAGAAGTCCCTCTGTTATCCAGACAGATCTTGAGGAAACCAGTCAAGACAAGTAGGAATTGGAGGCCTAATAAAAATGAATGTTAGACTAACATAAAAGTTTGTTTCAGAAAAAATCACTCACACTATACCTATAGGACAAAAAGATTTATATTTTTTGTACAATCAAAGTTTACATTTCAAATGAAACAAGTCTGCTGGATGAATCCAGGAAGGGCTCTAACCGAGGTTTATATCCGTGGACCTATAAAAGTTTATCTCATAAAAGTACTTTGGAAGTGTACATGCATGTGCAAGTGTAAAAAAGGTCAGACAGCCCATGGTCTTGCAGGTCTCAGTTTTCACTCTGCAGTCAGTGGTTTATTAATAGCAGGCAGTATGTTGGACACTGGTGTGAGGACCTGACAGTCTGTTATATCTCTCTGCTCTGGACTCTGACCTTGCCTCTGACCAATCACAGAAAACCAGCACTGCCAAGTCAGCAAACTCTGACTGGATGGAAATCATCACCACAGTAACCTCATATAGGATGACAGCTTATCCTCTGAAAAATACTTATTAGTTGATTATTGCTAGTACTTAGTAATGGTATGACTGAATCTGAGTCACGCATATGTGTTTCAATTAATTTAAAATGTAATGTGGCAGTAATGTTTTTTCTAACTGCACTAGACTCAAGTTTGCTGTCCTTGAATGAAGGATGTCAGTACGGACATTTCACGAGCAGCCTGGCTAATCTGTAAAGGATCATAAAACTTTTTCATGCATAAACAGGTTCAATCCATCCAATCCAAGCATTCCATCGCGATCCCACAGAGCACAGGCAGAGGGCACTGTGGTGTCAGAAAGTTTCCTCTCTTCCAAGCAATGTCAGAGCAAGGGCACCCCTGCAAACCTGTGGCTGTTCAGTGGTGTAACTAAGATCTAAAGAGTTAAAGCAAATAAAAGCAGCCAATCAGAACGCACACTGACTTTCCTCTGTGAAGTTGTGATCTTTCTCCATGGCAGCAGTGACTCCCTACTCCTCACGGCCCCCATTTAACCATGTGATGCTTTGGCACAAGATGGCTGCTTCTTTGTCAACTACATGGACAGCTTCCTTGGACATGCATAAGGCTTCAAAACTATCAGCAAACTTTTTTCAGAACTGAAATCTGCTCAAATATTTCTATCAGGTTTCATGTCTTCAATGGACAGCATCTTGGACATATCTAGAGACCAGAATATAGAAACTGAGCTCAACTTGGTTCACCAGACTTTAGTAAGGCCAAGAGTTAATCATTTTTGACAGGAATGAAAACAAGACTTGTACATATGATTCAAGAACACATGTGGAAAACACGGATGGAATCATGGAATTCAGTCATAAAAACAGAATTTAGAGGTTTAATGCGGAATGTCACGGAATCTGCCAAATTCTGGATTGATAAGTTAAAAGTAGGTCAGTACACTTAAATCAAAGCGTGATATGGACTAGTGTCTGTGAATATTAAGGCGCAAAAATAATGATTTAAATATGAATCCTGCATGTCTCATGAACAATCTCTAGAACTGCTCTGAGTCAATTCATAAGCATTTTACTGTTTCTTTTGAGTAATACTATCTCATATTAAATGCAAATAGAAACTTAAAGGTCTTCACAGCAACCCATTAAAATAAAAGTTAAATATATTACTTAATGTGTGTGTATATATATATATATATATATATATATATATATATATATATATATATATATATATATATATATATATATATATATATATATATATGAAATCAATTCATTAGAGATGATTTTGATTATTATAATTTAATGATTCAAAATTATCAGAAAAATGGAATCAGAGAAATTATGGAAAACAGTATTTGGTAAAAATAAATAAATAAAACTGAATTTGGGAAAAGAGTAAAACCTAGAGCTTTAAAAATGTAACTTTTGTTAAACTTTAATAAACATTAATAAATTGCTGTTAAATTGCGTAAGTTTCATGATTTCGATTAATTAGACATGCTTTTGATTAATAAAAATTTAATTTAATCATTAAAACAGAGTCTAGAAAAATTTTAACGAAAAAAAAAAAACTGATTTTGAAAAAAAATAATATAAACCTGACTTAAAAAAAATTAAAACAGATTTCATAGGACCATAAACAACAACCTAGTAACCATTATTAATAAAACTATACTCGTACAAAAACTATGGAAAAAATTAGACGTTATCAGGACAGTAACAGCTGATGCAGTAAAACCAGATTCCCTTCACATCGGTCACAGCCACACATTCCATGCAAATCAAACTTAATGTAGTATTTCAAATTCTGCCTGAATTCCACTTTAATTCTGCTTGCTACCAGATAACTGCAATTTACAGAGCACTTATGCAAGGGGCCCTTAAGAGCCATCCACACACATTGATCCCCCAAACACACTTCACCATCAACCTCTGCAACCTTGGGAGGAACTTCATGTTTACCCCTCCATCAGCAAGGCCTGCTGGGAGAAGATACCATGACCAAAATGGGGGAGGTGCTTTAAAGTCACTCTTGGCTTCCTGCAAAGCTCTCTCTCCTTAAACAAAAGCAAAGGCTACAGAGCTGACGAACCCCAGTGGTAGCACACGTATGAACACCAACATACACAAACAAACCAACGCCTTTTCATTTATCTTTGTGGTGCACTCATCCTCTGGGCGACTCTTCAGCGCAGGCGAAGGCAGGGTGAGGCCTGAGGGATGTAATCAACCAACAAGCTTTCACTTCTCTAAAAAACCCAACACACATCTCTGAACAGTTCAACTTCTTAAATGATGCTTTTACAAACGGATGTGGACATCAGATGTAATGGAACATATTCTACACTGTCTGTGCTACAGATATAAAAGAATCCAATGTACAGAATGTACAGAAATCCAATGTTTAGAATCTTGGGGGTGAACTTTTTTTGACAACCACCCAAAACACCCTAGCAAATACTTAGAAGACCTTAGCAACCCTAAAAAACCTGAACAACCACACAGCAACCACTCAAAACACCCTAGCAAGCTGTATAGCAATGCACTAACAACTAACTTAAGACACCTTAGCAACTCTAGAACATCATAGCAACCACTTAGAAGACTCTTGCACCTGTATAGCAACACACTAACATCCACTTAAAAGACCTTAGCAACCATAGTAATCAGTTAAAACACTCCAACAGCTGCATAGCATCACACTAGCAACCACTTAAAACAACTTAGCAACTCTAGAACACATAGTGACCACTTAAAACACCTTAGCAACCCTAGAACACCATAGCAACCTCTTAAATTACCTTAGCAACTCTAGAAAACCATTGAAACCACTTAGAAGACTCTTGCACCTGCATAGCAACACACTAAAATCCACTTAAAAGACCTTAGCAACCATAGAAATCAGTTAAAAACACCCCAACAGCTGCATAGCAACACACTAGCAACCACTTAAAACAACTTAGCAACTCTAGAACACATAGTGACCACTTAAAACACCTTAGCAACCCTAGAAAACACCATAGCAACCTCTTAAATTACCTTAGCAACTCTAGAAAACCATTGAAACCACTTAGAAGACTCTTGCACCTGCATAGCAACACACTAACATCCACTTAAAAGACCTTAGCAACCATAGCAATCAGTTAAAACACTCCAACAGCTGCATAGCAACACACTAGCAACCACTTAAAACAACTTAGCAACTTTAGAACACATAATGACCACTTAAAACACCTTAGCAACCCTAGAACACCATAGCAACCTCTTAAATTACCTTAGCAACTCTAGAAAACCATTGAAACCACTTAGAAGACTCTTGCACCTGCATAGCAACACACTAACATCCACTTAAAAGACCTTAGCAACCATAGCAATCAGTTAAAACACTCCAACAGCTGCATAGCAACACACTAGCAACCACTTAAAACAACTTAGCCACTTTAGAACACATAATGACCACTAAAACCACCTTAGCAACCCTAGAACACCATAGCAACCTCTTAAATTACCTTAGCAACTCTAGAAAACCATTGAAACCACTTAGAAGACTCTTGCACCTGCATAGCAATACACTAAAATCCACTTAAAAGACCTTAGCAACCATAGCAATCAGTTAAAACACTCCAACAGCTGCATAGCAACACACTAGCAACCACTTAAACACTTAGGAACTCATAGAACACATAACCCTTAGCAAAACACCTTAGCAACCCTAGAACACCATAGCAACCTCTTAAATTACCTTAGCAACTCCAGAAAACCATTGCAACCACAACCACTCTTGCACCTGCATAGCAACACACTAACATCCACTTAAAAGACCTTAGCAACCATAGCAATCAGTTAAAACACTCCAACAGCTGCATAGCAACACACTAGCAACCACTTAAAACAACTTAGGAACTCTAGAACACATAGTGACCACTTAAAACACCTTAGCAACCCTAGAACACCATAGCAACCTCTTAAATTACCTTAGCAACTCTAGAAAACCATTGAAACCACTTAGAAGACTCTTGTACCTGCATAGCAACAAACTAACATCCACTTAAAAGACCTTAGCAACCATAGCAATCAGTTAAAACACTCCAACAGCTGCATAGCAACACACTAGCAACCACTTAAAACAACTTAGCAACCCTAGAACACCATAGCAACCTCCAGCCACAATCCACGCCACATCCAGCATTGACAGCATCACTGATAATAATGAGTTATATTTGTCACGCTGCTCGCATCCGGTGTAGACACAGTGTTAGAAGACTCTTGCATCTACATAGCAATGCACTAGCAACTACTTAAAACACCTTAGCAACCCTAGAACACCATAGCAACCACTTAAAACACCTTAGCAACTCTAGAAGACTTAAGCAGCTGCATAGCAACACACTAGCAACCACTTAAAACACCTTAGCAACCCTAGAACACCATAGCAACCACTTAAAACACCTTAGCAACTCTAGAAGACTTAAGCAGCTGCATAGCAACACACTAGCAACCACTTAAAACACCTTAGCAACCATGGAACACTACAGCAGCCACTTAAAACACCTTAACAACTTTTGAACACCCCATCAATCTCTAAGAACACCCTTGCAACTGCGTAGACATGGACTAGAAACCATGTTAAACACTGTAGCCACCCCAAAGCAACATCCTGGCAACCATCCAGAACACCTACGATGGCACCACTCACATTTCTTCATGGAATTACTATCTAGTGATCACTCAGATCTGCTTAAATTTTGTTTAGCATAAAAAGCCAATATGAAAAGACTGCATATGACTCATTTTGCTAACTCACAAACAAACATTTATTAAATCCACCAAGACACAAAGTCAGTGCTAAGTTTAGGATTACAGCTCATTCAGTAGTTAACCAGAAGATATGATGACACATCAGGGCGGATGGTCGTGCTGCTCCTGCACATCTCCCTTCCCTTAAATCACACACGTACAGTTACTCACTGCTGTTTATCACAGAGTTTCAGACAAGTTGATTTTGAATACTCAACGGTTCACAAAGGTGTGCATGTATGAAATAATAAACTCAATCCTTAATCAAAATAATAATTTGATAATAAGACTTTATTAGCTGAAAGACAGTATGAAACCAGGACTAACTTTATAAAGCAATGCACAATTGAATGAATATGGTTTAAATAAAAAAAAGCTTTAAAAATTTTATTTAAAAAAAGTTATTACCTTTAACCAAAATGTAATAACTTTCTGCACTTCTGAAAGCAATTGTGCAACATAACCAAGGCCTCATGGGTAAAAAAATAGTTCAAATTATACCCCAATGTATAAAGTCCCACCGAATCTTCCATTATCCTTAATAATTCATCACATTATGGAAGTTAAATGTGTGCATGCTGTCTTAAGAATTATTTCTGTATTTCTGCAAATCCAAATATTCAACCCAAGTGCTCCAGATTACAAATGATTTTTAGTTTGGAAACTCCCGACTGACCTGTGCATGTTGCCATTGGTGGTGAACGTCTGATGGCACACAGAGCATTCGTAGGGTCTCTCTCCACTGTGCACTAGCATGTGACGATCCAGAGAGCTAGCCGAGCTCAGAGACTTCCCGCAGATACTGCAAGAGTGGTCCGAAGTCCCGCTGTTGGTGTTGTGCTGGAGAAAAGACATTTGGGTCAGCTAGCTCGATAAGTTAATTAACATTACAGGCCAAGCTCTACAATATATTGTCAAGTCTAAGTGGCTTCTGAAAATGCTATCTTGGCTAACTTGTACACAGACTTTAATTAAAGAAATCAACAGGTATGCAACATTATACTGGAAAAGTGCATGTCACCTGGCGGATGTGCATGGTGAACTGGTGTTGGGTCTGAAAGCTCTTATCACACAGTGGACAGACGATACACCCGCTGTCATCTTTGGCGTCCTGAAACAAATACCAGATGAACTGTATGCAGTTATAAATCTCTACAGCATACACAGAGCACTGTATTATACTATGTGTTTTAAAGCACAAGATTTTGGTGAGGATGCAAACTTGACAGCTTGCTGGCACAAAAGCTGTTTTCGCACAACAGAGTACACTTAAAAACAAATATTTTCAAAGTGTACATGTAATGAAAGTTTGCCAAATTATTTGCATTACGTTTTATTTTACTTAACTTTACCATTCAAAATCTGGGGGATTTTTAAATGTTTTTCAGAGTTTCTTCTGCACAACAAGGCTGCATTTATTTGATAAAAAAAAAAAAAAAAAAAAAAAAATCAGCAATATTGTGAAATATTATTATATATTTAAATAACTGTTAGCTATATGGATATATATTAAAATGTAATTTATTCCTGTGATGCAAAAATGTATTTCCAGCATCATTACTCCAGTCTTCAGTGTCACATGATCTTCAGAAATCATTCTAATATGCTGATTTGCTGCTCAAGAAACATTTCTGATTACTATTAATTTTGAAATCAGATGTTGTGCTTATTTTTTGTAAACAGTGATACTTTTTTTCAGGATTTTTTGATTGATTGTTCAAATGTAGTTCAAAAGAACAGCATTTATTTAAATTAGAACTCCTTTGTAACATTATAAATGTCTCTACTGTCACTTTTGATCAATTTAATGCTTCCTTGATGATTAAAAGTACATAAAAGAAAAACTAAACTTTTGAACAGTAGTGAAGATAAGCCTCAAAGCTCATGAAATAAAAGCCACAAAATATTAGAAAACAAATAAATAAATAAAACTCAGCTGTAATATTAAATTCAAGAATAAACAAAAGCTAGTCTTTTTGTATGAAATCTTATGGTCATCACTTTGAGTCACACATTCAAGGAGTGTGGGTAAAAACACATATGCAGGAGGCAGGGAATGAGGCCTTGTCTTCCGACCTTGAATGTCTTGTCAGAACAGGTTGTATGTGTGAGATACTGAGCTAAATTCACTGTTAAATAAACACTTGCTCAACCCCCAGGAACTACATCGGTCACTGCTGCACGACCATCGAGCACAAACACTCTACTGTTACACATATATCACAGCAATACAGTTCACTTTTTTGTGCACGCATGCAGTTTATTTTAATACAGACCACAATCGTGAATCTGAAGACCTTCTGTTTATTAAATTTGAAAAAAAAAAAAATCAATGAAATTCTCTCCTCCTGCGGTTATGTTTTGTGTATTTCGTGAAGAGCATCTTAACGGTTTCCTCTTTCTCCTTGAGTTGAAATCTGTGTAAACCGACACCACACACACTGCCTTCCTCGCGCTGCTGTTGACAGAACGTCAGATCATTAAAGGGATAGTTCACCCAAAAATGAAAATTCCGTCATCATTTACTCACTCTCAAGTTGTTCCAAACCTGTATGAGTTTCTTTCTTCAGTTTCTGGTCCCCATTGGGGCCAAACATCTGTTTGGTTACCCACAATCCTCAAAATACCTTTTTTACGGTCAACATAAGAAATAGAGTCATACAGGTTTGGAACAACTTGAATGATGACCGCACTTTCATTTTCGGGCGAACTGTCCCTTTAAATGCAAACATTAGCAGCACTGTTCAGTGAGACCAGTTCCTGTTGTAACAGATCTGATGCCGTCACATGACTGAATGCCTTGTATGCTTACTCATATGATGTCATAAAATAAATGCGTAGCTATCTCATAATACATAAATAAAGAAAAGAAAAAAGAGAAGGCAGATGAGTCATCACAAGTCCAGCCCTAAATAGACGCCCATGTGATCTAAAACACACAAGCGATTAAACCAGACTGGAATCTTCAAAAACATCTCTAGGAAGAGAAGAGCACTTCCTCTTCCTCTGGTGGCACGCTGGCGTAGGGCTTGTTTTCCTTCTGTGACTCTCTTGGCTTCAGTTCAGGACCAGCGAGCGCCAACTGCTCAAGCTGACAGTATTTACCATTCTGCATGTTATAAGGGGAAGTCTCATTCACAGACAACGTTTGCTTTTTGACTTTAAAGGGGTCATCGGATGCCCATTTTCCACAAGTTTATAATATTGTTTATTTTGTTTATTAATGTAATTTATGTAAGTTTGTTTGGTATTTCTCAATGGTAGTGTAAAACAACACCGTTTTTTCCCTATCAAAAACTGTTCTTTTCAGAGCAAGCTGTTTTCTTGCATGCTGCTTTAAATGTTAATGAGCTCTGCTGACTCCGCCCCTCTCTTCCGAGCTGCTTTTTTAGGGACTGTTTACTATAGCCGCATTCATAGTGGAACTTGCTAATTAACACATTATTAGGAAAGGCGATTTGTAAAGATTCTTAAAAAAACCTAACACTCACTTTTTCTGGAGGTGAAGCTGGACCATGAATGATTTGCGCAAACGCATTTATGTAGTTCGGGGGTGCATTCAGCGGCTCAGATGTCAGGAGTAAATGACGACTGCTATGTTCATTATTACATCAAACAACAAAACCTCAGTCTCTTAGGAGTCATTCTTGCCTACATCTGCTCCAGCGGTGAAACAATGGCCGACTGATGACAGTGACTCAGGGCGGAGCTAAGGTAAGACGCTACAATGAAACACTACTGTCAATCAAACTATCGTGGGAGGGGCCTGTCTGTGTGACGTCATACACACAGGCATCTGAGATCGCCTCGATTTGAGAAAGGGGAAATGATTTAACGAGATTAAGAAAAAAACACTGGGTGGATCTTTATCATTATAGGGTGGTTGTGTACACACACTGCCAACACACATTTCAGTTCAAAGAGCTTGTAAAAGTGCACGTGGCATCCGATGACCCCTTTAATTGGCAGTGATAGTTTCGTCATATAAGGAAGTCCCATTCATTTCATTGTCACTATTCATACTGACCTGCTTAAAAAAAAAAAAAAAGTCTATAGGTCATAAATTGGTTTAAAACACTTACTACACACTACCATTCAAATGTTTGGGGTCTGTAAGATTTTTATTTTTTTTTTTTTAAAGAAAATAATACCTTTATTTATTAAGGATATATTAAATTAACCAAAAATGGTGGTAAAGCTTTCTATTTCAAATAAGTACTGTTTATTGCTGTTCTTCCTAAAATCTTGAAAATATGTATCACAAAATGTGCAGCAGCACAACTGATTTCAACACTGATAATCATAAATGTTTCTTAAGCATCAAATCAGCACATTAGAATGATTTCTGAAAAATCATGTAACACTAAAGACTGGAGTAACAATGATGCTAAAAAAAATTCAGCTTTGCATCACAGGAATAAATTACATTTTAAAATATATTACAATAGAAACATTTTATTTTTAATTGTAATAATATTTCACAATATTTCTGTGTTTACTATCTATATTTCATCAAACAAATGCAGTCTTGATGAACACAAGATACTTTTGTACTTTTGAAAAGTCTATTTCCTTGGATGATTCAAAAAGTGGATGTTTATGCTGTAAGGCATTCTATTCTAGATACAATTCATGGTGCACCTGAGCAAACACCTGTTAGCAATCTTTATTTTTTACCGGTTTTGTCTGAACCTGTCTGTGTTCAGCAGGACCTGTCTGCAGTGTTCTGTGCTTCAGCTCGTCTCTTTATTCTCAGTTAATCCAGTAAATTACACAACGCACTGTAAGCTTCTTTACTTTTGCTCAAAAGGAGCGGAAGAGGCCAGAGAACTAGACCACAGCCTCTCCAGGTGAAACACTGCCTACTGGCTAAAAGATCCCACACTCAAATTTCTATTCTGCTCTCTAGATATAACTCATGTCCTTCAATGCAAGTCTATGAGATTTTATACCTATATATAATATCCTACAGGATATTTTTTAAGTGGAAGGAACACATTTAAGCGGGGGTGGATGGTTTGGATCCAAAACTTCAGAGACTAAACTTCCCCCCCAGAGTTCCACAGGAGTGTTAAGGGGTTAAAAGCGACACCTGTTGCCCCACACTGGAGTGTTAAGGGATGAATTGCATGCTCTAATGGGAGCCATGTGATGCAGCCGGGTGAACAAAAGGTGGATTGAGATGCCAGTAGACCATTTGTCACTTTCTGTTTTAAAAGCAGGATGCTGCATCCATTAAGTCCTTCCCACCTGTACTACTTTCCAACCACAATAACACACGTATTGTATATAAGCAGCAGCTATTCATTATTTAGAGCTGCATCCCAGTTAACTTTAATCTTAAATCTCTAATGTGCAAAATCTGCCTACTGTAGATCATAGCTTTTAAATGCATTAAACAAATTAAAATGTAATTTTAAGGTCATTAATATAGCTAGGTGTTACACAACCTGACTGTGTGCAATGAAATTTTATGAAGTGGTAATAAGCCACAATGGTGGACTTTTGTACAACAGAACTATGTTGATTGGAACGCATCCAAGGACATTGCCATGGCTCGTCTGATTGGTTTATTTGTGGAATGAGTCAGTACGAGTTTGTTTTGAGATTATGAATCAGTGTGAGACATTTCAGTGTTGAGTTTGGATCATAAATATATTTTGTGTTTTATAACCACAAATAGTTCTTGTTTCCGACCACAAAATGACATCAACACTGTCTCTGCTGCACAAAATACTAGGAAACATATTCTGTGTTTTACTTTTACTTTACTGTTATATACATATATGCATGTAAATCCATGTATATTCGCTAATATCACATTTATCAAGTATGCATGTGATTTTCACTCTTATTCTTCGTAACCTCTTACCTGGGTCTTTCTTCCACTGCGGCTGGTGCTGGGGCTTTTGACGGACACCTTACTGGGCGTGGTGTGGGCGGAGTCTACGCTGCCGTTAAGCTGAGCTGCTTTCATCACAGTGCTCATCATGGAGTTAATGGAAGACAGGTCCACCCCATCGGCTACCTCCATCTCTCCGTCTAATCTATTCTGTCCGTTCTCCCATTCATTTGCTTCCTCCTCTACACTGGTAGAACTCTCTGTGGATGTTTTCATTTCTTTGTATTACTTTAATGAATGATAGAATGATAGTTAGAAAGATAGTGACAGACAGAGCCACAGACAGAGAGATGGAACAAATGATGGATGGATAGAATGACAGATGGATCTATAGCAGTGTTGCCAAGTCCACGTTTCTCCCGCGGAATTGGGCTACTTTAACACTGTTGCCGCAGGGGGGTGGTTTTTAATGTCCACAGGTTGTAGCAACCCCAATAGCTTGATATTCAGCCCCTGGAATGCGAACTTTACTGGAGGATCCCCGCCCAAAAACTTGTATTTTTACCGGGGAAACCCCTCGAAACGCAACTGGGCTAGTTTTGGGTAGCAATTGGGCGGGTTTTGTTGTGAAAACCTGGCAACCCTGATCTATAGATGAATAGATAGAATGATAGACACAACAAATGATAAATAGGTGGATAGAGCAAAAGATAGAAGTAACGATAGATAGAAAGATTGATAGGGTGACAGAATTTACAATGGATGGATAGAAAGATGGACTGAGCGATAGATAGATGGATAGATAAGATGAAAATGATAGAATGATAGAACGACAGAACAATAGAATGATAGATAGATAGATAGAGAGATGAACTGAAAATCAAGATTTAATGCAAGGAAGATTTATAGTTAGATGGATTTATAATTATATAATTAGATAGATAGATAGATAGATAGATAGAGAGAGATAGAATGATAGAACGATAGATAGAACGACAGAACGATGGAATGATAGATAGAACAATAGATAGACAGAACGATAGAATGATAGATAGATATAGAACAATAGAATGATAGAACGATAGATAGATTGATATATAAACAGACAGAATGATAGAACGATAGATAGAACAATAGACAGAATGATAGATAGAATAATAGATAGAACGACAGAACGATAGATAGATAGATTGATATATAGATAGACAGATAGAACTTTAGAATGATAGATAGAATGATAGAACGATAGATAGACAGAACGATAGAATGATAGAACAATAGATAGAATGATAGATAGATAGATAGATAGATAGATATAGATATATATATATATAGATATAGAGTTATAGTGATAGAGAGAGATAACAATATATATATATATATATATATAGAGAGAGAGCGATAGATAGATAGAATGATAGACAGACAGACAGATAGATATAATGGGTGGATATAACTAACAAAACAATGATGGATAGAATGATGAACAATGAATGGAAAGATAGATGGTAGAGTGATACATAGAAGGAATGATGGATAGAACAATAGCTGATAGAAAGATAGATAGATTGACTGATAAACAGAACTATCGATAGGATGATAGATGGATAGAAGAAACGACAGATATAAAGATATAGCAATGGAACGGACAATGGGTGAATGGAAAGATAGATGGATAGTGAAAGAGAGTTATGTGTAAAATGTCCTGATGGATGATAGATGGATAGAACTCACAGTGGATCAATAGATAGATAGACAGACAGAAAGAAAGACAGATTTTTACCTGTTTGTGTTCCTATGGGGGCGGGGCTCTGCCGCTCATCGCTTTGCTCCGCCTCCTCCCTAGTGAGGGTGCAATTTGCAGATTCTGTTCTTGCCTCCTCTGTTGAATTTTCCATAACTATGGAGAAAAAAAAAGAATGTATGCAAATAAACCAAGGATGCTTTGAGTGCACTGGAAGAACAGCTTGTATCTTACAGTAACTTGACATTCAGAAAACAGCTAGTTAGAGAACAGCTTCCTTCCTTCTAAAGAATCTGGGGATAAAAAGATTGGAAGAATGGAAAATTGTCCAGCGAGTACACTACACAGAGTACTTGGTACAGTCAGTGGAACATAACGCGTGTTCTCTAGATGAGGCACAGAACACACATTCTCTTTGAGCTTTATGGCTCCAGCACCTGTCTGGAGAGCACTAGTGAGGGAGCGTGACCAGTCCAACGCAAGTGTGTAAGAGTCATCATAAAAGTTTCATACTGTACTCTCTTTCTAGCAAAGGTTACGAAAAAATTTGAGATCTGATTGGTGTAACAACTGGTAACATCATAATTGTGGCCTATGAAGCCATGATTGGTTCCATCCAATTTTTGGACAACTACAGACGACCACACAGGAAAATCTCTGCTTTGGTGGGCGCCAGCATGGCAGATGGCTGTAGATGCTAATCTGGATGAGCGGGGGGGTCTAAGCGCTACATTTAAGAGGGGTTCATTCCTGAGGGGATGATGGGAGACGCTCGAGGTACATCAACCTAAAAAGCAGAACTCTAAGTGCTGATTATGATTTAATAAGTGTGCTAATGACTAAAAGAGATTGCTAATGTGTCAAAACGAGGAAGGGAGAGTTAGAACAGTTGTCAAGAGGAAGGACGGGAGAGATCTGGGAGGGGAAAAAAGATGGAGAAAAGAACGAGATTCTCTCTTTGCTAATTGCCGTTTCCCATCCGCAGCCACACAGGAAGCTCCTCTGCGGTCTGGGCCGCTTCCTCTTTTGGAGAGAGGATAAGGGAATGTGCGTCTGGGTGTGTGACGAGGCTGTTGGACAACAGGATCTGCTGCTGGCTGGACCAAAACAACATGGTAGATATGATCGGGGCGCCAACAAGAGACACTTCACATACGCCTTGTAGCCAAATGGAGGTAAACCAGATTCCTCCAGAAACAGCCTGCGAGCCAAGTACTGAATGCACTCGATTAGACGCGTACAACCGCAGCTGAAATAACTAAAGATAACTAAAATAACTAAAGAGGAGGTTGACAAGCACATACGATGACTACTCTAGTGAAAAAAATATACTGAAATGTATTTGAAATACATTTACTTTGTGCCAAGTATATCACGTATTTATGTCCTTAATAAAAATCTGTAAAACATTTTACAAAGATTAAAGGCGTCATTCTTACGGAAGCCATAAACAAGCAACTCATCAAAGCTCTCTCAGTAGGAAAGATAAGGCCGCTCCTCTGATAGGATGTTTGTGTGAGGGGCGGGGCGCTTTTGCAGGAAAATTAACAGTTGATGAATGTGGTGGGAGACAAACTAGTACTACGAATCAAAGAGAAAACCAGAAAGATGCTGGAAATAAGAAGTGAACGTTGAGAAGGGAAAACCTGTATTCGGGTGTGGAAGGTCGAGTAAGAGACTGTTGGGTTCTGTTGGTGATTAGAGGTAGAAAGACAAGGGATTACACAACAGCAGGGCAGGTTTCGAGTTGTGCAAGGATTTGGGGTGAGGGTTTGGGGCGAGAGTGAGTGAGAGAGAGAGCTGTACTTGTCATAAGATTCTCGCTCTCTTGCCGGGAGAGATAGTGCGGGTGGAGGGAGTTGGGGGGCTGCTGTTACTACATCTGTTCCCACCCATCACTCTCACTTTCCTGCACACACACACAAACACACACACACACGACAGAAAGAGCTTCTTGCACATCCTTGTTAAAACAACTCAAACAAAAGACAAACGGTGGGAAAGCAGAGGTGATTTTGGGAGACTATGAAGAGAGAATATGTTATGGGCGTGCTGGCGTGTGCGTTCGTGTATGACCGTATGTGAGCTTTTTGAGCGTTTGTGTGTCAGTCAGAAGCACACAAGAGTGGAAAAGTCCTCACACGGTGCCAAACCGAGCAAGCAAGAATGCCTCTGCTGCTCCCTCTCTCTGTGTCTCTCCATCTTGTTTCGTCTCCATCAAATATCCTCTAAAATAGTCGGAAATGTGAATGCCTTCCTTTGAAAAGTTACATAAACAAAACTACTTTAAAATGCTAGAAATCTTTGCAAACAAAAAATGTTTCACAACAGGGTGTCAGTTGGAAAAATCTTAAACGAGGCATTACAAAATTAGATAAAATATAGTCACACTTTATTCTTGCTATTAACGAACCATTAACTTTGACTTTTGCCTAAAAAAACCTCCTAATGTGTTGCTTATTAATAGTTAGTAATGTAGTTGTTAAGTTTAGGTATTAGGGAAGCAGAACATGGTCATGCAGAATATGTGCTTTATAAGTAATAATAAACAGCCAATATGTTAATAATAGGCTAATGCTAATAAACAACTAGTTAATAGTGAGAATTACTAAAGTGTTACCTAAAATATTTACTAGACTAATACACTAGGTATTCAAATCATTATAGCTATTTCTGCAAATGTGCATTTATGCAGGCCTTGTAGTGCACTGATGCTAGCCAATATATTAATTTTTGACACTATTACATTAAAATCAAATCAGTCTAAACCAGACAAAAGCTTTAAAATAAGCTAAAAACAAATAAAAAAATAAGGTATCTCTTTTGATTCACCTCAAAGTCAAACGTCTGTAATTTTACAATTTAATTATTTTAATATTACTTGTAATTAATTTAGTTATTTATTTGAATCTATGAACACTACTAAATTCTATAAAGAAAGAAAGATAGAAAGAAAGAAAGGCCAACAAATTCATGATGCTACACAAATAACCAATCAGTGCAACAAAACATTGGTTTCAGCTTGACATTTCTATCCATCAATGGCTTGTCCTTCCTTCTACTTTAGCACGAGACACACATATGATGCTGCCAAGTCCAAATAGCACCTGACTATTTATTAGAGAAGCATTCCTGATCTAAATTTACCTTAAAACTTGGGCCTGAAGCCAAAGCATCCATTCTAAACACAAAGCTGCCAACGTACGATTTTACTCAAAAACCCTGGCAACCTTGTAAGATACCGACAGTCCTAGCTTACACTCGGTAGGAGCTCTTATAAAGTAATTGGCCTGGTTTCTGGGATGCAAATGACAGAGTCGGGTGGGTTGGGCCTGCGAGGATAGCTCTCAGACAATAGCTCTGAGCCAAACTGCCAAAAATGACACGTGCACTTCAAAAGCAAACAGATACAGAGCGACCGTAGCACCGATTCTCAGTTACCTGGTGGGAAGAGGTCTTGAATGGCTTTTATAAAGGGAAAGGAGAGGATAAAAATATATATGTTCTTCCTGAGTGGGAGAAGGTTTGAAAAAGGGACTACTTTGCTTTGTGGTTTAACTGAGAATAGGTCTGCAATGAGGCGAGGGCGCAGTAAATCCAGTGGCCATATGTTGGCTGTTTATTACAGCCTCCAGTGTCTTCCTTGACATCACAGCGCTCAAAAGGAAACAGGAGAAATCCAGAGTCTCATGTGTGAAATAAGTATTAGGTAACACACATAAATGAGGCGGCAGCGGAAGGAAGCCACAACTCCTGTACGCTCACTGCCCAAAGCTCTCGGTGTAAAAGAAGAGTTTCATAGTAGCTGTTCACAGTGTTGGGGAGTAACTAGTTACATGTAACAGAATTCCGTAATTTAATTACAAAAATAAATATAACTAATCTGTTACAGTTACTGAGAAAAAAAATAAGTGTAATTAAATGACAGTTACTTATGAAAATGTTAACGATTACAAAGGAGGTTACATCTGAATATTTTCACACACATACAGATTTGATTGATAAAATGAAATTATTATAACAAAAAGTATCATTTCGAAAAGTAATCAAAAAGTAATCAAATGTAATCTGTTACATTTCTTTAGTAAAGTAATAGTTGCACCACTTATTACATTTTAAGTAGGGTAACTTGTAATCTGTAACCAAAGTAACCTTCCCAACACTGGCCCTTCGCATCTCTTCTCCCTACCAATCATATGTTTGAGTGCCTCCGAGCGACTGGGGCCTTTCCTCCACCCTTCCATGTCCTGACTTGCCAGACCGAGCAACACAAAACCACACACACAAATGACAAAGTCGGTGAATTCAGTCACCAGTTTATGGACTCCTGAACTTTTCACGTTCGGTCTCTCTAACTCTCTGAGTTATGCAAAGATCAGGGTATCATCGGAGCACTGTGTTTACACAGACCAAGAGAAATGGGGTTGGTCTGGGGCCAAACTTGGACAGAGTGGAAGGAGTATTACTAGTACTCCCTCTCTTACTCACATAAATCACACATTGATAGTCATTCGCCCTGGAGTTGAGTGTTGGGTATTACACAAGTGATGGCTCAGAGGGGAATAAGCCTCTGAACTTTACGTAATGGCCTACTGAACTAGCATTGTGCTCGAGGCAAAACACAACGGGACGTTATAAACCCCATTTAAAGTCAAAAGAAATGTCCTAAGGCATAACATTCTCCTTAGTAGCATGTATTTTATGGCCATCCATGAAAATCACCACAATAAGCCAAATCCTGTAACCTGATCCACAAGAACAGTGGGTTTCCAAGACAATTAAAAGCACGAATTAAGCAACAAAATGTGAAATTTCTCCTGTTAAAGTTGGTATTAATGGACCTTGTGATTGTGGTTTTTGGTAACTGGTGTTTGTAGGGCGGAAATATTGATCCAACACTGCAAGTCAAGCAAGTTTACAACAGATGCACTTTTAGGCAAATTAATAAACAGATGGAGAGCAGCGAAATGCAACAGTATATTTGTTTGTCACTGCAAGTCAAGCAAGTTTACAACATTTCGGCGGGGCTTATTTTTCGCTGTTTATTTTTCGCGTTTGAAGGTTTCAGGTTTCCAATAAAGATTAATAAGACTTATATTTTCTTCCCTTTTGGTTCAATATGAATCCCTATTAGAATATTTCAGTGTTGCTTTGTTTTTAAAGTACCAGTCTTTTCCATAATTTACTGATAAAAGTCAATAAATGACAGAAAATACCCAATTAATGAGACCGCCGGTCCTGTGTGCGTCATTGCAGCATGTTGCGATGAGTCTCTATCTGTTTGGAAGACATGTTCTGGTTTAGAGAGGATGGGTTTCTGGCATTTTTAAGGTGTTACAGAGAGTAACATGAGCCGGACTAACCAAAGAACTACCATACAACATATTTAAACCGTCATAATTCTGCAATCAGTTCCATGTGACCTAAACAGCCTAATCTAGTAGTGTGTGAAAAACAGACCTCTTATTAAATACTTCCTCTACAACATCAGTTCAATGCACCAAGAGCAGAACAGAAACAGATATGCTAAGCAAAAATATAAAAACGAGTGGCTGAGCACAAACACACACTAACACATGCATCAGAAGCATGACATTTTTCAATCTAAAACAAGCTTTTTATTGTCTTCTAATACTCAGAATAATTCTCCAACACTATAAATCCCAGTTTTTTTATTGCAAGGTTTACCACAAGCATAAGTCTTTTTGTGTGGCTGTTGTTTACGGTGAAATCCCGGTATCTCCTTCATCTCTGCAGCCACTCAAACAGGTTTTTGGTGGATGACAGACTGAGGCCTCACGTCACAAAGAGGCCTCAGGCCCACACAATCATGCGTCAGCATCAGCTCAACGTCCTCTCAAACACCCGAGTAAAACAACGCACTGTACCATGATGGAAAAGTCTCACAGAGCAGAAAAGGCGACATCTTTTGGTTGATTTGAGTGCGTTACTGACATTATCTTGGCCACATCTAATGCATTTTGTTATCATTGTTACATGCCCTGCCCGTGTGCGATAAATGGTTGGGTCCTGTTCTGTGACTTTCAACAGATGCGCCACAAGTCTGAGCATGGGAGACTGCAGGCGCTCGAAACAGCGGCTTGAGCAATAGGCCATGACTCACAGGAGTCAGTTATCTGAAAACCAAACATGCTCCTATGAATAGACGTCAGTTTGAGCACATCCAAAGTAACAATCTAACAGCCCTAAGAATTTCATTCCATATTGGCGCAACAAAGATGATAATAAAATTGTGGGAGCAGATGAATGGCAGTCAAAGGCTGCTGTAATTCGTGTAAAAGACTGTATGTCTTTCAGGAGCATCATACTTTCACCTAGATAACACAGCTGTTTTACAGAAGAGAATGTTGACCTTTGACCCCGCTACCTGAGAACACTTCAGAAGGAGAAATGGAAAAGTAGCTAACTCTCATTTAGACTCAACAAACTGTTCAATGAACCACCGAAATGAACAGAACATTAGCTAATGCAATCGTTAAAGTCAAATAATATTTTTTACAGAATGTATTAATCTTAGTTAATAAGTTATGTGTTTTATAAATAATATAAGTTTAACATTTTCCAAATTATTACATGGTATTAAATAAACCAAATGAATTAACATACTATGAACAAACATTATTATAATTTACAACTGTATATAATCAATTATCAGTGACCTACATTAATAAATGCTATAAAAGTAGTACCTTATGCATTAACTAATGTTATTAAAATGTAAGTTCATTTTGTTAATGCTTTACAGTAAGGAATCTTGTTAACTTTAGTTAAATGTATTAACTAACATTAGCAATATATTTTGCACAATGATAATAGTTTGCTCTTTATTGTTTTCTCGTGTTAGTTCACGGTGCAGTATTAATGTGAATCAATACATGCTGTAGACATTTCTGTTCATTGGTAGTACAAACTAAACCTTGTGTGTCACCACAATGGTATTCTCTATCATTAACATGTGACGTTTTTTCATTATTAATGTCTGTACTGATGACAATTTAAATCTACTTCCATTTAGTTTCAGGTCTAGCCTTTGCCTGGTATTTTGTCTTTACATCAATTCGCATTCTTTTTCTTCAAAGCAACAAACACAAACACATTTTTCAGATTCCTTCCTGCATCTTGATGCAAAGTCATTCCATAACCGCCCTACCTGAACCGAAAACGTCTCGTGTTTGCAGCACAGGAGTCTTAAAACAAGACAACGCAACACTGACAGACTCCAGCTTCATGCAGCGCACTTAGCATGTGTATGAAGTGCATGCAACGTCTGAAGAGCCGAAAGCAGATTGAAAGTTCAAGCTTAAAGGTTCCTGTGCAAAATAATAAACTGTGACCTGACAAATAGTAGATTCGTGCACGACTCATTATCAAAAAGATCCAAAGCCCATTAAGCTGCATACGTTAGTGTCACTGTTTGTGCAGTAATGGGCCGCATGCACACTGCAAAAGAGTGGAAGAGCTGAATTTGATGACAGGCAAAGGATGTGTGGCATACTATGAAGTACGAGTTTGGCAGCGAGGATGAACAGACATGTGGATGAAAGGATGAAATAATAGAAGGAGAGATAAAACTCAAAGTTTCAGGTGAAACTTGTGGGCGGGACTTGATAAGCAGGCCAGTCATCCATGCTGCATGTGCAAACAGTGAGGATGCTCACGCGGACAGGCAGCCTCTGCTCGGCTCAGACCGGACGGTGAGGTGGTATATTTACCCGTCCTCAGACGAGGTTGTGTTATTCTGCTGCCGTTCGGGGCTTGAAGAGGGACTGCAGTGCACCTCGTGTGTCAGCAACCACTGCTCACACTGCAGGGAGACCACAAACAGGGAGTTTAATATGCATGCCTATGAACACACACACACACACACACACATGCACTTTCTTTCGGGATGAGACTTTTGACCTTGAAATCTGTTATAAAGTAATAAAAGCATTGCAAAACCTGCTGTGTTGAATCATAGCCCTATGAAAGGACCCGTTCGTACAGACGATCTCGAGCTCAGTGGCTGGAGTTTGACCTGCAGTCATGGTACAATTTAACTCGCATCAGAAAGGCTGCTTTGAATCAATACAAGCTAGTAGTTAAAGTTCTAGAAATCACCCTCGATATGTTTGTTTAGAAAATACTTCAGCCCAGTTAAAACTATATACAGCAGAAATTTGTCAGTTGCTGTAAATGTTTGAGTAATAATTCTATTCTGGCTACGCGGCCGGTGTGGTACAATAATTCTTACAACGATTCAATCAAAAGACTCACGCATTCTGAATTATTCTAACAAATCATTGACTGAATCATTCAAAGCAGTTACTGAATTAACATCTGACTCACTTACTGACTTACTTTCAGTGATACATATTTTATAGGTTTGTGAAATTAAATTTCTTATAGGTTTACTTTAAATATTTTCACATTTTAAAAATCATTTTTCCATAAAAATGTATATATAGTGATATAACACTACCATTTGAAGGTTTGGAGGTCAATTTTTAAAATAAATTAATCCTTTTATTCAGCATGGATTCATTAAATTGACTAAAAGAGGTGGTAAAAGACATTTATAATGTTACAAAAGAATTATATTTCAAATTTTCTTTCTATTTCTAATGTTCTACCCACCAAGGAATTCTGAGACAGACAGACAGATAAATAAATAAATAAATAGAAATTAAGAAGCACAATCATTTTCAAAACTGATAATAAATGCCTCTTGTCCAGCAAATCATACATACAGTTTTCATTATTTTAAACTGTAATATTTGACAACATTAAGACATTATTAATAACTACTAAAAAATTCAAAACAAATAAAAAATGTTTGAACCCCTGCTTTTGCATGGTAGTGAATATTTTCATCTAGAATTCTTAAGAATATTGCAAAAATACATTTTTGCTTATACAGCCCATTTCTATGTACTTTTATGTGATAATACTGTCAGCTATTACTAGGAGTAGACCAGAGCAACTTTCAGTTGCTAAAAATATAAAAAGGGAAAAAATAAAGATCCCAACTAAGAGCAGACTAGACTAATTTTAACTTGCAGCTGCTAAAAATATAAACAGAAAACTTGCTAAACTGTTACTTATATTTTATAATAGTGTAGTTATAATATTTCTGACATGTTTTAAACAAATTCTGCTGATATTCACCAAAAACTATCACAGGAAAACGTTGCATATTCTATCTAGGCCTGCTCCTAATAAACACAATAAGAGGTGGTTAGCATCATTTGTTGCATCACTAATCAGTGATTGGCCCGTTTAACGTCTGTTAGCCGTCCGCAGACAGGATGGAGGGATACAGAGATGCACAGATGAAGAGGAGGAGAGACTTACGTAGCTTTATCCTCTTTGTGCAGGAGCTTTTCAAAAGAGAGGAGACATGCAGAGGGGGTGTCTTTAAATTAGAGAGAGGGAGAGGGGCACATAACTGACTGAAGACAGATGACCATAAAAAGTTCACAGGAAACTCTGCCGTTGGTGGTGGGGGATGGAGACAAGATGGAGAGACGAGCGAAGGAGTCGTGAGAGGAGAGATGTGAGAGAGATGGAGGATGGGATGAGAGAGACAGGACACAGATTATCAGATTAGCGGCTGGTAAGACTGTCTAATTGAGAGGCAGGTATAATGGCCTGGGTGGAGGAGACATTTTAGTGTGTGTGTGTGTGTGTGTGTGTGTGTGTGTGTGTGTGTGTGTGTGTGGATGGATTTAAAGCTCTGCCTCTATCAAACACACCCAGCTTGCGTGTCTTCTCCTACGTTACGCTGCTCTGATGATGATGATGATGACTGTATTCAGCGACTGTTATTGGCTTTGGTGTGAATTGCACAGCAGTCAGAGAAAAGGAGGACACAAAGTGAGGAATACATCAGCAAACGAACAGGCCAGATTGGTTTTACACAGCCAGCATCCCTGATGCATTACAACTGTGATTTAACAAGTGTATTTTTTTTTAATAAAAAATATATAATACATTTGTAGCAAAGTAGCATCCATATTACACCCAAGTCTATTCACATCTTTTAATGAACATTTTAGGATAAAATTGCAAATTTGCATATAAACTAAGTTTATGGTGACACATTTACCAAATACACTACCGTTGATAAGCTTAGGGTCATGACCAGGATGCATAAAACTGATCAAACGTGACAGTAAATAATTTTGCAAGTTTACAAAATTGTATATTTTAAAGAAATGCTCATCTGTTGTACCTTATATTCAAAGAACCCTGCAAAACTGTATCAGAAAAATATGAACCAGCACAAATAGTTTTCAACATCGACAATAATAAATGTTTCTTGAGCAGCAAATAAGCATATTAGAATTCAGATTTTCCATCATAGGAATTTTAACTAAATTAATGCAGCCTTTGTGTCGTCTTTAAAAAAAAAAGAATCTCACCAACGGTAGTGTAGATTCATATGCATCAAAATAGTCATGTGATTTTATCTCCGTCTTGTGACTTAATTTGCCATCACTCCCTTTCATTACTGAATGCAAAATTATACCACCAGGTTTAATGCTGTGGTTATAGAGTTTGTGCAAATCTATAACCTTAAGTATGAGTACCAGTTATAGTGAGACATTCTTTGCAAACACAACTAATAAGATCGAATTAGTCGCAAGATTCAGACTTTAACAGTTCGTTGAAAAAAAGTTAAAGCCCTGCGATGAACCACAATTAACTGCTGCAAGTTAAATTTCATTCTTTCGTGCCAGGAAACAATTTAATTTAGGCTAAATTTATGTTTAATGAGTGCAGGTATTGGCTACATCCATTTTTGGGTTAAACCTGTTTGTGTACGCACACTATGTGATTACCTCCGCCTCCATGTGTGAGTATGAGCACTGTGTGTGTGTGTGTGTGTATGTGTGTGTGTGTGTGTGTGTGTGTGTGTGTGTGTGTGTGTGTGTGTGTGTGTGTGAAAGAATGCTACTGCTCTGTTTCAGGGCTGGATGACAGGCACGGACAAGTGCAGGAACCAACGTGTTTGAGAGCAGTTGGCGCGCTGAGATAGCGCTGCTTTCTGCCTAGCACATCACCCCTCAATATCAGTTTCAATATTGAGAGGCCAAGATAAAAACCTGTGAAAGACAGACAGGAGATGGGACCTGATGCAAAGAGAGGAAGGTATACAGTTTAAAAGAAAGGGTTGAAAAAAACTGATGAATGAAAGGAGCATGCTAGGTGGCGCAGATAAAGATCGAGGTGAGAATCTGGACAAACGGGAAAGGCCAGTTTGCTCGTTTGCTGCTTGAAAGAGCGCACCGAGTTAACTGCTCACTCCCTGGCTTGTTTGCTTTGTTTCTACTAAACACCAGAGACACCGAGGGGAAGAGAGGGGGCGGAGGACGGGAGTTACCAGAACCTGCACCACCCTGAGGTCTCGTATCCTTATCAATGCAAACCGTACACCCTAAAAACCATAAACACACAGCAGGGCTGATACTAATTACTGCAGTTAGACTATGCCACAAAAGACAAGCATTCGACACCAAGTCCTACTTGAACAAAACCTACATTCTAAAGAATGAAGAGTTTGCGAGCATTCGCATCAGAAGTGGGACTTAGGCCAAAACGGTCACGTGGAGATGTAAATGCATAGCCAACACAATGCAATAATGCCATTATATACTTAAAATGCATTCTTATTCTGATGAGGTGTAATTGACCTCCAGTACTCAAGTGGGCGATCTGTGCCATTAAACTGTGTCGACTACATTCGATTTTTTTTTGGTGGTGTTTGCAAGCATTCCCATCAGAAGCGGGTCTTAGGCCAGAGCACAGTCACGTGGAGATTTCAATGTATAGCCAACACAATGCAATAATTCCATTTCCCATTATATGCATAGCATACATTCTTACTCTACTGCGGCATAATTGACCTCCAGTACTC
Organism: Cyprinus carpio; assembly: GCF_018340385.1. NCBI lineage: Eukaryota > Metazoa > Chordata > Actinopteri > Cypriniformes > Cyprinidae > Cyprinus > Cyprinus carpio. The sequence continues at coordinate 2,444,354 of NC_056620.1, forward strand.
AAGGGGGCGGTCTGTGCTATAAAACTGACTGTGCTTATAGTAAAATTCCTAAATAATAACAGTTTAACTATCTTCAAACAATTGTCTTTAAATGGTTGCTAAGCCATGACTCAAAAAGCATGACCATAGAAGAAGAGAGTCTGTACTAATGTTTGTTACAGCGCCCCTTGTGACAACGTTGAGAATGCAACACATACTTGCTTCAAAGAATGCTATGGCATTACCATCATAATAAAGTATGAAAAACACAATGGTATTATCATGCTTCCATGTCCAAAGAAACACGGTAATACCAAAAATATGGTACATTTCTAGTACAAGTGAGGGGTGAAAGCACCCCTCAGGATGTTTCTCAATCATTCAGCAGAAGTGGCGGCAATGCACTCATAAGCAAAGACATAGCGAATTGAAATCATCTGACCAGCCATTGTGTGGCAACATGTGGAAACTCCAGCGGGGTTTGAGTTCCTTTTACAGTGATGGTTTATATTAGAGCAGAACAGAGAATAGCATTTGCCCATCAAACCAAAGAAGGCAAAAGCAGACACGTCACCAGCCCCAGTTATTTTCTTTTTACAAAATTCACAATTTTCTGCTTCCCAGGCGAATTTGCAATGATGCTGACCTCAACCACTGACAAGACAGCACATCCAGTTTTGTCAGCTGACTGATTTTTCATGGTTACATGACTAACAATAAGAAACAAGAAACTATGAATGCAAAATGTGACGTATCAAAGGAGCAACTTTTGCTTCAGCTTTGAATAAAATGAGGGGTTCTGCAATGAAGTTGCGGCCTCGGTCTGTGTGATCGACTGTTTTACTCTTAAACATCATTCAACACCTGAGTCAAGCATACATCATAACAGGCAACATGCTAAACTGCGCATGAAGTGGCTTTCATTTCCAAATCAACCCTGGCTGCTTCGCCTTGGGGCGAGCTTGCTTCATGCAAACAAGCTCTGTATCGGTGCGAGCATCTCAGATGCACTAAAAATGTTTCAAAGCCTCCAAATCATAAAACACGTTGCCTTTTCTTGCTCAATGGCTTTAAGACAGATCCTTGGAGTGCTGCAAGGATGCACTGGAAGATTTGGTGCACATGTGTTCTTTGGATGTTTTAAGGGGGTTGGGGGACCTCTAGTCCCAGCTGTGGTGCAGGCTCGGTAGTTCCTGGCTCTTCAGAGTTTAAGAGATGATGTAAACAAGCATGCAAATTGAGGGGTCATTGGCAAAGGACGACTTAGCTGTAAAGCCTCACAGGTGCCTGCGACAGGGACAAGTCTTAGACCCTTCGTTCTTGCAGACGGCAGGCCTTTATTTGGGTCTAAAGGACACATATGGTGCCTCGGATTGGCCAGACTTCACAGTGGGGTACTGCGAGAGCAGTCGACTGCTCACATGAGCGAAGTCTGAGGACAGGACTGCCTCGCATTCAGGCTCATCTCCATATCCATGCAAATATGCATGGGCGGAAAGAGAAAGAACTGCTTTCTCTCACAAAAGAGAGGCTGGGTTTGCGAAGATAGAGTTCTTGTAAGCGAAGACAGACGCTGGCTCATGCCCGGTTTCTGTGGAGAGCCGTGGTGTGAGTTACAGAGGAGTGCAGATGCAGGGTCCATGCTGACAGATCAGTGTGTCATTGACAGCTGCCTGGAAAAAGCATACACTGTCCACCCTCATTGCAGATGGTGTGTGTGTGTACAAGTGCTCTCAAAGAATATCGCTGTCCCCACCAATCCGTCTAAGACAGGGCAGCCATTTTAGAACGCTTCCTTGAGATAGAAACAAGAGCAGTGAATGAAAAGAATCACAATGATGCAAGACTACATGGGGACGTTCATCCCAAGCTTACTCTGGTTAAACAGTGCGTGAGGTGTAGAGGACTGGGTGAAAGGAGGATCTGTGCATCTAATCTCCTTCCCTCTTGTTGTTCTTGTTGTTGTGATCGCTCCTTTATTTAGCAGACATGTTCCTGCAGGAAGACCAAGAGATCTTTCCCTTGTCCGACTTGCTAAGATGCCATTCTCACTGATTGGCTTTGACTGCGATCTGTGGATCTGCTTTGTGCAACTGCAACATTTTTTAATTTGATTGATTGAAGGTCTGTATTTTGTACTCAACAGTACAAGTTTTGATTCAGTTTTGTTTCATGTGCAAAACTGGAACTTTTGATTCATCTGTGGAAAAAGAATCCTCTTGGGAAGCAGTCACATGGGAATTCCTCCTATCTCCCGCCCACTTTCCCCCACTCCCCCTCTCTCGGCAGAGCTGGACAGGGTGGCTGCTTTTATGGCAGAAAGGACGCAGTGGGCCCATACCGTTCTCCTTTGACAGTTGTCTATCTGTGCAACAAATGGAACATTCATCGAGGGTCAGCAGTGACAGCTCGGCTCCATAAATCCAGAGGCACCCAGAGGGCTCTCCAAACCTCAATGTGTACATGGCTCACGTCAGAGACTAGAACAACTAAATTAGGTTTGGGTTCTGTAGATGTACAGCTCACATCTACCACTGTTCAACTTTTCTTTGAACATCATTGGCGATAATAAAGGATGCAATCAACAACTGGAGGCAAAAAAAGAATGTTCAATGCATGCCTAAAGCTGATTTTGAGTTCAATTAATACAGAGTGTCCCAGATAAAGAGGCAGGAACATCCAATTTAAAACAAATCAAGTCCTTAAAATCTACTTTCAAAAAGTTTAGAAAAACTTTTATACTATTGTCAACAGAGGTATTAATTTAATATCATTTTACCAAGTAAAAATGTAAAAGTAAAAATCTTTTTTGGTGCACTTAAGTCGGCATGAATGCAAGTGGCCTATTTTTTAAATTAATCTAAAAAGCCGCAGAATGACTGAAGGCTTGGCTTATAAAGTGGTGTCAGCCAAACTGTGCTTTGCAATAAAAGTATAGAGATGCTTCCGATAACAATCTCTCTTTTATGCACCGTTGAGGTATAGGTGTGGCCGCTGGTTTCATGAAGTAGACTCTAAATTCACTGTACACCTGAGAACACAAAGAGACAAGGAGTAGGAAGAGGAGGAGGTGCGTGGGGGTACCTCCAGGCTTTTTTTCAGTCCTGTTAAACTGGCAAGCTCCTACAAGCCATCCTGAAAAAGAGGCCCACGATGCTGTGCACACACATCCTGAAACTGATCTCAGTGAACGCACCATTACTGCAGAGGGATTCCCTCGCATGAAACAGCACTCAAAGCAAACAAAATAGCAAAATCCAACATCGATTATCATTATGGAAAAGTTGTGCAAAGAAATCAGTTTAATTGTGTCTTTTCCCATAAGTGATGAATGTAAAAAGAAGACTTTTCTCATGAGTGCAGATCATAATTTCCTATACTAAGTAACTTCAAAAATCAAGTAACGAAAGAGCACAGTGCAAATGGCATTGTTGAACAAATCAGATTAAAACACATTCTGCAGAGCATTTTAGTTTTAGAACAATTTTAGTTAGAGAACAATTTGAATCACTGTAAATAATGTGCTAGCTGGTCAGGTTTTGAGGCTGGCGAGCTGCCACGGTGGGTTCTCCATTTATTTGGAAGACTAAGAGAAGAAAAACCACTGGAGGGGTGTTTGACAGAGAACTAGGCAGATATGCCTCTTACGGCATGCTATAATAGAGCTCTTTGTGAAGCCAAGAAGAATACAGCCTTCATCAAGCTGATGCTGAGAACATCTCATACGTGCACACATAAACAGACATGCAGTGACCACGCATGATTTGTGGCTGTCAAGGCTGCCTTTTCCCCTCCAGTGAAAAAGAAGCTTGTTGGGTGAGAAAATCTAAAGCAGGATTTGTGAATGCTCTTATTGGACCCAGTTCTGACGCCGATGTTATCGTCAGTCACTGTGCATTACCTCACTCTCTGTTTTTTGCGCTTAATCACTCTATCATTTCTGCACCTCCCCTCAGGCCCCTTTTTGGCTCGTTACAACGTAACATGGCCTAAACTCCAGAGCAAGGATGCAGGCTAAAGTACAAGGCCAAAACATCAGCCAACTGGTGCTGTGACGGCCGTCAGCCACCCACTTTTAAGGCTCCGCCCCCAAAAGCCAACCCATGTGACTCGCTTCGGCCAATCATACCCCGGGCTGCCAGCTGTTTGGTATTGCCATTCGCCTGAGTGACAACCAGGCCGGTGGTTGCAGCAGGGGTCATCCATCACACTCCAGTGTCTGCTGACGCGCAGGGCTTCTCGGCTGAGCCGAAGCGACTCCCTAGCATCACATCACGTACACCCCCCCCCCCCTCCCCTGCCTGAAATAAGAGTCACATTGTTTTTTCCCATTCATACTGCTCCAGAGTCGCTGTGCAGGGCTCTCTCTACATAGGCGGCTGCCTGAGGACGCGCTCCTACAAGGGAGCGATTCATCTAGAATGGGGGGGTGGAGGCGCTGGAACTTCATAGGAGAATTTGCTGGCCCGAGAGCGTTAAAGTCACGATTCTTTCCCTAAATGTGGCAGCTTGGTGTTTAGCATCAGTCTGACCATCCTACAAAAGGCTGCACAGCCTGTCTACAAACAAAGAACAAGCCAAAAGCGAGAACTTTATGTGAGCGGATTCATTCATTCAGTGCATTTTGCTGTAATCACTAGCCTAAATGCCATTCTACACAAGAAAGGGGTCAATTAAGCTTTTACCAAAACTGAAACTGAAAACAATAAACGTATGTACAGAGTAGCCTGTATACGTGACATGATTGAAATCAAAGCTTTTTACACTTATATTTTAGCTAGCCATCATACAATGTGATCATTTAACTCTACAAATGGATCTGCGGAATGAAAACTGTATTTACTGTTATATAACTGTATGCAATTATATTTTACAGTACTTAGTATATTTTACACAGCCTTTTGTGGTTTAGTTATTGTGAAAAGACATTTCACAATCAGCCTTAATTAGATTTTTACTGTAATGCTGGTGAAAGCGACAATTAAATATGTAATTTGGAGCGCCAATCCTTCTACGTTATATATTTTAATTGTGCATTTAAATATTTTAATTCTTACAAAGTGTGTCAGCTTAAAAAAAAAAGAAAAAAAAAAAGTGTCACCTACTATCCCAATACGTATATTTAAACGATTATGTAAAACTCAAAAGACTCAGTTTGGGAGTAATGTACACAAATGTACAATGTTATCCACTAGACATCACAACATGCTGTTATTCATGCTTGTATTGTCCTTTAAGTGTCAATTAGCTTGAAACCACCTTTAAATGACGAATCTGAATGACATCAGCCGGTACAGAAATGACAGAAAGTACACAAGCCCAGCAGCAGTCAAAGGACGGGTGGTCATTACAGACCAATCTCTTTTGTAATTCCATGACAGTCTGTAGAGGCGTTAGGGCACCAGCATCTCGGCTGCAGGGCCGCAAAGGCCTCATTTCCATCTCTATAGGCCCCTTAATGTTTGCCCACACATTGATAAAGAGGGTCCCATCAGACGTAAGGCGGCACCAGAGTGGGTACAGATTGGTGGGTGGGCGACAGCCCCCAACATTGTGAGGTCCTGAAAGGATAAATGGGGTTGGAAGGAACAATTACAAGTTTCAAACAAAGGTGAGCAGGCCGAAACGGTCACATGACTCAACAATGGAAAAAGTTCTGGTTTTGAACTCTAAACACTTTTTTCTTGGCGAGAGGTTCTTAGAGGAAGACCTGATTAAGTATTTAATGTTCACCACTAACAAAAGAGCCAGATTAGCAGAACTGAGGAGAACTTTTCCTGTCTGCTTTGCCCTGGCATATATTGAAACCATCACTTCACTACTTCTGATAAACAATCCCCTAAATGTAGCACAATAGTTATCGTAATTATGAGAACCTGAAAAAACATCCAGTATCCACCGTTTCCTGTTCTGCAGAAGTTTAACAGCCTCACACACAGCCTTGTGGGATAGGCCATTTCCGTAGCAGGCCATGAAACACGCGGTTGAATCACAAACACAGACGTGCGGCTCGAAAGTGAACTACCACCATCCTGACATCATCAAGAACGGTTTTAAATGAAGTAACACCTGAAATCTGGGAACAAATCTATGGTGATCCAAAAGCCAGAACAACGCAAAAAGTGCAATAAATCTTGTGAGATTAATCAAGTTTTCTACAGGATTGTCAATTTCTTTGTAACTTTCTTTATAGCTTCTCAGCAGCTGACCTTGTTCAAAGATTACAGCAGAATGAAACGAGCGCAATCTAGGAGAAGACAATACAGGGACACTACCCACTTTATGACTAGTTACGCAACACTGATTGAGACAAAACAGGCATTTTGCACATCAAACACCAAGGGCGCATGAAGGACTCTTCATTCAAATGAGAATGTTTTAAGTTTTTGAGCTTGATGTGCTGAAGATGAGGACTGTCTGTAAACATCTGCATGAGATTCAAAAGGTTTATGTAATTCCTAAACTTGCACAACCAAAAAACACAAGCTAGTAGTAACCATAACCCATGAGGATGAGTGAAGCAGCCATTCTGTCAGAGCCCTGACGTGCATTTTGTAAAGTCTGTACTTTCATCCGGACCCTTGATCTGGTCTTCCCGTGAGCCAATCAACAGCCTGGTTATCTTCTTTGCTCTCTGATTAAGTTTATTATTGCCTCTGCTCTACTTTTCTCCAAGCACTTCGTCACAAAGTTCACAAGTGGAGTCCTAACTCCCTGGTTAATGATAACACTCCTTGGGTAGACGAGTTTTGCGAGATGCTCCGGATGGATAGTAGATGTGTCCACATGGTTTTCTGATGACTAACTCTAATGAAGATGCTTTGAAATGTGGAAGTTACCACTCATCACCTCTTATAATCTCACTGACAGGCACAGACAGGTCGGATTATACTGCATTCACACAAACAGTTGTTTGGAAGCTCGTTTTTTTTTTTTTTTTCTAGACTGGTTAAATTACATTTTTATTAATCAAAAAGCATGTCTAATTAATTGAAATCACGAAATTTTTTATTTGTTAAAGTGAATTTTTATTAATAAAAAAGTTTTTTTTATTTTTTGAAATCATTATATTTATATTTTAAAGCAATTTGATTAAAAATAAATTATTATAAGTTAAAAAAATATATTTTTTTTTTTCAGTTGTATTTTTTTATTTTATTTATTGATTTGAGTTTTTTTTTTTTTTATTTAGTTGTATTTTATAAGCATCTCTAATTTAATTGATTTTTTATATTCCATTTTAAATATTTCATAGATGTATATATATATTATCTCTAATATATATTGATATATATATATATTTTTTTTTTTTATTTTATTATTTTCTTTATTTCTTTTTTCCCAGAAATACTGTGTTGTGTATTTACATTTTTCTTCTAAACAAATTAGGGGAATTTTTTTTTTTTTTTTTTTGGTAAACATCCCTAAAAAATAATGTTTTAATAATTATTTTAAGTATGAATACCATCATTACATTAAGTAATATATTTGTCACAGTTTATTCAAGTTAACCAAACTTTTATTTTTTTTTTTGGGTTGCTTTTGAGGGGTTGATGTTTATGTTTTCTTTTTGCATATGATTTTTTTTATATATTTTTATATATTTATTTTTTTTGTGTGTTATATATATAGACTGTAAACACCGCAAGCGTCACAGGTGCTTCAGTATGTGTGTAGTAAACGAAGCCATTCATTCACACAGAGACACGCAGAACACAGGATTCATATTTAAATGGTATTTTGTGGCTTAATATTCACAGACACTAGTCCATGTTGTGTTTTCATTTAACTGTTCTGAACTACTTTTGATTTATGTGACATTCCGCATTATACAGTAAATTCCGTTTTTATGACTGGATTCCGCGATTCCATCCGCATCACGGAAATCGTAGGGCCCTACAATAAGACTGGTTCACAAATTGTGAGAGATGGTTTCAGGTTTGTTCACTTGGTGAGTGAAATCTCATGAAAAACTCAAGAAATGTCTAGGTCATTATTCAGACCCAAAGCACAAGAAAGTTAGGCTAATTGAAAGCAAATTGAAAATTAAGCCTAATTTAGGACCACCAAGAATAGCAGAAAATTTTCATAAAACACAGGTTTTTGCTTCCTTTTCAAAACATATTGTCTTATTTTTGGTCTGAAATTCATCCAAGTAGATTGGAACTTTTACATTTTTGATTTGTCTTCATGGTTTTTAACACGTCTTCTGGGTGGGTCCCTTTAGAAACATCCAAGCGTGCAGGCTTGCTGTGAAGTAGGTGTTGAAGGAGGGCAGTGTTTCTGTCTGCTCATTGTGTACACAGCCCCTGATGGGAAAGGCCAGGTTTCAGGAGAAGAAAGAACCCTGCTCGCTGTCTTTTGTGGCGTCTCCTCAGGGGCGCGTCAGCAGAGCCTGCCCCATTGACTCCTTGTTTCCCAAGGGAGCTAGACGGTGTACCATTAACCCCAGACCAGTGAGGCAGACACACCTTTACCTTTCACCTGACCGTTTGAATTCGCAGCCCAAAAACTGGGCTTGAGCGCCCTAGACCTCTCTAACCCAACCCCCTCGCACATCATTTCAGCCGGCTCCATCACAAAGAAGGATTTATTTTGGAAACAGTAGCCAGCATATCAGTATCTCCTATCTCTTCTAATGCTGATGTCCCTAAACAGAAGGAGCGTGTCCTGGTGCCACTTCAGAATGGCTGAGCTGTCACCGAGGAGTGTGATGACTCTGTCACGGTTTAAAGATTGATTCTAGGAGATTTTTTTCTGAGTGGACCGGGTGTGGCTTTCAGGAAGAGCTCTTCAGTATCGATGCTTGCTTAATAACACTGACACGCATCTTAGTCAGACCGTCCTGACTGGAAAAGTCTGGTGGAGATGGCAGTTTCAAAGCCAAATGTGACCAAGTTTTGTCTAAACTTGCGGGTGCAAGACTAGTTTTATTAAAGAAAGTTTGAACCAGGAATGCTGGTGGAGTTTTAAAGCCTTGAGTTCTTCCTCCCTTTCTTGACTTCCCTCACTCCCGTGTCTCCACCTCCATCCCGAGGCCAGTCCAGTAATCTCATCCTCCCTTCCCCCCTACACTCATAGCAGCTGTGCAAAGGGATGCTCTCAGGCGGAGGCCCATGTGTTTGCACAAGAGGTTGCAAGAAGGTGTGTGTCTCACTTCTTTACGAGCTTGAGGTTCAGCAGGACTAGGGGCATGCGCTCCAGTCTCTGTGGATACGAGGTGTGTCCTGTGTTTGCTGAACAAACAACAGTACCTTTTCTGCTCATGAGCAGAGATGGCAGGACATTGTGTGTGTGTGTGTGTGTGTGTGTGTGTGTGTGTGGTTTGGATGCGAACAGGTATGTGTACGGTTCGGTTTTGAAGAAGAGGGTGACAGGGAAGGTTGTTATGAACTTGAATTATCTGTTTCTTATACATCATTGCATAAACAGCTACAGGGAAGCTTGATTACTTGAGTTCGACACGGAGGGACTTCCAATAAGAAGCAGGGATGGACTGAAAACAAAGCACAACGTTCAATACAACACATGGCACTGCACTTTAGTGAAAAATTGCAAAACTCACTGCTATGCCAGGGTGTTGTTATGAGTGTCGTGATGCACTGAAATTAGTTTTTATTTACTGAAACTAAAACTGAAGATTTCATTTAGCCAAAAAAATTAAATAAAATTTGGGTAGTATGGATAATTCTAGTGCATTCAGTCAAAATGCATATTCAGAGAAGTGCTGATTAAACACTGATTTTTACCCTTCGAAGCGATTTCAAACGAACCTTTTTTTTTTTTTTTTTGCTATTTCAGCCACAAAATTTAGGTGCATCACTAGGTGTTTTAGGTTTTTGCCCATGTTACTGTCTTTAACTATTTTAAAGTTAGTGTTGAATTTATCAAATTAACATGTTGACTTAAGATATTGATTTTAATGTGAAACACAAACATATAAGGAATGTATCTGCTTGTCAAGTCAGACATCACACCTCAGTTTCTGTTGTTGTAATTTCTGTAATCCTGTTTTTGCAAAACATTTTATATTTTTATTATTTACTTTAGTACAGTGACAATACAAATTAACATTTATTATGATATACATATTGTCTTAATGACAATCACACTCAATATTTACCTATCTTCCACAGTATAAAGGAGCAACAACAAAAAAATTACAATAATGACCATAAACAGATCTGCTCAACATGTGGTCGACATGTAATGTTTGCCAAGCTGCATCCCAGGATTACATCTTTTCCCATCATGCACTGCTCCAGGTAACATGTCATTAGGGCAGCTCATGCTTGCAGTCTATATTTGTTACCCGTCGAGTGGCAGGGTGGCAGACAGGAGCAAACACACCTCTTGGCTTTCGATTAGCGCCGGACATAAGAACACCAGATTTGCACTGTTTACACAAAGGCCTGTCTGCATGTCCTCAATTGTGCCAGACCCAGAACATGCCACAAAGCTACCCTTTTTGGGATGCACAGCGTCCCAACTCCAGCTCACGATGACGGTTAGTGCAACTGTATCATTTGCCTGCTCTCTCCCTCACACGTAATTAGACAGAAACTGGTTGTGCGATGCTGCTGGCCTCTTTTTTTCTTTCTGCAACCACTCGCGTCTTGTCTGTTCCGCCCTTTCTCCCCTCCCTCCCTCTTATTCTCTCTCGGCCAGCTCCACTGAGCAACAAGTGCTGCCTGTGAGTACCACCCTTCCCCCTTGTCCCAGCCTCCAGAAGCTATCGCAAATCCCGCGAGCAACTGCCAGCTGACAAAACTGTTTAGTCAGCAAGAGAGAGGCAGGCAGGGAGAGAGAGGGAGAGAGAGAGAGAGCAAACGAGAGCCGAGACAGAAAACGAGCCGTACATCAGATTTAGTTTAAACACTTATCTTGAGGAAACAACAAGTAAGAGAGAAAAAAAGTCAAAGCCACTAGTAGGTCTACACTGAAAAAAAAAAAGAAATACTCTTACTTAGTATTTTTGTCTTGTTTCAAGTAAAAATATCTAAAGATTCTTAAATTAAGATGCATTTACTAGATAAGCAAAATGACGTAAGATATTTAGTGTTGTTTCCAAGGAGGGGAAAAAAAAACTAAATTAATCCATTTTGCTTAAAATACGTAAAGTTATCTGCCAGTGGGGTAAGCAAAATAATCTTGTTTTGCACTCAAATTAGACTAAATATCTTACATCTAGTAAATGCATGTTAATTTAAGAATTTTTAGATATTCTGACTACAAGACAAGACAAAAGTACGAAGTAGGATAAGCCTTTTTTGTGTATCCGTCGAGCTGTCTGAATCTCAGAGAGGGAAAACAGCCGTGCGAATAACTCGCTATTGTTCTAACACTTCCTTCATCTCTTCCCCCTCCACCTCAGAGAAGAGGCAAAGTTTCGCTTCCTGTCTTTCCTCTCATCTCGGCTTGCTAGAGCTCCATTTTTTCCTTCCCTGCCCTGTCCTCTCCTCCATTGTGGCATTCTTTCACATCGGTGATAGCCGTTGGGTTAGACTTTGAACTCTTGGCAAATACCAACATTATTTGCTGGTTGGAGCGGCTCGGGGGAGAAGCGGGGAAAGGTGATAAGGCGGGCCGCGGTAACAGGGCTTCAGACGTGTTCGTTGAGCCTCATGGCCCATTAGCGTGATGACTAGTTAACACGGCAGATGATTGGGTCAGTGCTCTGATGAAAGGTTCTTAACAGTCCCACAGCTACAGTGTTTAAAAGCATGATAAACAATCCCTTTCATCTACTGCAACTGCTAGTTCTCCAGCAGCTTCGCTGTTTCTGAACCAAACATGTTTTTCACGTTTTCACAGCCAAAGATAAATGCTGCCTGTGTGGGCCAAGACAACTCCTGCAATCACAGAGAGGATTGGCTGAATTTTTGAGGTTAAGCCTTCAATCCCGTATATGACACATCGAGGCTGTTTAACAATAATGAGCCACGGTGAGAAGGAGGCAGAGCAGCTTCGTCTTACTGCATCAACAAACAGTAGGCCATGAGGGACTTCAACCAGGACAACCACAAATATAGCCGAGGCTAACGTGTCAGCACCCGACACTATTCTAGTTCAGACCTCCAGACAGACGCACACCTGTGTCGCTCTGAAATAAACCACTCGTTTTAATAAAGCACCAGTTCATCTGTGTGCTAATAAAATCAACTCTGCATCTCTAACTAATTGCTTCCATTCTTGAATGCGATGGTGTATTTGAATATCCAGTTCTTTTGTGTGATGCTAATTACAACAGAGTCCTAATTTTTTTTTTATGGATAAACGCCTGATTTGTGGAAACAACTTCAAATCCACCTTAGGGCTCTTTTTCTTCCATCTCTCACTCCATCCAAGCTGTTCCCCCGTTGTGTTCCTGTCTCTGCTATACGCTTTACGGAGGGATGGAATATAATCTTATCTAAAAAAAGGCAGGCTAAATATAGCTCGGGAGCCAAAGGGCCAACCCTTCATGCCCTAGGGCCGAAAGCAGGTCCCTCTCCATCAAGTTGCACATGTTCTCCATCAGATCTCATTTAGACTTCAATAGCATTAGTAACCCATAAAAACACTCAAATGTGCAGCAAAACATCTTGAATGAATGGATGAAGAAGGCATAAACCAGGTAACATTAGTACCTAAAAAGGTATAACAAGATGTTATAATTTAGATGCATCTCGTGCAATTGAATCTGGGATCAATTATTCGCAAGGCATTTCAAGTAGCATGGTCAACCGAAGATAGAAAATCAAATAAAATGAAATGCAAATCTGAGAAAGTCAGTGATGCAAAGCAGAGCTTTAAAGTGTTTATCATTTGGCAGACACAACCGAGGCCTGCTGTGTAGGTATCTTGGGAATTACTATAATGAATTTAGATAATGTCAATACCCAGTACTCTCACTGAGACCTGAGGGAGGGTGATATACTTTTAATTAGCACTAGAAAAAATACCAAGAGGGACTGGAAACCAGATTTCCAAGTGTTTGAGAATGCATGAACAATGCATTCGGTATGCAACATCTAAATGCATTTAAAAACACTAAATAAAAAAAAAAAAAATCACATTGGGGCAGTATGCATTGGTTTCTATTCACTGGTAGCTAAAGTAGAATAAAGTAGAAACTTCCCTGACAGTTCAGCATCAATATCTGTTTCCTTTGGGGTTTAAAAACACTAGACACTTCATAAACTCCATTAGCACAGCTCCAAAAAAAAAATACGTACGACTGCATGCATTTGAATCTCTAGAATGTGCCTTTAAAAATAAAAAAACAACAACTATGAGAGCAAACTTTCCTATTAGCCTTAGCCAAAGAGGAAACAAACAAAACTACATGGAAACATCCTCCTCCTTTAGCCACAACACCATCAAGCTGATCCTTTAAGACTGGCTGCAAGGCCTCCGTATGGTCCTGCTCACAACACTTCCGGTCTCTGCCAAACTCTGACATCACTGATTTGAGAGAAAACCACAGAAGATGTGCTTAGTGGTCCAGCTAAATACATCAGGTGGGGCTTTTATTTTAAGGGGCCGCATAAGATCTTATATTTAGAGATGGAGAGAGGCATGATGTGCGTGTAGTGATAGTACTCCGCTCGTCTCCAGTGTTGAATTTCGTAATGGAATGTGAACTGCTCATCCAGATCCGTCCTCTCCTCCCTGCCTTTAAAAAAAGGAAACTTCTTTAAATGCCACGACCCCAAAACTAGCTCTGGTCATCTAATGTGATTGGTTGAGCAGTGCTGGGACTTTGCAGTACTTGTCCCAGTCCACTCCAGACTAGAGCATGTAAGCGGTGCGAAGCGGAGCGTGGAATGGCTTTTAAAGTCAGAGATGTTTCAATGGAGGAGTGCACAGAGGAAAACCTGGAGCGGAGCTGCAGACGAGAGATTAAAGAGATCTCCGTCAGTGTTTTTGTTAGCTTGTCACTCGCTGACACTCAAAACTAGATGCTTTGGCTTCGATTTGGAACTATTGCTGCCTTGAGAAATTCGTTCCTTTGAATATTGATTTTGTTATTATTACGAAATATCACAAATTCAAGAAGGAAACAGAACCTGGAAGTTGCCTAAAAAAAAAAGAGAGAGACTAACTATATTAGAAAATTATGAAAAATATTAATTTCTACCAACATATTTATTCATGGTACTAACTAAATGTGAAGAAACTGTGAAAATTTAGTGATAAATGCCATTTGCTCCAGACTTGCTTTCCGCTTACTGATCTCTATAATATAGATTATACATACATTATCTATAAATGTCCAAATCAACATGCACCTTCCAACATTACAACTTGGCAACTTCATCTAGAATTATGAGTGTCTCTTTTGAAAACACCACTTGTGTTCAGTTATTATGACAATTTCCGCACATGAAGGACACAACAAATACATCCACAAACTAGCATATGTGTCTGAAATGTATATCACGTGATATTAGTCACGCAGTATCATTCATAAACAATGCTGTTTTGGTATTTTATCGATGATCCCCAAAGGCCTTGTGCCTACCCTTGCTTAAATATTAATAAACAAGATACTTTCGACTGCATCACCCCAGGAAGAGCATCTTAAAGGCGTACGGACACAGCGGGAGGATGCACAAACTGTAGCGCGTGAACTTGCCACGTTTACCTTCGAGTCTCCTGAGTGTCTGCCTCCGAGGAGACGGAGCACGAGCGCCTAGCAACCATCATCCATTCCTTCAGTTCACAGAGACAGAACTTACAGAAACGACATATAAACGACCCCTCGACTTTACTCTGGCGCTGCACATCTCGACAAGCCCCAACCCAGCGATTAAACGATGTGACAGAATCACGAAACGCTTTCGACGATAAAACCAACCGACGTTTCTTCGCTCGAGTTACCTCAGCGACTACCTGAGCAAAAACAGGCCATCCTTAAAGTGATAAACTTTGTTTGTGAACTTTGTGACGCAACAGGTTGTTGTCGGAACTAGACCAAGCGAGCAAAAAAGCAAACAAAACGAGCTATACGCCTCAAAATCGAGCGTTTCGTGAGTCGCTAGCGATCGAAGTGATGCTCGGCGGCGCGTTAGCTTCACGCTAGCTAACAGAAGCAGACTTTGAACCCCATCAGCGCTTAAAACAACTTCTACACAGCTTTAAAAAGTTAGTAAAGATAACCACAAACGTGTGTGCGCACAAACACGCCGATGTCTTAAAGAAACGGCGTTGTTTGGGCATCAGGTCTCTCCTCGCGTAACGAGGAAGCTGAAGTTGGGAAAAAAAAAAGTGTTCTAAACTCCGCATTAACTTTCCCACTTAAACTCCAACGCGAAGTGACGCTAAAAACTCACACAAACACACAAAACCAAAACAACAGGCCCGAGAGATAGTGTTTAGGAGAGCCGTGTAACTTACGCTTGACTTTGTTGGGGTTGGGTTGCTTTCGCCGAGACATGATGATGATGATGATGATGATGAGAGAGAGAGAGAAAACAGAAAGAAGCTGCTAAAGTTGTTCCGGAGAGGAATCAAGATGGCGTTTGTAAAAGATGTGCAAAGTTCGTCAACTTTGCGTTTGAGTTCCCCACTTCTCCCAGATTCCCCCCCACGCCGAGATGCTTTAGGGAGGAGAGAGGAAAACGCTCATTTCGTTTTCCTCCCACTGCGTCTCTCTCTCTCTCTCTCTCTCTCTCTCATTTTCTCTAAAGCTCTCTCTCTCTCTCTCTCTCTCTCCTCTAAAGCTGATAAGTAAGGCGGAGTGTCACGTGCTGCTCTGCTCTAGTCTCCAAGGGGACGCGCGCTACTGAAGCTGCAGACACACACAAGCATCCCGCACACAACTACTTCACAAACTCTTCTAAAACAAACTAACAACACACAGAAGTGCACATTATCTGTATTAACATTATGTCATGTGGACAGGAAGGCACAAAAAAGTTCTTTAAAAAAAAAAATAAAGACAAAAAATACAAAGTAATTAACATTGAAAGAACAATGGGATGTAAAATAATGTAATAAAGGCAGATTAAAAAAAAAAAAAAAAATAATAATAATATAACTAATAAATATATATATATATATATATATATATATATATATATATATATATTAATAGTAGTAGACATAAATCTACCCCACATGGTTAGGAATTAAATAAAATAGTACTACTACTACTACTACTACTATTAAAAATCAAATGAAAATAATAATCATAGTCAATAATAAAATATGGTAAGTAAAATATTAGCAATAAAAATATTATTATTATTATAAAATAAAATGAAAAACAGTTCATGACCAATTATAATTATCTGTATTCACATTATTAATAGAATATAAACAATACAAAGTATTATTTTTTGTTGTTATTGATATAAAATGAAAGTGAAGAATTTATTTGAAAATCAACGATGATTCATTACATGACAACATTCATTCAAAACTATAAATGACTCACAAATAACACTGTATAAATTGATATTTTATAGTTGGTATGACAAATACTTGTACTTTAACAAAAAACGAAAAAGACACAAAATACACAGTAAATGAAAAATGGGGAAATAAAAATAAAAGAACTGACGTTAGTGATGAAGGTGCAAAGAAAATAACTTACATTAATAAAACTTACTTTACATTAAGAAAGTTTTCTGTCTGGCATGCAACAGGCGGTACTGAGAAATAATAACTTATTTTAACTTGAGATGGCAAAAGACGTATTGTATGAAGATTGGATTTTGCAGGGTTTTATCAACTTGAAAGCTTGTTTATTTAAGCTGTGAATTCCTCGTGGTGCTGATAGCAGGATATTAGACCCTCCCCGTCCAGCTCAGGCTGATTAAACTGGACAAACCTGCCCCCGCGACCCCCAGCGAGCATCATTGTGATACTGGATATTATAATTGATCCACTACTGAGAACTTTATCATTCTTCAGTTCTGTTCAATTACGACACAAAACTCCAGCTGTGTTTACTGCTCATATTAAATAAAAAACACTGTTTGGCATTTCCATAGTGTTTTTTTCTCTCTCTAGTTTTGAATGTATGGGTTAAGGAGGTCTTGTAGTCACTATACGGGTCAATGAATAACTAGTTAAGGCGGTTTATCATTTCCTCCCAAAGTCTGCATGTTTGCTGAGTGTTCAAGTCATGCATCTTTGCAGAACACCACCAAAAGTGAAATAACTTCAGTTTATGAGTCAAATATGTTAATTAGCAAATTAAAGCAATGGTTCGTTTCTTTCATTATCATGCAAACTGCACCTACGGGTCTCACGGCGGGTTTGAAGCGCGTTCTGAAAGGCCTACAGATCTACACAGAGTAAGACAAGATGCAACGAGACCTCCATCTCCAAACTAGCCGAAACTTGAGAGTGATGTTATTTATTGACCGTTACCTAGGCTTCCAAATGCAACCCTGTTGCTAGGGAACAACCTTTCACAGCAACAAAAGGTTTCCTTTATCCTCAGTGAACGAGTCTGAAAGAATACCTCAGCAGCGGCGCGGTCTCAGGACACTGACTCCATCACAACACACTGCATAATATGTTAAATTAGATGTCAGTGCATCAAAATGGTGCTATTTCGCCAGTTTAAAAGTGAAAACATCTTAATTAGACCATTAGGGAAACTCCTGGACAAATGATGGATGGCGGGACGAAGCTGCAGCAAACAACACACTCAACAACTCATGCTAGCGGATTACAAAATATGCTTGATCGAAGAGAATTTTGCACACGGATTTAGAGCAATAACTGTCCAAATGCGACAAAACCAGAATACCTGTACTATAAAAACCCAAAAAATTATTAAAAATTAGTTTTTAAAAAAGCACATTGCTTCTTCAAAGATACTTTTGTTGCTGTATTTGGGCCTGAGGAATTAATTCAGTTATCAGTTTATTAATAAACAACATTTACTGACTAAATATATTCACGTTTGTGCATTTATCAGCCATTGAAACATCTGTGGTAATATACATACAAATAAGCTTTGCTAAGGCTGTTGGAAGCTTTATAATGTTGTTGATATAGCAAACTATTGTATTGCATTGCTAAAAAAATATATTTAGTAAACATAATCTTACCAGTTGTTTGCATGCTTGCATGCTAAAAAATATAGTATAAGAATATTTTATTAACATTTTCCTTTAAGTTATGAAAATGTTATTTCTGAAATGTTCCCCAAACGTTCAAGACATCATTTTTAATGTTTTTTCTTGGTTATACAAATGTTAAGGAAATATTCCATATTATAATTTTGAAAACATTGTGAGAATGTTACGTTTGAATGTTCTCTGAACGTTCTGAAACAAGTAATAATAATAATAATAAAAAAAATAGATGATCATCAAATATAAACTATATGATTTTTTTGTGCTAACAATTTTCTATTAATGTTACTGAAAGAGCATTTGTTAGATGTCTAGTGTCTTTCAGTGGCTCTAAACTTATTTTTGGACTTTCTAAAGTTGTCTGCTAATGCTAGATGTGACCACATACAATAAAAGCCTCACTTTGTCTTACGAATCAAGACAGATGATGAACCAGCACGTCTTTCAAGCACAGAATGAACTAAAAGCATTTCCCAAACTGGGCTATGTTTACACTTTCGTTTTCTCAGAAAGTGAACGTTTTTTTGAAGTATAAGCATGTGATGTATAGCTCAGAATGATTATGCAATGCTTTTTCGATGGAAGTTCTGGTCTGTATGAAGCGAAATGAGTAAGTAAATGTATTTGAAATAGGGAAGGAGATCAGTAATCTCCGAGGAAGAGAGAAGACACTGGCATACGGACACTTCAACCAGACCTGCCTGTTTAATATTTCACGTGTACATTAGGACTGTATGTCTCTAGATTATCAGGTCTCATCACTCCAAATGAATGGAAGGTATGTGATGAATGTATGTGCTGTCATTATGAATGGGCCAAAACTGTGTATTTGCCTGTGCTGCTTGCAATTAAACATGGTGTCTTATATCTTGTGCAATTGAAAAAAGTTCCACTTTTCACTTCTTCATTCAGCAGGCCGATTCATTAACTTTGTTTCAATACGTTCTTGGGACAAAATCTAAAAATGTAACATAATATAAGAAACGAAAGTGATATTTATGAGGACATGAAGTGCAGCTGTCTGTGAGAGGATTGGAGTGCAGCAGTGGAACATGGTTAGAAGAGTTAATGGCGCCATCTACTGTGCTACATTTGAATTTGCAAGACTTCTGTGTGAAAATACTAATATTTAGTGTGTGTGAACTGAAGCAGTGTTATTTTAGTATCACTGCGATACTATAACACTTTGTATTCATATTTTGAATCATTTAAAAAAAAAAAACTTTTTTTCGTTTTAATTTTAAAGTTTAAGCTTTTATTAATTTTATTTATTTATTTATTTATTTTTATTATAAAGCATTCCAGTTTTTATTCATTGAAAAATTTCAGGTTTTCCAGAAAGGAACATTTCCATTTCAGTTTCATTTCCACTGTAATTCATACTGTCTGTTGTTGTCATTTGTGGATTGTTTTTTTTTTGTCTTGCTTTCATATTTCATTCATGCTCTTCATATTTTTGAGGAAATTCCAGCTTGTTTGGAAATAAAACATAATAAAGATATGGTATGTTTCTTTATTTTATTCACAGATACTGTCTCATACTTTATTTCAATCATGCTTTTCACTAAAAATGTCCTGTGTAGTTTTCAAGAGAAAAAAAAAACACTTTATTTGTCAATTTTTTTTTTTTACTAAAATAATTTTCACAAAATAAATATTGAAATTAGTATTTTTCGGTAATAATTCTCTCTCTCTCTCTCTCTCTCTCTCTCTCTTCAACAACATGTAATTACCACAATGTAACAGATTTTACAGTTGCTCTCAGCTGAAGAACAAGTCCTCTGCTCTTAAAGGATCAATGAAAGCTGAGCGTTGCATTCACACAGGCAATCTGGAAGCCATCTTGATTTATTGCACGTAGTTTAAGATCAAAATCAGCCTGTGAAAAAACACACGCAAGACATATTGCAAATAAAGGCCATGTTCATTTTCAAAGTAACATGCAGTGAATCAAAGCTGTCTGAACGGAATACAGAAAATCAAACCTTTAAAGGAAGATTCATTTTTGACTTAAATGATGACTCAACGGTGATGATTTCTGGAAAAATCAAAATCGAACACATCATTCCTAATAATGCCATATTGCAATCTATTTATTATAAAACTGTCAAGGGTAGCCGATGCTCACTCACCTCCTCTCCTGCTTCCACAAAACTTAAAACGTGGGAAATGAGGGAGACAGAGGGGCTCGTCCCGTTTCAAGATGGAGTGACCATTTAGCCACAGCTCGTAAGATGAATAAAGCTCATCGATGGACTGCCCTGTGGAAAACACACGGTAACTGCCTGATGGCTTCATGTCTTTAATCTGAAACGTGATATTGTTATGTGCAAAGATGAGAACTCACTCAGAATCAAGGCCAATCTGATTTTTATAAGATCGGTTAATCTCTCAGGGCAAGGCAGGAAAGTAAAACCTACATCCTGCAAAGGGTCTGAGACAATGAAATGGAAAAATGAAAGCAATTCACTGTATGTTTTAAGATGAAAAAAAAAGAACAGAAAGAAAAACACACACCGCTGTTCAAAAGCTTGGGGTCAGTAAGAAAAAAGGAAGTCTCTTCAGTTCACAAAGGCTGCTTCCTTCCATCAAAAATACAACAATAACAGCAATAATACGGGAATATTCCTGTGATCAAAACTAAATTTCCAGCATCATTACTCCAGTCTTCAGATCTTCAGAAATCATTCTAATATGATGATTTGCTGCTCAAGAAACATTTCTGATTATTATAAATGTTGAAAACAGTTGTGCTGCACAATATTTTTGTGTAAATTGTCATACATTCAAATTTTCAGGATTCTTTGCTGAATATAAAGTTCAAAGGAACAGCATTTATTATAAATAACATATAAATGTCTTTACTGTCACTTTTAATTTATTCAGTATATTCAAAGTGAATAAAGGTATTAATTTCTTATAACATATATATATATCTTACTGACCCCAAACCTTGTCACACTGATCTCACCGCAGCTCCTGTAGGTCACCGTGATTCTTTCAGAGTCGCAGACTGTGTGAAGAGGCCACTGGGGATCCTGAGAGTGAACCCCGAACATCTGAACCAGAATCAGAACCAGAACCAGCAACATATTGTCACACAGTCGTGTCTGCATAGCTTGCAGGTCGCTTTAGACCCAGAGTCTGACTAACGTAGGTGAAATGTGTGGTGTAACAGGGCAACTTAACTTCTCATTTGGGTCAAATGCCTCAGACGGTGTCAGCACGTCACAAGTTTCACTTCCCATCTTCATGTCAATACATCTTATTAACATGCCCTAGAGTTACTTCCTAATATCAAATACAACAACATATAGTTATGTAAATTGCATTTGAATATTACCTAAATTATTACACTCTGTAAGAACAGCATCTTATACACCCTGATGCCTCATGTATGTGTTTTGTTTAGTTGTTATTATTAGAATCATAATTATTTAATTATTCTTATAATTTTTTACTTCTTTTTTTTTTTTTTTAGTTTTTTCTATAATTAAATTAAAATCTGTTTCATTTTCCATGTCATTTTGGTTTGCTAGTCTGTTTTAACTCACAGTTTTAATTTGTATTTATTTATTTATTTTAAATTATCTTTTGAGAAATAATTAATAGGTAGAAAAGCAAACTCGTTCTCTTCTTTGTCAGATACAGCATTGTTTAGCACTTTTTATGCTGGTAGTATCAGTATCTCTTTTATTCTTTTATGAGGGATCAAGAGATGATGAGAAGAGAAAGAGGAAACATGATTTGGAGAAGCCACAAATTTGAACATTATTTGGCTAAAAATGTAACACCAACCTGATTCATCATCTCCAATACCTATTAAGGTTTTACCTGCTTTTAACTGTTTTATTTTTAATTTTTTGTTTTTGTTCTGATTATGAAGATAAATAGAGTTAGTGTTCATAGGTTTGGTTTTTGACAAAAAAATACATTTTTTTTCCATTAAGGGACAATATTTGCCCTCTTAAATTTTTAGAACATTTATAAAAGATTTTTTCTCCAACCATATCAAATATATGTGTTAACTTTTATTTTAAATTGTTAAATGCAAGTAATGAATTCAATTACAATAATAAGACACTATACAGTTAACAATCAGATTGAATCAGTATCAGGAGAGAAGCTGCATTTGAAGTCGCATTTAGTCTGTATTTACACATTTACAGTGAAATTTACGTAGAAATTACAATCGCATAAATACTATTATGAGATGAATGTTTAAAATGTAAATTAACTTTCTTTATTGACACATTTAAAATCATTGACATACCTAATTATGTCAATACATACATAATGTTGATGACATGCAGTACTGTATGTTGAATTTCGGGGGCATTTTTGCCATAAAAACCCCAGTAATTTCTGACCCTGCATTAAATCTGTCCTTGGGAATCAAACTAATGTCACTGGTGTTGCATGCTACAGGAACAGGACTGCATTTATTGGAGGTATTTTGATGTGAGAAGGTTTGTTGTTGTTGTTGTTGCTGCATTAAAAGAGCATGAATGAAACAACAAAACAGAGAAATAAAAAAGTAAGGCTACAGTAAAATCTGTTTGGGTAACTGCAAGTGAAGATCACATTAGATTTAATCAGACACAAACATTATGAGTACAGCCAAAGTCCATTTAAGATGAATATTCTATAGTCTTTGGTACAGTACAGTACGAGTATACTAAAATCTGGCTTTTGGGAGTGAGACAAATAACGTATACATTTTGAGTAAAATATTGTTGATATTTTAAAGAACGTCTTTAGTAGTTTAAATTGGTAGTGATCAGCATACAGTAGGCTATGCGTACACATATAGGTCTATCCATCATATCCACAATCATGTGACATATACGTCACATACATTCTAGTATGTGTTGTTGTTCCAAAACACTTTCTTACGATCCTTCAAGCTTTTATACTGGTGTACTGAAGCATATGATTCTTAAACAACACTTGTCTGATGAAGCAATTATATGGAATGTGTAATTTTGGTTTAAAAACCAGATGGCCACATGTATTAATCTATATTTACACTTTATATGATTATGTTTGCTGTGAAATGTCACTATCATTTGTTTGATTGAGTGATTAATCTATCATTTGTGTGAACTGTTGATAATTGTTAATGATTTCTTCAAATCAGCATAGATTTTTTTTCTTTATTCTCATCATTTCTCATTCATTGCTAATTTTTCATTCTTTTTGCCTTAAAATGTATTGAGTATAAATCTTACATTAATTATTTAGTGGTCTTCAAAACATGTGAAAGGACCATTAAACCCACTTTATAACTTTAATACTGTAGGAATTACTATCATACATTATTGTTATCATCGCATATGTTGTTGATGGTCTGAAATATGCTGCTGTCATCAAGAATCAGAAGCGAGGTCACAGATGTGTGAGTCAGACTGACCTGATCTTGGGATCATCTTGACTTGCTCTGGTTCCATGGAGGTGTCTTCCTCCAGTGGAAGAGGAAGTCCTGAGCCTATATTAATCAGAATGGGGCTCCTCTGCCTGGGGCTTCTCAGCAGACCATCTCCTCTTCTGCAGAGACTGTGAGTTCAGCACTTTTAATGACTCTTTGCCATTTTCAACTCTATTTCTGAATGCCTTAGCATTACATATAAGGCAGTTTAGTTGTGGTTTACAATTTGTTACCCTGGAGCACAAAACCAGTCTTAAGTCTCTGGGGTATATTTGTAGCAATAGCCAAAAATACATTGTATGGGTCAAAATGATAGATTTTTTTTTTTTTTTTTTTTATGCCAAAAATCATTAGGATATTAAGTAAAGATAATGTTCCATGAAAATATTTTGTAAATTTCCTACCGTAAATATCTCAAAACTTCATTTTTGAAGAATTGACACTGGTTTTGTGGTCCAGGGTCACATTTATGACTTTCAGCAGACAGACTTGTATACTCCTGCTATGCCTTATACTGTATCTGATGTATCTCAAAGTTTACCAAAGTGTAGGGATGTTCGATTCAGAAATTTTTGGAACTGACTCCAAATGATTCTTCACTGTTGTTTTTCGATCCTGATTTTATTTTATTTGATCTTTTTTAAAGCTTGGAAGAACATGTTCACCTAATCTCACTGTGACTACCTGATATGATGAAATTAGTGAAAAGAATTAGTAGCTATTCATTGTTTATTATCAGTGTATAATTAGCTGCTTATTCTATTTATGTACTTTAGATACCTAGAACTAAGCCACTTTTGTGCAACAGTGTCTGCATTGTGTGTTTTAGGTGCAAAAATGCATTACAAGTCCAAGTCACAGGCTAATCAATATATGGTAACTTACATACAGGATCACAGAATCAAACTGACTACAAACCTCATTAACTTTAGTTAATGAAAGGTAATTCATCAGCAATATGCGTTCACAAAAGCTGAAACATTTGTTTGAACATTTCAGCAGACATACCATAACACAACCAAATATGTATGTGAAGGCATAAAATAATGCCTGCAATTGTTTTTTTAACGATTCATTAAAATGAATTGTACAAAAGAACTGGTTTGCAGTTAGCTCTATTGAAATGAAAAGGGCAACTTTTCCCACAGCTTTTGGAATCAATTTCTTGCTTCCAAAGTGTTGAGAATCAAGAATCGATGTCTTGATTCCCAACGACTTGGAAGCAAGGAATCAATTCCCAGCCCTTCCAACAGGACTGTCTGTATGGCTGCAGTTTTCTAACATAAAAATCATCTTTCATCTAGGATAACGTCAAGACATTTTGTGCATATCATGTCATGTCCACTCTACCCCACTCAGCCCTGCGAACTCCAACGCGGCCGTATTTCCATTGACAGTTCAAACTCGCATGAGTCTAAATCACCTGAGTTTGAGGCTTTTTATGTTCTGAGGCCAAGGGGACCTTCAGGTGAAGGTAAAGTCTTACCCATATTTGCATTTATGCATGCCATTCTGTACTTTACTGTACTGTACAGTTTTTGAAAGCAAGTCTTCTGTTTTTAGAAACAAAAGCTGCAGGTCTCTCAGTATTGAGCATTGACATGTGTGTAAGTGAGAACAAAAAAGCCCACAACACAGACAAGTACAAGTGTTCCACCCTCATTGTGCGCAGGAATAAAGAGTTCACCATCATCATCAAACTTGACCGGGCCTTCAATGCAGAGCAGGATGATGTGCAGATAGAGTTCATGATTGGTGAGCTTTTGCATTTAGTTATAAATTGTAATACATAATAAGCAACATAAAGCATCTGTAATGAAGAAGCAGTATATGAAATTTCTCCATAGCCTAGCACAGGTATAATCTGCTGATCTGCTCATCACAGGCAGTTTACCTAATGAAAACAAGGGCACCTACATTACTTTGTCTATCGGAAAAAGGAAACATAATGGGCACTGGAAGGGCCGTGTGGTGGAAATTCAAGGCCATGATGTGACAGTGGGCATAACACCTGATGCCAGCTGCATCATTGGCCGCTTCCGCACCTTTGTAGCAGTAATGACTGATTTGGGAAAATGGCGCACTCAGAGGAATGTCGACACTGATTTGTATGTGCTGTTCAATCCTTGGGACCCCGGTGAGTAAGACTATAACACAATGACAACAAATTTAATAACGGACCTTTGATAAGTCTGTACATTTGCTTGAAGCCATCATTGGATCATTATCAACTTATTACACATATGATGATGCATGCATATTGTATGTGTTGCTACCCAGCGGATCAAGTGTACATGGACAAAGAGGAAGACAGGCAGGAGTATGTGATGAATGATGTGGGGACCATCTACAATGGAGAATTCAACAACATAACCTCCCGTTCATGGAACTTTGGGCAGGTTGGCAGTAATCTGGAGATGTTCCTTCACATCAGGCATACAAAAATTCTCCCACTGAGCTCACATATACTGTATGTAGCATCATTTAACCTAGGGGTGTCCAATCCTGCTTCTGGAGGGTCACTTTCATGCAGAGTTTAGCTCCAACATCCAACTCTAGCCTAGAAGCCTCAGAAGGACTGGTCTAGGAAGGACACAGCCTCACTAGGATGTAGCCTTCCAATTGAGAATCACCCTAGAGTGTGTCTACTTTGCACTTAGGCTGATGATACACAGGGCAAATTTTTTTGAGCAATGTGAGACACAGGGCCTTACAATCTAAATTATCCAGATATAAATTTGTTACCCATTCTCAATGGGAAAGTGCACAAGCAATGTTGTTAAAAAAAAAAAAGTTGCCACGTGTATCATCAGCCTTATTATCACTCACAAACTTCCCTAAGCATTTCCCCTTAGGAGCATCCCTGCCAACATTTGAGGTACTTTCCACTTCTTCAAGTGGATGAGTGAAGTTTATATGGACAGATCCTCAGCACCTTGACTTTGACTGAGGCTACTCATATGTACACTTCAGGAAACTCCATATACCATAATGCAACATGATTGTGAGACAGCGAATCACACTTAATTGACCCACACCCAAATGTAAATAATAGGATGTAAATTACAAATCATCACCATAGCATATTCCAAGTCAACAAAGGCGTAGGACATTCCAATTCAACCCATTGCAAGGGTTCCGCTATTAGAGGACACTCATGCAACATAGGCAATGAGGTACAACGAGGTTTAGTTAGCATAGTTAGCAAAGGAAGGAAATTAAAAAATTAAACTGGAACACAGCCCAGGTAATCCTGAAGACCTTGATTATCTGATGCAAGTGTGTTTAAAAGGTGAAGGTGGCCCTCCAACAGGATTGGACATTCTTAAATTAACTTCCTATGTGGTTTACTATGTGGTTTACTGTAGTTTGAAGAGGGGGTTCTGGATGCCTGCCTAATGGTAATGGATGCTGGAAAAGTACCACTACTGTTCCGTGGAAATGCCACTGAAGTAGTTCGGCAAGGATCAGCTCTGGTATGATTTCATAATAAGAATCAAAGTATGGACAATTCCATGAACAAGTAACAATTTTATATTTGGTGGTATATTTTCAGCTGAACGCCCAAGACGATGATGGTCTCATGGTTGGCAACTGGAGTGGTGACTACTCCGGCGGCACAGCACCCACTGCCTGGACCGGAAGTCCTGAAATACTGCTCAAATATGTCAAAGAAGGTTGTGATCCTGTGTGCTTTGCTCAGTGCTGGGTGTTTGCCGGTGTGCTGAACACTTGTGAGTATGGTGATGACATGTTCTATGCGGTGTCCGTAAATTTTTTTTCTTCATGATAGTTAAAAATATTATATGAGCATCATCATTCTACTAATTTTTTTTGCAACAACTGTTCAGTAATGCGTTGTCTCGGGATCCCTTCACGGGTCATCACCAATTTCTTCTCTGCTCATGACAACACGGGCAACTTGAAGACAGACATTGTGCTGGACGATGATGGGAAAGTGGACCGAAGCCGAACGAAAGATTCAGTCTGGTGAGATTCCCTCAAAAAGGTGATATCCAAGAGGTCCACAAGTGTGTATTGCAGAAAATTGTTTTGTTTTCCCATTCGTTTCTCCCCGCTCAAATGGAGGAACGAGCAAGATTCATCAGTGTGGCTCAGTCGAGCCCAAGCGGCAACCTCGTGCTCTCTCTCGTGAAGCCAATAAGGAAGTGACTAAAACTGTAATTCATCGACTGGCCGCTTGAGGCTGGCTGCAAAAGGGAGTCAGTCCCATAGACTCCTCATGTTAAAATGCCCAACTTTACAGCAGAAAAAAACATGTTTACAGCCTGGTTCAAAAAATGATTTTGGTCTATATTGCTAATTTTTGCCCTTCATGACAACTGTGAGGGGGGTGGATTTTTTTATAACTCATCCATTTAAATTATATTAAGCCTTAAAGTTCTGCATAACCCAGTGTCGACTTCAGTCCCAGAACTTGTTCCAGTGCCAGCTCCTTGAAAGTGCCTTGCTGTGCTTGCTCCTCTTAAGTACTTCCTTGACCCCCAGTTAAGCCCAGGGAGGGCTCTTGACCCCCAGTTAAGCCCAGGGAGGGCTCCCGACCCCCAGTTAAGCTCAGGTAGGGCTCCCGATTCCCCGTTTAGCCCATGGAGGGCTCCTGACCCCCAGTTAAGCCTGGGAAGGGCTCTTGATTCCCTGTTTAGCCTGGGGAGGGCTCCTGATTCCCTGTTTAGCCTGGGGAAGGCTCCTGATTCCCCATTTGAATTAGCCCGGGGAGGGCTCCTGATTCCCCGTTCGGCCTGGGGAGGGCTCCTGATCCCCAAGTTTAGCCCCGTAAATCCCCCCCAAGGATTTTATTTGGTAGTAATGCTCTGGCCGTAGAGGTCAGGGTGGGGGCTGGGTCCGCAGCCTCGCCATGGCTTCCTGATCTGTTTGCTCCGCCATGGCTTCCCGAGCTCCTGGCTCCACCATGGCCTCCCGAGTCTCCTGATCCACCATGACTTCCCGAGTCTCCTGATCCACCTTGACCTCCCGAGTCTCCTGATCCGCCATGGCCTCCCGAGTCTCCTGAACCTCCATGCCGTCTACCTCCATGTGTCTTTGATAGGGTACTTTTATGGCTTGTTCTGATGACAATATCAGGTGAAAATTCTTATTTGGGTCATATTTCCAAGACGTAGACTAGATTCTGTGGATCCAAAGTACAATATCAAACATTAGATTCATCTGCGCTGAGGCACCGTGCTGACGCACAACCCATGTAGAGGAAATAATTTCGCAAATAACTGCATTGCAGGTTTCAAACAGAGATGGCGACAAAGAGGCAAAACCTACGGACCGGAGGTTTAAGACATGACTCGTATCTGATACCTGTGTTTACATGAATCCCCTCCCAAACTATAACAATTCCACTGGTGATCACTTTCAGCAACCCTTGTGTTTTGAACAGCCATAAATTAAAATGATAGTTCATGTTGGGTGGTTCTTGGATTTTAATGCACACCAGCTGTGATTATGCCATGATCAATTGCACGGATGAGTTAAAACTTGATGACTGAAATGCACTTATAAGTCTGCGAGCCGCCGTAAAGCAAAAAAGACGCGTCAGGCGCCGGATGTTGAGAACATGCATAGGACAGTACGGACATTGCTAAAAAATATATATAAATACATTTCAGTTCACTGGACTCGTCTGCTCTGCATTGAGCAAATGCAGGTGCCAGGTGGGATGCATTCCAGCATCATCCATCTGACAACTTATGTGTACAGTCCTTTCTTACCCACAACATTTAGGGGTTTTCCAAATTTAGACTGGGTCTTTGGCACAATTCCGGGTTTCTTTACACGGACATATGATCCACACTGAAATGAAACATGCTTTGCGCTGCATTTTCTGTCACTGTACTGTTTCATTTTTTCCTGTTTATCTCTCACGTGTGAGGCAAGCTGGTGAGGTGTGGACATTTTGCCTGCAGGTAGCAAGCAAAGACCTGAGACGTTAAGTTTGGTTAACATGGCTCTCTCAAGCAAAAGTTCAGTTTGTATGCACTGTGTTGTGGCATGTGGCGTTGCACGGTATGCCTGCAGAAAGTCTTTGGTGAACTCTTTCCACCCTCTTCCTTTCAGTGAAGCAGTTTGTAAACTATCCTTTAGCTGCGATTAAAGCGTTCGACTTACCCGTTTGCTCTTGGGTAATACACGGATGATGTCCTGTGTATGATTCCTCTGTTTTGCAAGAACAGTTTGAAGTCGTGCGAAGTGAACTGTACTCCATTATCAGAAATAAGCTCTTTCAGATTCCCTTCCCTGCCAAACACTGTAGACAAGAACTGCCTCACAGCGTGGGTGGTAGGATGTGAGACAAAAGCTATCTCAGGCCACTTACTGTAATAGTCCACCAAGGTGACCAGAAAATGACAATCAGCAGTGACAATCTGTGTCAAAAGGACCCATGATGTCTATGGCCACTTTCTCCCAGGCGTCAGTAGGATAAGGTACAGGTTGGAGTGGTGTGGTATGTATGGCAGCCGATTTGTCATGTAACAGACAAGTGACACAAGCTTTGACAGCTGTTTTTACTTGTTTGTCCATGCCAGGCCACCAGTAGAGCTCTCTCAGCCTCCTCACAATGCCCTGATGTGTATCATGTGCAAGTGCAATGAACTTGGGCTGGAGACCTTCTGGAACCAGAAGGCGTGTGGTTCCCCGGACCACACAACCATCCTGGAGTGAAACTTCATGATCCAGTGCCTTTGCACACTTTGGCCATTTTGAGGCAAGCATTCTGCGTAGCTCAGCTTGGATAGGACACAAATCACATGCTGCTTTGAACTCAGAGCTGGTTATTGCAGTGAGCATAGAAGTGAGAGCTACGACTTCCAAATCATGTTCCAGACTAGTTTCAGCACTCGGGAGTGGTAAGTGAGATAGACAGTCTGCAGTCACATTCTCATGCCCTGGCTTATACTGAATAACATCTTGACCTCTATGAGCATACCTGCTCTGCCTTGACCCTTAGATGACAAAATGGTGGTCAGCGGGCTGTGATCTGTACGCAGTGTGAAGTGTCATCCCCACAAGTAGGTCCTCCATCGCTCTGTGGCCCAAACACATGCTAGTACCTCTTTTTCTACCCTGGAGTACTTCCCTTCTGCTGCGGTAAGGGTGCGTGAGGCAAAAGCTACTGTTCTCTCCATATTGTCTGTGTGTATCTGGGTAAGAACACCTCCTATCCGGAGTCTGAGGCATCTGTGGTGACTATAGTAGGTAGTTCTGGATTGAAAATCGCAAGGGCAGTCTTCTGCACAACAGTGTTCATTTCGTTAATGAAGACGACGACGAAAAATATTAGTTAATGAATATTTTTTCTGTGACTAAGATGAGATGTTGACGAGCTAAAAATAATATCTGTTGGCGAAATTATGACGAAATTTATGCCGCGTCTTCGTTAACTTCGTTCATTAAGTGTTCCTGTGGCTCAGTGGTAAAGCATTGCATTAGCAGCGCAAAAGGTTGTGGGTTTGATTCCCAGGGAACACATGTAAGGTAAAACATATTAGCCTGAATGCACTGTAAGTCGCTTTGGATAAAAGTGTCTGCTAAATGTAACTAGACGAGACTGGACTATAATGTTATTTGAGGACTACCGGACATTCAAAATGCATCTTATAGGCTATTGTTCTTCAAAATGTGTGTCCCTGTCATTGGATTGCGATCGGATAAGGGGTGTTTGCATATCTAGTCAGTATAGCAGCCTCAGTGGATGGATAGGCTAATAAAACACGAACTAGCGATCTGAAACAATGGCCTCAGCCCCCGAAGGGGTAGGGATAAGGTAACCAGATGTCCCGTTTTTCCCGGGAGTCACAATTCATTGTCGAAAAACTTAAAGTTAGTGAAGGCGGGATAGGTGGAATCATGCTGATAGAAGTGTTCTTTCTCGCGTGCGCGTTCGTGCACGCTCCACTTCCTCAGTTCTCATATACAGCGCACGATCAGTTCTCAGTGCTCAAATACACACTCAGCAGTCCAAATGTTTATCGTGTAGAGTATCTCACGTAAATACAGTAGGTTATGGATTAAGTGAACGTGAACAGGTGGGTGAAAACTGAACGTGTGTCAGTATTTCATGCATGCCTTCTGTCTTAAAAGGACAGCATTCCAAATTAAATACCTATCTGTCATTAATGTTAACCAACAAAAGATGTTAAATAAATGTATACATGTTAAGTAAAAGCTACTGTATCTGAAAAAAATAAGTTTAATTTGTATCTCTATTGTATTTGTCTTATTGTGCTTCTTTTTAAAAAAAAAAAAAAATATATATATATATATATAATAATAATATTTTTGTAAGTTGCTCCTTTTTCACTACTGTTAAAGGGATAGTTCACCAAAAAATGAAAATTGTCATAATTTATTCTAGTTTTTCCAAATTCAGTCCTTGATTCAAATTTCTCATAAGCTTAATTGATTTGGTCTAAAGAGAAAAGAATTAATGATTATTTTAGTTTAAAGACTACATATAAAAATAGCTACCGAAATAAATTTTGGTAACTACAGTTTGGCTAAAACTATTGACTAAAAGTAATGACTAAAAGTTGACAAAATTGCAATGACTTTTCATCGACTAAAACTAGACTAATACTATGAAAGACTCAAATGATCAAAATGTGACTAAGACTATTAAGCATTTTCGTCTCAAGATAAAGACTAAGACTAAATCAAAAATGCCTGCCAAAATTAACACTGATGTACAATCAGTCTCTTAACGGTCTCAAAGCTCTCCTGAGCCTCAGGTGACCAAATGAATGGGTTAGAGCCTCGTAAAGGCACACGCAATGGCTACACCACTGTAGCATAGTTTGGTATGAATTTAGAATACCAAGACGTTAGACCCAGAAATTAACAAAGGCTAACCTCATCAACAGGAGGTGGTGCATCAGACACCACAGAAACATGGGAAGCATCAGGGTGTAATCCCTTCTCAGACAGGGTGTGACCCAGGAATGACAGTTCTGCTTTTTTGAAGTGGGATTTGCCATGTTCAGTTTGAAGCCTGCTTCATCGAGTCGCTGCAGCACAGCTTGTAGATTTTCATCATGTCCCTTGAGCGTTGCTCCTGCGACAATGATGTCATCTAAGTAACAATGAGCTCCAGACTGACCTTTAAGGATTTCAGACATCATCCTCTGGAATCAGCTTGGTGCTGTAGCAGTTTCAATTTGCCGGGAGACAGTCATGGCTTTCTTAAGGTCGAGTGGCACTTCCAGCAGCAGCCGCTCTCTGATGCGAGATGAATTAGTCTTTTCAACCAGCTGATCGCGTATCATCTCGTCCTCTATCGCGCTGAATTCGCAGGTGGCAGCCAGTTCATGTAGTGCAGCGACATACTGATCTGTGGACTCCTCCACGCGTTGGCTCTGTTGGCGGAAGCGGTAACGTTCAGCAACCACATTAACTTTAGGGACAAAAACTCCCTTATTGCACTCAAAGCAGAAGCGTACGTATAGTCCCCCTGATCACTCACGTTCAGGGTGTAGAACAATCTTTGACCCTCGGCTCCGAGGCAGTGTATCATAAGAGCATGCTTCCTAGCATTAGGCAGCTCCTCGCCCAGGGCCAGCAAGAAATTGTCGAAAGTTTTGATCGATGCTCTGAACGGAATGGGTGGTTCACCCAGTGTTTGCAGGAATGGAGCGGGTTGACTCAGACTCAACGCCATCCTCGTCGCCAATATGTTGAGTGTCTCAATTAAAAGCAAATGCACTCCGAACTCTGTGTAACCTCCTTTATTTCACACTCACGTACTACCCCTCTTGTTATCGCTCTTCCACCTTAACTCAAACACGAGAGCTCCCTCTAGAAGCTAACTCAGAACACCACACTTGGAATTTCAATGGGAATTGGATTTACGTGTTTAGACGTGGTCAGATGTCCATATATTGGATATGTATCTGATTGGATCTCGTACGGATATTTAATTTAACACTTGCAACAATATCTGATCTGTCACATGCGAGTAAAAAAAAAAAATTGTGCCAGTGTAAATGCAACTAAGACACTGTCAATTTTTTTATTATTTAGGTGATATACTATGAAGCCAATGATATTATTGTCAGGTTGGTTGGTAATACCTTTAGATGCAATTCTGTATTTCACAGGAACTACCACTGCTGGAATGAGGTGTATGTGAAGAGGCTCGATCTGCCTGAAAAATACTCTGGCTGGCAGGTGGTCGACAGCACCCCTCAGGAGACCAGTGATGGTATGATCCTTGCCATAACTCCTGCCACATCATACAAGTACAATAGAAGTACCTTTTTGACACAAGTTTATATGAACTATTTTACTTGTCCCATACAGGTCTTTATCGATGTGGCCCAACGTCTGTCAATGCCATCAAAGAAGGAGAGCTCAGCTATCCATTCGATGCAAAGTTTGTCTTTGCAGAGGTAAGAAGAATGTCAGTGTTCTTTGATGTTTTACCCTGTAAATTTAATTGACAAGATATTAAAGTCTTAGCTATATGCAAACGGACGTGGGAAAAAAATATTTTTCCTGTCTTCAGGTGAACAGTGATGTGATATACCACAAGTCTGATAAGTCTGGAAAAATGGAGATTATCTATGTAGACTCTGCGTATATAGGAAAGATTCTTGTGACTAAAAAGAAGGGCAGTAGCACATATGAGGACATCACGTCTACCTATAAATACCAAGAAGGTAAGTTTCATTCTATACAAGTCTACAGAATCAAAAAGCAATATGGCATTTAGATCAGGAGAGCTGCATTCACTGTAGCAATGTGATTCAAATGATCGGCCTCTGACATGATTGACACTCCATTTGTGAACTTCAAGAAGTCATGGTGGCTTACAAGGGCTCTTCCTGAGAAAAGATAATCCTTTTAAGTCTTTGAAACTACATTTGGACATGAGTCTTGGAGAGACTAATCATATTTTTGACTAGAAAGTGATTAGAAAGTGATTAGGAAGTGATTAGGAAGTGATTAGGAAGAGCCTTTTACCTTGCTTAGGTTGACATGCTCGACAGAATTTAAATCAAGAGCCTTGGTTTACTAATTTGACTGGTTTATAGAGCCTGGTTTACAGAGAACTTCATTTGGTCAAAAAACATCTTAAAAGCCTTTAATGTTTATTTATACTACATCCTTTGATATTACCCTGTTGACCAGCTCATATCCAGCTTACAACCAGCTCGGGACCAGCTTAAACCAGCCCAGTGTTGTGTTCTGGATTCTTGGAGCGACAGTTTAAAAACAGTTGGTTTCAATAACACAAGAGCTCTCTGTTGACACTTGCGAGACTCAATAAAGCACTTCAGTTATTTGATTATTCAACAGACTTGCATGAAGACACCAAACTATGGACATGTGCATCAAACAATAGTGTTTTGATTGATGTGAGAAGGAGTGGAAAATGCCAATATATTGACTTCAACCTTTCTGACTCTAGGAAGTCTCAAAGAGAGAGAGGCCATGCAGACGGCAGTGCGTCGTGGAGTTTCTACCAAGGACTACTTGCCACTCACTGAAGCAGGTGTGGACTTCGAGCTCCAGGCTGACACCATCAAAATGGGTGACAACCTCAAGCTGACGCTGAACATTAAGAACCAGACCAGCCATACCTGCACCCTCAGTGCCACCATAACTGGCTGTGTGGTGTACTACACAGGCATCACTAGCACAACTTTTAAGCATGAAAACAAGTCTGCAATTGTGGAAGCCTCAAAGAGTGAGTCAGACACAAGTGTTTCAGTAAATTTGCTCATTTTCTTAGATTGAGTTATAACTTTGTTATAACAAAATTTTATTTGTTTGTGTTTTAGGTTTTTTTGTGATCATATTATCTTTACAGCTGAGTCCCTGACAATAGATGTCAAAGCTTTGGAGTACATGCCCTACCTTGTGGAACAGTCCAACCTGCTCTTCGTGGTGTATGGGCACGTCGAGGAAAGGGACGCATCCCTTTCATCAATGAGAGTTGTCACTCTTAGTCCTCCTGAACTCGCAATAAAGGTAGTTCACAATTGATATTAAAGGAATAATTCACCCAAAAATGAAAATTCTGTCATTAATTACTCTCCTTCATGCGCTGAGCCTTGTTTACATTCAGAGGAAAGCACGTGCATGTGTCGTGGTACTCTCCAAAATGGCGCTAGGGTGACATGGAGGAGAAGAATTGTTGAATAAAGTCGTTCCCCTTCAGGATATCGAGTTGCATCGAAAACACTTTGGGAACGTGTCTGTGTGACCACTCTCTAAATCAGTGAAATCAGTCGAATGGAATGGCAAAACTTCACCGTCGGGGTGATGTAGAGACCAGAGAGCTTAAAAGTGCATCCAAAACAAGCAGCATTAGCTTCTGTGTTTTTAGCAAGCGCTCTGTGTGAAACGTGTCAGTCTTATTTTCTATTGTTTGTGAAACAGTGCACATTCACCTCTATATGGTGTGAATGCACGTGATCGTTGTGTTGTTGTTTGGGAGCGGAGATTGTGTATCGTGCTCCCGCCGGGCACACTTCGAAGAGTATGTCCATGTTTGCATTCTTTACGGTTCCTGTCCCGCTGTTGCTGAGGCAAGGCAGCGATTGGGATTGTGGGGGTCGCATATGAATCTAGCGCTCTCTCTCGAGGTTCGGAAGCCTGCATTGCGGTCTCTTCCCTCTTTGAGTTAGAGCTGTGTGCTGCAGTTATCTTCCTCCAAGTAGGCTGATGTTGTTAGCAATGATGTATTTGGGATTGAGGACTTGCCATCTCAATCTTTTGCATATGAAAAGCATACTGCATTTTAGATCGCTCGTTCACTAGGGGTGGGGATGCACGGGATTTCTGTGTGGTTTGTTTTGGAGTGGAGCATGCACAGTCAACTCTTGAAGGGGCTGGCTGTTTTTATTCATTAAATGTCCCTAAGTGTACAAGTGTACATTACCTTGAATGTTTAGCTCTGCTCCCGCTGACATTTCTTCTCGAGGGAAGAAAGTCTTATGCAATATGGAATCGAGTAGCTTACGCATTGCAAAGGCAACACGTGCATTACGGGTCTGCAGCAAATAATGTCAGGGCAATCTGTGAGCAGACGGGAGGTTCCTTTTCTCTCTCTTTCCCCCAAACGTGTGCAAATGTATAAATGCATTTGCAGGCTATAAATCACAATTCTTTTATATTACATCTTATTATATTATAATCAGACCGTTTTCACTTTTGGTTGTTTGGCTGCATTTAAGTCTGAGGAATTAAATGATGAATTTTCATCTGGCTTTTATAGAAGTTATAGTATAGTATTTTTAGAAGTTAAGTATATATATATATATATATATATATATATATATATATATATATATATATATATATATATTCAGCAGAGGGATCAGAGACAGGCCGCACCCTTTCTCCTCCCTCACTCTCTAAATACAGCGCTCTCTTGGGATACATACATATATATATATATATATATATATACACATACAATATATACACATACAAAAATTGAGTTAGAGCATGGTGTTATACCTCTCTTCCTCTGAGGAGGTTGATGTGGTCAGCAAAGTATGAGGAGTTGGTATGTCGGGACCTACTGGTTTTCCCTGTCTCCACACCGAGGTGTTGAAAGCATGGGTTTAACCATTTTTTATTCCAGCTCATCTGCTCTTTAAGAAGGAAAAAAAAAAAAACTATTTCACAGGCTGAATGAGTAGGTTTATAGGGTGATGTCTATGGTAGGAAAGGTAGGCTATCTGTTCCCATTGCAGCATCACCACTAGGCCTCAACATTTTACAACACTGGACATTGTTCTCAGGAGCTGCTAGGGGGAGCAGCCCTAGCAATGTTCCAGCTCCTCATTTGAGGAGAATCACTTCTCATACTCCCCCAGTATATCTGGAGTCAGAGCAACGCTCCTATGGCCCAGGACTTCTGAGGGCGGGCCCCTCTGGGAAAGAGCGGTGTACACCTCATCATATGATGCCCGTCTCTCCTCAGTGCCCTCAGGAGAATGGCCTGTCAACCCTGCCACCCCCAATTACACCAGAGGTCAGTCTCGAGAGACTGTCGGGTTCTTCCATTCAGTCTGGCACTCTCACCCCACATTTTCACAAAGTGTGTGGATACTGCTCTCGATACTCTGCGACTCCAGGGCATCTGCATACTGAATTATATTAATGATTGGTTGATATTAAGGATATTAAGGATAAGGATCGAGTTGATCCTCCCGGCAGTCAAGAGAGTGAGAGAAGGCAGTCACTCACTGTCAAATAGTTTCAGGAACTGCTGGATCTGATGGCAGCTGCATCCAGAGTGATACCTTTTGGCCTGCTGTACATGAGACCCTTGCAGTGGTGGCTCAAGACCAAAGGGTTCTCCCCGTGGGGAACCCACTTTGCATGATCGAGGTCATGCGGCTATGCTTACATGCCTTAGACGTGGAGAAAACCTTGGTTCCTGTCACAAGGCCCAGTGCTGGAGACTCCTCATCATCGCGTATGCTAACAACAGATTCCTCCCTCATGGGCTGGGGAGCATTCATGAGTGACCAGTCCACCCAGGGTCTATAGGGATTTCCCCATCTCACGTGGCACATGCATTGCCTGGAGATGCTGGCCGTGTTTCAAGCTCTGAAACACTTTCTCCCGGACCTGAGAGGCCATCATGTGCTGGTTCGCACAGACAGTCAATATGGGAGCAGACATCCTGTCGAGGCAGGAGCTGAGGCTCGGGGACTGGAGGCACCACCCTGAGGTGGTGGAGTAGATTTGGAAGAAGTTCGAAAGCAAGCCCAGATGGACTTGTTTGCGTCTCGAGAGGCCTTACTTTGTCCTCTCTGGTTCTCCCTCTCACATCCAGCTTCTCTCAGATTGGATGCTATGGTACAGACGTAGCCGAGGCTGCGTCTGTACGCATTTCTCCCGATTGCTCTGCTCCCGGGAGTTTTGGAGAGAGTTTGCCGGGATGGGGTGTGTCTCCTAAGTTAGTAGCTCCATACAGGCCTGTCCAGCGATGGTTTGCGGACCTGGTAGCCCTTCTCAAGACTCTCTGTTGGAGATTCCCGTCAAAATTGGACCTTCTCTCTCAGGCAGGGGACACATCTTTTACCCCCGTCTGGAGTTGTGGAAACTGTGGGTGTGGCCCCTGAGGGAGCACTGCTCGTAGCTTCCAGTCTCTCAACTAAGGTTGTTAAGACCACACTTCACCCCAGAGCTCCCTCCATGAGGAAATTGTACTATTTGAAGCGGGTTGTGTTCACTTCATGGTGCAGAAATCGTCAGCTGCTCCCATTTAACTTGTTGGTTCAGTTCTGGAGTTCCTGTAGGAATGATTCTCCGCAGGTTGACCCCCTTCCACCTTTAAAGTGTTCGTGGTGGCTATAGCTGCTTACCACGTCCCCTTGGGTGGTCAGTTACTGGGGGTGAAACCCATCAGTACATGTTTCTTTCATTGTGCTTAAGGGCAGGAGAAGAATTTCACACTAGACAGGTATTTGTCATACTTGTTCCCAAAGCGTTTTCAACGCAGCTCAAATTTCTGAATGGGAACGTCTCTAGGTTATGCATGTACCCCGGTTCTCAGAGGGAACGAGACATAGCGTTGCATTGCCATACTTCTTGCATCCCTGTGAGCAACTTGCTTCCACTTATCAGAAGTTAATGCTGCTTTTTTCAGGTGCACTTTTAAGCTCTCTGGTCTCCACGTCACTCTGCCCGTGATGTTTTGCCATTCCACTTTACTGATTTCACATGTGATTCAGAGTGTGGTCACACAAACACATTCCCAAAGTGTTTTCGATGCAGCATCTCGTTCCCTCTGGGAAGCAGGGTTTAATACGTAACCCAGAGATATTATTTTTTCTTTACGCACAAGAAGTATTCTCATACCATCGTAAAACTACGGTTGAACCACTGATGTCACATGGACTGTTTTAACGATGTCTGTACTACGTTTCTGTGCCTTGATCATGGTAGTTCTCTTGCTGTCTATACAGGATCATGGAGCTCTGAGATTTCATCAAAAATATCTTAATTTGTGTTCCAAAGATGAACTGGACCTTAATAGAAAAAAAGGTTTATCATTCATAACTATAAAACACAACAGCAACAGTAAATCTGAAATATTTCATACACCTGCCTTTAAATTTGACAACTTCAGGGGTGCAGTTTTCACAAGCATTCTTTAAGTTTTAATAACAATTGGTAAAGCTGAGTTATGTTGCATTCAATTTCTCATGCCAAGTTCGTAT
Organism: Cyprinus carpio; assembly: GCF_018340385.1. Lineage (NCBI taxonomy): Eukaryota > Metazoa > Chordata > Actinopteri > Cypriniformes > Cyprinidae > Cyprinus > Cyprinus carpio. The sequence continues at coordinate 2,484,055 of NC_056620.1, forward strand.
TTACGAGTTGGGAAGTTGTAATTACAATGTCATGTGCAAGTACTTTTTGTACAAAAAGTTGGCATTAAACAGAAGTTGGGTCAGTCTTCTTTCCCCTATTGTGGTGTATGAAATGTATTCTAGAACAAGAAAACTGTAGCATGGGACTTGATTTTGTGCATCGGAAATTGATTGGATTGTTTGATCAATGTCATTTGCTATTGCTGAAAAAAAGAGAGAAAAAAAAAGTAGAACAGAGCTATTATGGTTTCTGCTTACTTTTGTCACATTGCTTGCATCTGGTGTAGACAGAGTTTCAGTTCCTTTAGCAATAACTCAATGACATCTGCTGGATGGGAGTTCCACTATAGATAATATTTTGTGGAGTTTGATTTATTATTAGTTTTTATCTTAGTTACCATTTTCCAAATTTACCTTTATAATTGCACAAAGAGCTTTGTAAAAACAATAAATATTTGTTGCTGCTCTACATTATAATTTATCTACAGATGACTGGATCTCCCCGGCTTGGTAAGGAAGTCATGATCAGTGTGGATTTCCAGAATCCCTATAATTTCAACCTGCAAAACGTTCAGCTCCGCATTGATGGACCTGGTCTGATACCAACCAAATTGAAACATTACAGGTAAACTATATATTTACATCACACTGGCAGGTGAAAAAGCAAACGCAAATAGATGTTGCAATAATTACTACACCATACCCATAAACACGTTCAGACATATACAAAGACAAATATAGTATTTCTTTTGTGCATATAGACTATATCCATATACATTAACTAATTTCTTTCATTTATTAAAATAAAAAAAAATATCTAAAAACATAGAAAACTAAATACACCTTTTGGATGAATTCTCTAAATATTTAGTCTCTTTTGTGTGTGTTTTCACTTGCAGCCAGATATTACCTGGTGCCTCAGTGAAATATAAAGTGTCACTGTTCCCTCAATCTCTGGGGAAGAAGGTGCTGATGGCGTGTCTAGACTGTCCTCTACTGAGACAGGTCACCAATCAGCTGGAATTTGAAGTAGTGCAAGACTAGAGTGACACTGGGAACAAGATAGAGAAAAGACAGGAAAAGAGGAACCGAAGAGAAACACAATTGCAGAGTTCCCTATACCATTGCTTTGCTTCACGAAGCAAATATGTTTTTACCAAGAATTAAATAATTAAATGTTACATATCAAATTACTCCTGATCACCCAACTAAATTCAAAAGAAAAGTTCGCTCAAATGATGCAGACTAATTTTTTTTCAAAACCCTTATGACTTTGTTTTGTGGAACACAACAGATATTTTGAAAAACAGAACAGAAATTTATACAGGTTTGGAAAACATAAGGGTGAGTAAATGACAATTATAATTTTTGGCAGAACTTTCCCCTTTAAATCAGCAAGTGTGAGAACAATAATAAATAATGACCTCCATTGAAATCCCTAGTGATCTGCAACATAGCTAACTTGTGTTTTCTCTGGCTGGAAGGAATTTTAACTAACTTACTTATTAATCACAACGTATTGTTGTTTTACTGTGCTCTAATGCCATGGACGATGTTGTACTAATGCAAATTAACAATAAATGTTAAGCATGAAAGCTTTTTGATGGACTGAATTATTTCAATTTTCATTTGGACACCAACACTCATATTTGCGCACAAGATATATAAAGTTATTTGTAAGAACGGTCATCATTTAGTCTACTCACCTAATGTCTGTCACGATTGTACTACACTGAGGAGCAAGGAGACACAGGAGACTTCGCAGAAAATCTTTATTCCTTCCAACACGGTGTATACAGAGCACACAGAAACACATTTAGCACAAGACATTCACATTCAATACCGGACGAGAGAGAATGGCACAGGCTAGAACTTAAATAAGGCAGATAGGTGAGGAGGATGAACTAATAATGAGACATACCTGGAAACAATGAACAAACAAACGGAAAACTAGGTAACAGTGCAAAAACATGGGGAGCAAAAACACACAGACAGTCCAGAATCCTGACAATGTCATTCCAAACCTGCTTGATTTTATTTTCTTCTGTGAAACAGGAAAAAAAAGTTATTTTAAAAAAAATTTATTGTACTGTTGCTTAACAACGCACCGATTGTTTAGCTGATAAAAAATCTTTGCTGTCTTTGATATCCCACAATCCTGTGGGATTAAAGGATTGTAATTGGTCGTCTTTTATCGGTGGCTTGTTAAAACCTCTTAATTCTAAAGGAATATGTTCCAAAACCATTATTTCTAAATAGTTTTAATGTTAAATAGCCATTAGATTTACTTAACCATTAGAATTTCTGTTTCTGTGTGCCATCTTTCTTTGGTTCCGTGTGATGTGTAGCGGTCACAGTTCTACAAAGATGTGAACAGTTTTATTTAAATTGATATCTCGTAATTTTGGTAATTAATATGGCGTGAACGCACCTTAAGTCTGTCCCTCATATCCTTGTTCGTCTGCGTTGAATTCATATGGCATCTAACCTTGAGATGTCTTAAACGCTTAACTACAAGCGAGCACGTGTTTTCCCTCAAATTACAATATAACATGTGGGCTTAAGTTTGAATTTACGATACTGACGTTATATAGACAATATATATACATTCTACCTGTACAAATCTTCAGTGACATGGCATTGCCTAAAAGTAGACAAATGTTTATAACAGAACGAGTCATATTCCACGAATTCCCAGGTTTTTTTGCGCCCTATTGTGTTTTTATATTTATTTATTTATTATTATTGTTTTTAATCTACTGCATCATGGTTGTTTTCGCTGTCGGTTTAAGCAGGCATACAGACCTTTGAATTTTAATCTACTGCATCATGGTTGTTTTCGCTGTCGGTTTAAGCAGGCATACAGACCTTTGAACAATGTTATTTCTGTATGAATAATGGTTGTTTTCGCTGTCGGTTTAAGCAGGCATACAGACCTTTGAACAATGTTTTTTTTATTTTTCTTTTTTAAGGACAGCATCTCACATGTCATGACTTCTGAAAACTAGTTTAAAGTCTCAGATGAAGAAACAGTTCACACTGTAATTTATTTTAATCCATCCATTTTACCCAGTTGAACTTGAATGAGAACACGACTCATGTCTATGAGTACTGCATGGTCCATCTCAGCAGCAGACCTAGAAAACAACCAATATAGCACTGTGTTAGAAAAAGTCCTGAATTCACTAGTGGGCATTAGTAATCCTGCGGGTCACACGTCTGCTTAGAGCATTAGTGTTTTCAGTTACAGCTCAGTGGATGTGTTGTGGACGTCTCCAGCAGTTCTGTGAAGCATGGAGTACGCCAAAACCTTGGTTCCCACATCTCTAATGAGGTTAGAGACTATTCATATTTTTAGCTTTTAGTGTTAGAGGTCAGAAGGATTTTTGGAGAGTCTCTTGGTTTTTTTGTGTAAATACAAGCTTGAAATTCTTTATAGATTTGTATCGTTTATGTAATCTCTTAATAGTACTATTAAATAGTAAACTAATTAATAGTAACACGATAGTAACATTAATTAATGCAAGTCATGACAGCCTAGTTTTGCATAATTTTAACTCATTAAACCGTTTTAAACAGTTTCAACTTGATTTTTTTAAGTTACACAAGGTTCAACTTGATTTTTTTTAAAAAGTCAGTTTTGATATTAAATTGAAATGACTTATACTTGTGAGTATACCTAAAAATGAAAGGAAATGTTTTTTATATGCAACAAATTGACCCTTATTTTAAAGTATTACCTTTTAAATTTAAAATTTCTCATGCACAAATCAAATAATTAAACCCCTGTAAGTGAAATACAATAAAACTATTGTGAAAGTGATCAGTACTGCAATATACTGTGCTATGAAAGTGTTTTATCAAACACTGCATTATTGCTTCAGCAGCAGACACAGTGAACAGATCTCTTCCTGTTTATATAACCATAACTCACTCTTAACAAACAAGCTGTTATTTCTGGAATTCAGACAAGCTGAAGCTTTAGATTTACCTCTGAATGCTGCATATTACATTAAAGGTACATAGTTTTAAGAACATATCAAGGATATCGCCCCAGTGACAGTTCTGTACCTTTTTCCTAATAGACTATCCTAAGTTGCAGGTCTAGTTTTGACGTTAACCACTCAGACAACAATTATTTCCCTGTGCCATATTAAAGTGTCAGCTCTGATTGTGTGTTGATGTGGTGCTGTAGGTCTGTGTCGTCGGTGCAGACGTCTCTTGCCCAGCGAATGCTGCCCCCTCCTCAGCCCCGTCCGTACAAGGTCTGCACGCAGAACCGCCGCAGGAGGAAAGGCTTCACCGCCACTTCTCTAGCAGACCTCATGGAGCAGGTCAGATCTCTGGATGTCGTGCATGACGCTGCATACTGTAGCAGGTGTTATTTACAAGTTACACTAATATATAGTTAGTTCTACACTATTCAATGCTGCATTCATGCAAAAAACATTACTGAATACATTACTGTGAAGTGCATTATTGTGATGTATTATTACCATTTGTATAACTGTTTTCTATTTTAATATATTTTAAAATGTAATTTATTTCTGTCATGGCAAAGCTGAATTTTCAGCATTTATTTCCAACATAATTTTTCTGCAAAAAGTCTAGAAAATTTAATGCAACCTTGCTGAATTTATTAATTTCTTTCAAACAAACAAATAAATACATATTTTATTGACACCATGGAATGGTAGTGCATTTTAATTTATTATTATTATTCGAATTTCAAAACATAAAAAGATAAAAAGGCTTAAGAAATTGCTAGTAAATTTCATGAATAACTACAAAAACTGGCAAGTAACAGAGTAGAAAGTAGAATGACTGAAATTTTTTGTAAAATGTAGTCTAATAATCAATGTTTTATTTACAACTTATGCATTTGTTTTTTTACGCTTGCCGATCCAGAAAATCAGATTTTCTTTAACTTTGCAGTCATGGAAAACATGCATTATCAAATGATTTAAAAATACGTAAGAGTCTTAGTAATGCACAATAGTCAAATATTAAAAGTCATGGAAATATTTAATGCGAATATAATGCATACGTAAGTGTTTTAGTAATTTTGTTTATTTAGATTTTGTAAGTTATTGATGTATTTTTTTAGATTAATTAATATACTAAATATAATCGTTTGTACCATTTGCACGGCTTGGTACCTGACATGCAAAGTTAAAAATACAGTCATCTGTGGAGTCCTAACATCTCTCTCTACAGGTGGCCAGTTGTTTCTTGATAACGTGTCAGTTCCTCACACTTGTGCTGGAGGATGATGGGACAGTGGTGGACTCTGAGGCTTTTTTTCAGACTCTGCCTACAAATACAGCATTCATGGTCCTGGAGAAAGGGGAAGCTTGGACCCCCAATAAACTGGTACAGCAGTTATACGCATTTGTAATTATAATTTAACAAAATGTAAAAAAGATTTTTGAACTAAGTTATCTTCACTATCTGCATTATATTCAACAAGGCAAAATATTAAATATAAAAGGATTTGTTTTTTTTTTTGTTTTTTTTTTACAGAATGCTATTTATCTACAGTGTAATACTGCATATGTATTTTTATGTTTCATAAGCTGTGCCCATTAAGCAAACAGTGAAAATGGATTTAAATGTGGGTCTTAATCAGGATTGTTTTCCCTAAAGCTGATTAACCGTATCCCATGTGTTTATTCATTTATCAGTTTTGTTGATTTTAAACTTTCATCAGCATTTGTTATTTAAAGCTTATTCATTGCAAGAGTTATATTCACTGAAACAATCTTTGTGTTTTTGCTCCACTAGGGTGCAGGCTTGCATTTACCCTAAACGCTCACGATATAATCGCTTGTTTCAGTCTGTGATTTGTCTCACGGGCGTTTGTTTTGCCCTCAATCCATATTTCACAGGTTCTGCCAAGTTTCAGACAGCCAAGAAGAATTGGAATTGCTAAACTGAGCTTTGACCTGTACAAACTGAACCCAAAGGATTTTCTGGGATGCTTCACGGTTAAAGCCACACTCTGTGAAATATACACACTCTCATATGACATCAAGTGCACCAGAGCCAAGTACTTTCTGAAGTAAGAGACTAACACACACACAAAGATTTCCTGTTGCCAGGCTGCAGTATGAATCATATTAATGTTTGTCTGGACAATCATGTGACCCTGGAGCACAAAAGCAGTCATAAGTACAAAGGTATATTTTTAGCAATAGCCAAAAATACATGGTATGGGTCAAAATGAGCCATTTTTCTCATATGCCAAAAATCATTAGGATATGAAGTAAAGATCATGTTCCATGAAGATATTTGGTACATTCCCTACCATAAACATATCAAAACTTCATTTCTGATTAGTAATATGCATTGTTAAGAACTTCATTTGAACAACTTTAAAGATGATTTTCTCAATATTTAGATTTTTTTGCTCCCTCAGATTCCAGATTTTCAAATAGTCGTATCTCAGCCAAATATTGTCCTCCTAACAAACCACACATCAATGGAGAGATTATTTATTCAAAGATGATGTATAAACCTCAATTTCGTATCGACCCTTATGACTGGGTCACATATAAGCCATAAACATATACAGATGGATCTGACTATTAGTGAAAATGCTTTTATTCTTCTTTCATCATTTAATACAGATGTTTTTCCCATTAAAAATGATGTACTTCAAAGAAAGTGTTCCTTGTTGTTCATGTAAGGTCTGTCTGAAAAGTTTTTCCTTCTTCAGGTCTTTATTGTGGTGTTTCATGTACATGGCCAAACTGGCGGGTCAGGTTCTCCTGTGCGGCTCCACATACGTGCTGCGGTGTATCTGGGATGAGGAATCCTAGCTAAACGTCACTTCGGCTGCTGACAGATCGAAACAGGAAGAAATCAATACTGCACTCACATTTAGTTTTTGCTTAGACAAATATCAATATATATATATATTTGTCCTTGCTACGTTATGTTTTATGTGGCTTATTTCTAAACTGCACTGTTTTAAAAAAAATAATAGTGAACTAAAGGAGAACTGAATATTTTGCATGTCATCTTTTATCAGACTTGTGCTAAAATGATCTGCAGTTGAACTTGTTGTGTGATTGTATTTTTAAAAGACTTATTTAGACTGATTTACTTCCATCAGAATGAAACACCCGAAAGTTAAAATGGTGCAAAATTATGCAAGCACATTTCCGCATTGGAATAATAATAATAAAAAAGTAAGTGTGACTCATTTTCTTGTAACTAAGTTTCTATCTCACAGTTATGACTTTATGATATAAACATGAATTGCAAGAAAAAAAGAGTATATAAATGTTTTCCTCACAATTCTAAGTTTATATCTAGCAATTCTGTTTTTTTCCCCCTGTAGTGGAATAAAAATAAAGTTACATGCAACTTTTTATCTCAAAATTCTGACTTTCTTACAATTGTGAGTTTATATCTCACAATTCAGAATTTTCGTCTCAGAAATATGAGAAACAAAACAAAACAAAAATATCTAAACTCAGACTTCAGAGAAAAAAAACTGAATTTTGAGATAAAATGTCACCATTTGCTTTTTTTAATGTATTTTTTTGTTCTGTGGCAGGCATCCATAAAAAAATAATTCCTAAAGATCCAGTTTCAGTGCATTGTAAAATAATTCCTAAAGATCCAGTTTCAGTGCAAAACTGAAGAAATCTAGCTCATATCTTTAAGACAGAAACTGCTCAGAAATATTGCTGTATTTAAAGAGCAGAATATATAGGCTATTATTTTAGAAATGACAGCACACTTGTGATTGTGCAGCTGATATGTCATTCAAATCCCCACCAATGGAGTCAGAGTCAGAGAGAAGCTCGTGTGTCAGACTGACCTCGCAGCAGAACCAGAGCTCATTCAGAGCAGCACCACACACCCACAGCAATGAGGGAGATCGTCCACATTCAGGCCGGACAGTGCGGCAATCAGATCGGAACTAAGGTTCGTTCAATTTATTTCTGTTCCAATCACACTATGCGTCGATTTAAAAGTTTACATTTTGCATTTTCAAAAACGATTTACTTTAACTTTGATGAATGGATACATTTTGTGGAGGAAATACCTGAAGCTAATGATTATAATGATTTCCAGTAATGGCACTTCTCTTACACGCTCGCTGATTCTACAGTAAGATACACTTTTTTGTTTTTAGTGAATGCGAAATATAGATTTGGAGAATTTTTGTTTTTTTCTCAATCAAATGACTCGTCCGAGTCGGTTCTTCTCAGTGAATCAAATCGTAGGCTACTTTTCAGGGATTGAAAAATACTCCCATTTCAGATTCTTAAGATCCAGTTATTCTTTGAGAATTTCTTTTTGTAAAAAGTCATCTCAATATTTAAGAGGTCTCGCAACGTGAATACGAATGCCATCGCTAGATTTGGTTATATTTACATGTAGTTTGATCAAACTTAAACGTGATCAACCCTTGAGTCATGACAAGCAACAAGCAACCCGCTACATTTGAAGTGCGCATCAGCTGCATCTGGGTGTGTCGAGATGCGTCCTGCTGAGCGCGAGCACGCGGAGAATCTGAACCCTCGCTTCATCTCACAGCTCGGTTTGGGAAACTGTCTGAAATTACATCTAAACTAACGCAAAACAACTGTGACACATCTAGTTCTGGGAAGTCATCAGCGACGAGCACGGCATCGATGCAGCCGGCAACTATGTGGGAGACTCGGTCCTGCAGCTTGACAGAATTAATGTGTACTACAACGAGGCGTCCTGTAAGTATGTGTGTGTCAGTGTGTGAGCATGCATCAGTGTGTGAGTATGCATCAGTGTGTGAGTATGCATCAGTGTGTGAGCATGCATCAGTGTGCTGGTCTCCTCCCCTCACAAACACACAATGACCTTAAACGTTTGAACGGTGCAGTCAGCTCACAGGAATTTCCTGAGCTTCTCTGACTTCACCTGCATAATGAAAATAAATAGGAGTTGAATTATAAATGATAGGCTGGTTGTTTTTTATTCATTAATAAATATTACATTTCTATCATTAATTGATAAGTTAGTTAATTCATGTAACATCTGTTTTAGTGATAAGGTTTCGCTGAATAACTTTTACAGCGCTAAAAGATTTTGTATGTGTGTTCAGCTCACAAGTATGTTCCCAGAGCTGTGCTGGTGGACCTGGAGCCTGGAACGATGGACAGTGTGCGTTCTGGGGCATTCGGACAGCTTTTTCGACCAGACAACTTCATCTTTGGTATTGTGTCAACATGTCAAACTCTCATTTCTTTCAACTAGCCTACTTATTACTTCTAGGACTGATAGCTTCAAGTTTTCATTTACAGGACAATGTTTTCAGCCAAAAACTGTAAACTTTTTATGCATTTTGCCTGTTGGTTTACACGATAACGGCGTTTTGGGGTCTGAAAACGTATATTTTTGAAAACGGGTTTCAAAGTGCAAGTTTTTGAAAACGCCATCGTTATCGTTTCCGTGTAAACACCCAAAATTTTAAAGGCAAGTGCGAACAAACATACACAACAATGGCGGAGTATATGGTAGTGTTGTTGCTGCTCAAGAGTTTGCTAACGCTTCTTCAGCAAGGTGTGGATTTACTTCACCAATATTACAACCAACAGTGGAGACGCATCATATACAACATATAATCATCACTTCCCTACAGGTACTGTTTACTAACAAGGTGACAGCGCCAACTACTGGCCTGGCATACGTCATACAGCGTTTCTGGCCGTTTTCCCGGATATGTGTAAATGCGAATCGTTTTGAAAACGTTTTCGTGTATACGTTTTTCACTACACCTTTGTCGTGTAAACATAGCCTTAGAACACTTGCTTTCAGCTTGAATTCCTTCAAACAAAAAATTGTATTAAACTAATTTAAATTATTCCACAATTCTTCAAAATTAATGATAACATAAGATTCACATTACATAAACATTTTTTCTGTTACATTTTCTCTCTCCCAGCACTTGTTTTGAAAGTGTATTTTGAAGTCAGATTCAGATTCAAAAGAAACTGATTTCATGCAAACATAATATTAATGGCACTACAGTAGTTCATGGGTTGTTTCTTCATGTCTGTAGACATCAACCTAATTTCCCACAGTGCTGCTGAATAGAAAAACAGACAACAGTCAAGTCCTTAATATCTCTATCAGTTATACAAAGTATGAATAGTAATAATCATAACATAACATAATACTTTTATTTAGCAAGGATGGATTAAATTGATTCAAAGTGACAGTTAAGACATTTGTAATTTTTCATAAAGTTTATATTTCAAATAAATGTTCTTCATTAAAAATGCTCCCAGCAAAAACTTTTTTTAACACTGATAATAAGAACAATTAACCCATAATTGAGCACCAATATTTGATAATGATTAAAATAAGAAGTTTTTAAAAACCCATTAAAAAATCTGAATTCCACCTTATTATTCCAACTTTTTGCTTAAAGTGTCGATCATGAGGAACAATGAATAATAGTGTCCAAGTAAATGGCGGGTTGTAAACACAATAAAACAAGCACAATAAATGTTCTGCCATTAATATCACTTCCAAAACTAGTGTGGACAGCTTTTATTTTCAAATGAGGAAACAGACAACGTTCACTTATGAAAATACTCCAGAACATATTTTCATGACACAATGCATCTGGAACGCATCCCAAGAATGAACATAAATGTCACGTAGGCTATGATGAATGCTGCATAAATAATTGCTACACGGCTCCCTATAGCAAGTGGTTAAAAGATTATATTTTGTTTTGAATGCAAACCGATCTTCTCTTATTATATTGCTTTTGCAGGACAGACAGGTGCAGGAAACAACTGGGCCAAGGGCCACTACACGGAAGGAGCCGAGCTGGTGGACGCTGTCCTGGATGTGGTCAGGAAGGAGTGTGAGCACTGCGATTGCCTGCAGGGCTTCCAGCTCACGCACTCCCTCGGCGGAGGAACCGGATCGGGAATGGGGACTCTTCTGATCAGCAAGATCCGAGAGGAGTATCCAGACCGCATCATGAACACCTTCAGCGTCATGCCTTCACCCAAAGTGTCCGACACAGTGGTGGAGCCCTACAACGCCACGCTGTCAGTGCATCAGCTTGTGGAAAACACGGACGAAACATACTGCATCGATAACGAGGCGCTGTACGATATCTGCTTCCGCACACTCAAGCTCACCACACCCACGTACGGCGATCTCAATCACTTAGTGTCGGCGACTATGAGTGGCGTCACCACTTCGTTACGGTTCCCCGGACAGCTGAATGCAGATCTGCGCAAGCTTGCGGTCAACATGGTGCCTTTCCCTCGCCTTCACTTCTTCATGCCCGGCTTTGCGCCGTTGACCGCAAGAGGAAGTCAACAGTATCGCGCGCTCACCGTGCCTGAACTCACGCAGCAGATGTTTGACGCCAGGAACATGATGGCCGCTTGCGACCCAAGACATGGGCGATACCTCACGGTGGCCACCGTTTTCCGCGGCCCCATGTCTATGAAGGAAGTGGACGAGCAGATGTTGGCCATCCAGAACAAGAACAGCAGCTATTTCGTGGAGTGGATCCCCAACAACGTTAAAGTGGCGGTGTGCGACATCCCACCCAGGGGACTTAAGATGGCCTCCACTTTTATCGGCAACAGCACCGCCATCCAAGAGCTCTTCAAGCGCATTTCCGAGCAGTTCTCGGCCATGTTCAAACGCAAGGCCTTCCTGCATTGGTTCACCGGAGAGGGAATGGATGAGATGGAGTTCACCGAGGCCGAGAGCAACATGAATGACCTGGTGTCGGAGTATCAGCAGTACCAGGAGGCTACGGCCAACGATGGCGAGGAAGCATTTGAGGATGAAGAGGAAGAAGTGAACGAGTGAACGACAGATGATTCTTGCAGTTTCTTTTCTGTTGGTTTTTAAGCTGTGATTTTTACGTTTTGTATGTGAAGACTGAAGTCCTAGTAATCAAATAATGCTTGCAATAAATGCTTTTTGAGGACCACATACACTTGTACTGTGAATATTTTTGGTTTTTATAATTATTATTAATTGTTATTATCATTATTATTATTTATAATTATTGGGTATTATATACAGTACACTTGGACTTGATTAATTTATTAATGGTGCTAATAATAAGTATTGAAATATTTGAATCAAATTATTAATTAAACACCACTTAAAAATGTCTTCCAAAATGTAAATAATTGAATATATTAATATAGTGTGCATGTGCATGTGCACTTAGTGTACTTCAAATCTAAAAAGTACTGTTTTTGTTTTTACAGTAAAAAGCTGTACTTGCAGAAAATAAAATGTGATATAATGGAAATAAAAGACAGTCACTTTATTTTAAGATGCCCTTGTTATAGTGTTATTGTACATTTAAGTATTGAGTAATATTAATTAACTACATGTACTCACTATGTTGTTAGGGTTTGGCTTAGGGTTACTTGCATGTAATTATGCTTAATTTATTGTTGTTATTATAACAGTAAGTACATGTAACGTGAAACAAGGACACTTAAAATAAAGTATTACCTAAAAGACCAACAAAGTGTATTAAAGAGAGTACACTTTGAGAAAGTGGGAGAGATTACAGTGTCTTTACACACTTAAGTACACTTTTAAAAAGTTTTACTTTAAAATACTTTCTTTTTGACTAATTTGTTGACTAACATACTAAAAATATTAAATATTTTTAATATCTTAATGTCTTATTTGATATTACAATCAAAGTTAATATATTTTAAATTATTAAATTGCAGCTTTATCACTATAAACGTGCAACTATAAATATATATTTAAATACATGGCATACAAGTTTCGATAAAAATGACATTAAAATATATTTTAGTTTATCATAAATTCTTGTCAGTATATTTGGCAGTACTTATATTAATACTAATATTTAAAGGCAATAGAATTACAAAATTACATATACAGTAACAATGTACTTAAGCCCTACTTAAGTGCAAAAAGTGCTAAAAAGCACTCTAAAGTTCAGCAGATTGTGTTTAATATCAGTTTGAACCATAACACATTTTCATTCCATTGCAATTAACATGCAATTCAGTGCCCGAAAACATTACATTCAGTTTACACTTAAGTACAGGATATTCTTCCAAATGATATTATTTCCATAACAAATAATTATTTTTTAAAAGTACGCAGAAGTATGTTTCTATCTCTTAAGGGTTGGAGCAAATATTGTTTAATATTATATAATGTTGCACATAAAAAGGTACAGAAGCTGTAACAAGGCAGTACATTTTCAAAAGGTTTCCTGTATCTATCACTAAAGGGTGCATTTTGGTACATATTATTACCTAAACTGTACATATTAGTATCTACAGGATATTAGTTCCTTTTGAAAGGATACCATCCCAGCAACAGATTTTGTACCTTTTTTTTTTTTCTCTGAGAGTGTGGTCATAGAGCGTTTGACTTGAGGATAGGTGAGGTTAGAGCCAGTCTTTCTGAATAACACAAGCTTTGTTCATATCCGCTCGTGTCTCATAACACACAGGCTCTTGTTCCAGCCTCGGACGCAAATCCTGCTCACTCACCCTTCTATTATTCTCAACAGCTGCTGAGCAAGCGCTCTACACTTAGCAGCACGTAGCTAACAATAGAGCAGTCCAGTCTCGACACAACTATTTAGAGCACAGTATTAACAAACACAAAGGGCTTTCAGCTGGATATTGTGTAGCATCAGACAGAAACACTGTAATAGGAGTGATTTATAAAAGCTTTGCAAATTTGAATTTTAATCCTGATCTCTGGACAGAAAAGTTGAGAAGCCATTTGGGAAAAAAGGAATTGTTAAATTAAATTAGTCCTCCATAAAATGAAATGGAAATGAATTAAATTTAAATAAAATAAAGGAAATGGAAATAGATTAAATAATCCTTAATAATTTATAAAGCAAAATGTTAATATTAACTATATAATTCTTAATTATATTTAACAACTAAAAATTTTGTAAATATATATATATATATATATATATATATATATATATATATATAAATTTTGTAAATAATGCAATAAAATACTATTTAAAAAATAAAATGTTTGTATATTTTGTCAGGTTGCAAATCAATTTATATTTTTATTTTCAAATTATTTTAATAAGTACGAATGTAAATTTTTAATTCTAAAACAAATTCTTTGTATGTACATATTTCATTGTCAGTTTGCAAAGCGATTAATTTCTATTTTTATTTTCGAATCATTAATTCACATTTTGGTGATTTCTCTTTGCTAAATAATTTACCATTTTACACAGCATTAAAAAGAGTTATATAATTACAAAATAAAATTATTATATAATTACATTTTATTCAGAAAATAAATTAATGATTGTATATATGTATTTAATTGCTTCACATTTTAACAGTACATCTCTCCTAGTCCCCCATAACTTGCTAACAAGGCTAAAGGAGTGATGCAGTCTCTTAACAAAAAACACAAGAGGTCTATGTGTGAGATATTTTGAAATATGAAATGGTTATTCGCAGGATCAGGAAAGGCCGGTTCAGCTGGACGCAGGGGTTTAGAGCTCTTCCTTTGGTATGTTTAACAGCTGAGAGGAAAGTGGGTCAGAGTGTCTCACTCATATTTCCGTACGAACCAAAATGCTGAAACCTCCTGTCCTGGGACTGGGAGGATAGTTATGTGTGATTGGCAGTTCATTTGCTCTGTATTCCCTGTGCATGTTGGAATATCCAGCAGTTTTTAGCTGCAGTGTCACTAACTGTGGGAGTGTGTCCCAGCATGCCCAATAAGGCATCGAAAATGTAGCTGGAATCTACTGGAGTCTCATTTGTTTAAACCAACTAGTCATCCTCAGATATATTCAATGTCGATGCTTAGCCTAGAGATGGGTGCAAAGTAACACTAACTACACAAAGTGCATGGTTAGAAAATATATATAGCTCCTGTGCCTAAACATTTATTTAACATCTTGAACACGGTGCAGGGCTGGCACAGATTCATGTTTCCAACAGAACTGCCGTCTGCAGACTTATTTCACTTCTTTTTGTGGTTTGTTATTCAGAGAGCCATGTTTTAGTGAGCGTAGATCAAACTTTTGCTCCAGTTTCTCGTCTGGATTTTTGAGCTTCATTTCATTCTGTCACCATCCTTAATTTACATTTCATATCATTGTGGGTTATTTTAAATACAGATATGCTGCAACGGCTGTTACGATAAAAAAAAAAACACTGGTTGTGAATATGGAAGAAGTTGGAAATGATGAATTACTGTAACTCTCCTGCTAAAAAGTACACGGACACAACTTGAGAGCTGCTTAATAAGCCTCTCAAAACTAGAGTTGATCTATGCAAAAATTCATCGAAAAAATGCATTTCACAACACTGACATCATCTGGACAGCACCAGAAATATGCAGAGGTCGACTTGACTATGCCTGTGATTTAGCTGGTGCTGGGGAGTTTGATGTAGTTGCTTACAGTAGTAAAAATAGTCTGTAACACTTTACTTGAAGCCTTTATGTCTAATGCATTATAAAAGTAGTTTTATGCATTAAATAGAATGCATTGTACAATCTCATGAATAATTGTAACCACATTATCAGTTAATTGTCACTAGTTGCATTTTAAATTCAGTTATAATTATTTATGAATAATTATAATGCACTATACCCTTTAATAACATGTTATAATGCATTGTATATTTTTTAGTAAATATTTTGCAACTATTAATTTTCCTCCACTGACCAGTTCTCCTCATGTTTAAGACATAAATTATCATGTGTACCATGGTACTGAGATTTATTTATTTAATCTGATTGATACGGTAGTGTTATTCAAAGATTTTCATGTATTACATTTTCCTACTTAAAGCACTATAGTGTTCAAATGTATTTCAAACCATAGATTATTTCCCTGCTGTTTTAATCAATAGAAACCCTCACAGAAAGTGTAATGGTTTTATAGTTATAATAGGAATTGTAATACAACTGTAATGGTCCCCGTGGGTCTCTGCCAGTAATTTACCTTCTATTGGTGACATGTTAAATCAACTAATTCAAAAATAGGCCAAAACAAGCCAAACCTACCCAAATGGTATAAGGTTACGTTAATAGCTTTTGCACCTTTTTTTTGGGGTACACCACCTTAAACAGACAGACAATAAATAACAATATCTTATATACATTTTTCTTATCCTATAACCATGTGATTCATGTTATTATACTAAGGATCATTATTCAAATTACACTGGTTTCATCAAAAATTTTATTTCAATTTCATGTAAATTGAAAATACACAGTTCATGATGTGGATGGACAATGAAAGCAAGACTTTATTTTTTAGTGGCCCTCAGTGGCGTTATAAAATTAAATAGATCTGCCGCCATCTAGTGGACTTTCAGATTATAAGGTTCAACGGGGCTAAAGACGAACCTTAAAGGGATAGTTCACCCAAAAATGAAAATTGTGTCATCATTTACTCACCCTCATGTCGTTCCAAACCTGTATGAGCTGCTTTCTTATGTTGAACATAAAAGAAGATATTTTGAAGATTGCTGGTAATCAAACAGTTGGTGGTTCCCATTGACTTCCATAGCAGGAAAAGAAATACAGCAGGAATGTAGAACACGTTGTGCATGTTAATCATGTTCTCACACAAGAAAGCCGATATCCGTGTATGTGGCTTTTCGAGGAAACTAAGACGTGTGATCAGAAAGATCAGAACCATTCTTCATACAGTAAGCTTGTGCTCAGCTGGCAAAACCAGTCAGACTCTAGCAGGAAGAAGAACATGCCCATGTACAGTAGCTGTCTGTTTACTGCAATCATTTCATCAGTCACTCATCAGCTTCCAGACGTAAGTTTCTACAGGGCATCTATGAGCAGATATCCAGATGGAACAATGGAGGTACATCCAGGTTATTTCATAAGAGCTAAGTTAATGTCTCTTTCATTAAATGACAGTCTGTACTGAGAACACACACAAAAAAATGTTTATTTGACGTAGTCTCCCGTTTACTGCTATAGAAGTTGACAACATTCTCTTCTGAAAACCCAGAAATGTGAAAAGGGTCCGTCACTGAGGAGGGTAAGAATATATTTCTAATATTTTTAATACTTAGGGTTAGGATTTCCCCCTAAAATTCATAAATAACATCCTTGTGTTTTATATTGAAGTAACTGTAATAGGGTCATAATACCACAAGATGGCAGGATTATACTTTCTTTGAGTAAAAAGTCAGTTTGCTTTATCTGTGAACTCCAAAATTGTGTTGTTTATATATTTCTCCGAGCTATAATTATCACTTTACATACAATGCTATATAAATAAATGCTTTTATTCAGCAAGGATGCATTGAATTAAATCAAAGTAAATTAATGCCGTTATTTCAAACTTTCTAGCCCTCAAAAATCTAAAATATAAAAATCATGGTTTTCAACTGTTTTCATCATTAATGTTTCTTGAGCAGGAAATCAGCATAATGAATTATTTCTGAAGATCATGTGACACTGAAAACTGGAGTAATGATGCTGGAAATACAGCTGCGCATCACAGAAATAAATTACAATATTTTCAAATTAGTTACTTTAAATTGTAATAATGTTTCACAATATTACTCTTTTTCCTGATTAAATAAATGCAGCCTTGATGGGCATTTTAGAAACAATAAAAATCATTTGAACAGTCTTTTAACAACTTCACTATTGTATTTCCAAATGACCTCAAGAGCCCTTAAGCAAGACCCTCAGGGTGAAAACCAATACAACTCCACGTGCAAACAATAAGGACTATGAGAGAGCGCAGGAGATCTCAAGAGTGTCTGTGATTTGCTGATAGCTCACAGAGTGCACAATGCTATCTAATTGGCAATTAAAGTAACCCAAGACACTCGTCGAGGTTTATAGAAACACACATAAAACACATGAACGATTCTCACTCTTGGCCACAAAGCACTTTCTTTCATGAGGCGAGTGATTAGGGATTCTGTTCCTGCAGACTCTCACAATCGAAGGAAAAAACGACCGCTGAGATTCCCACAGAACTGCAAGCTCAGCCCTCGAGCAAATCAAAGATATGAGCATTATCACCGTGGGAGAATCCGTCCCTAATCAGAGAACCAGGAATACTGCTACACGCCGGCCTCTTGTTTTGTTTGCAGTGCTTAGAATGCAAATAGATTTCAAGTGAAGTAATCTGAGGGTCTGCGTCCGGCACAAGAGACGGATCTGGCACTGTGCGTCGTCAGGAAAGGCCCGGCTGCCTTGGAAACAGAGAAGAAGGCGACCCAAAGGAGGAAAGCACTCAAGAAGGGGGCGGGAGGCAGAGGGAAAAAAGGTGGAGTGTTGTATGAAGAGAGAGAGCGAGGGAATAGAGAGAGAGCCAGAGAGAGAGTGAAAACACATTGGAGCCTAGAGAAAGAGTGAGTGAATGAGGCAGAGCGAGTCCGGCCTCGACTCTGAGGCGTTCTTCACACTCCAGCGTCGCCTCGCTCATTCACAAAACAAACGCAGGAAGGCGGAGAGGAAGCCGAGAGAGAGAGAGAGTGATATCTGCTCCGTGTAACAGGAGGCAGTGCAGCGGCGGAGAGCAGCGAGGTGCACATCCTCCACAGCACCACAGATGCCACAGACTCCCTCATCCTTGAGTCGAAAGCAGAGGGCTCCTGCCGAAGGGGGTCCCGACAGATGCGGCGGTCCCTGCGCGGGGCCCTCAGGTGTCTGGGGGTGAAGGTGTGCCGGAGGAGCGCTCTGCTGGTCGTCCTGCTGTGGTTGGCCTCATGGCTCTTCCTCAACGGCCTGGTGTTCGTGCACAGGAACATGCTCTCTGACTTCTGCACTGAAGACAAGAGCAAAGAGATCCTGCAGAGGGTGGTAAGGCTAACTCGTTTGTCTTCGCTCAATCAGTATTTTAGCATAAGTATTTTATTTATGGATATGTACTTTATGTATGTGTATAAAGTTTATGGGTGTGAAGTTGAAAAGAGATATTTGCATTTGTTTAGTGTGAAATGTTGCCTAAACTTAAGAGAGAACACCACAGGTGTCTGTCAAGTAGTTTTCATTACTTGAAATAAACATTAACTGAAAAAAAAAAAATCTATTATTTTTATTAGTTTAACTTTACGTACTAAAATAACTAAAACTAAGACTGAAATAATAATAAAAAAAACTATATACATGCATAAAAAAACCAAAACTACTTGAAATGACAAACACTCAACAAAATAACTAAAATGTCAATATAACATAGAAATAATAAAATAATAGAATGTATAAAATATAAAACAGAAAATATAAAATAAAAGCTTATTCAAACTACAATAGAATCTCAACTGTACTAAAAAAACACGAATGAAATATAAATTCTTTGTAAAATCCTTTTGAATATTAATAGGAATTAACCGTTCAGGTAGTTGTATGCAAACGCTTTCAAAGTAAACTTACAGGCTTTAAAGATATGCATTATAATTGAAAACTTCGGATGCAAATAGATACAATGTATTGAATTTGTATTCTGGATGCTTTCTCTTGACTATTCTTCACACTAGAAGCAAAATAAATCTCAAAACCGTCCAGTGCGTGAAAAAACACAGGTTTGCTTAAACTTAACCTTCAGTACTTTTACAACAGATCAATAGATCAATTCAATACAATCCGTGAATCAGCTGTCCTGTCGCAGCTGTAGCGATACCTCAGGGCACTTTGATCAATTTTCCACCAAATGACACAAAAGCATTTCGCAGGATTACTCCGTCAAGCATTGAATCATGGGTAGCAGCAGTAACGCGCCTCCATTAAAGACTTAAGCTTTGTTCCTCGGGGGAAACCTAAAGCTCTTTTAGAGCCACTGGATTATGTGATGTCAAGTGAGCGCTGAAAGAACATTCTGTTTGCTGCCACACTGGGATCCGCAAAATCCTGCTGGCCTTCACACGTGGATTGGAAGATGGTTACTGGTGTCAATGAGTGGGAAAGTGTGTTGGCATGAGCAGATTCAGCGATTTTATTGACTTATTATTGAATTATCAGAATGCAGTTAAAGTACTGAAGAAATATTGTTAATTGGACAAAAAACGATCTATATATAATAATAATCAATATTATTAGCACTAAAATGTCAAATAGTAAAGAACATATATACATAATATAACAATTATTTTTCAAAGCTGAATAAAATGGATTATTGGAGTAAGAAAATATTCCTGTTTTTCTACAAAATTTCATTTCAAAGTAAATCCTACATCAAACTTTCTGTGTAGTATAAATATATATATATATATATAGTTTTATACATCAAAGTTAATAAATGTGTCAGACTAGTTCATTTTAAATCATGCTTTTGAAGTAACGTTGACTGATGCAATCATTTGAGCTGTCATGAAAGTGAAATCTTTGCTCCTGTAATAAGATCATGACACAAAAAGTCATCTTATTCTTAATATTTGGGCAGGCTGAGATAAATATTGTATTGAATTCAACAGCTGCGAGCCGATGGAATGCTGCTGTGTGCCATTATTGTGCAAATGATGACTGGGTGGAGATAGTAACTATGAGGTGCATGTCACTTTGGCAATGAGGATGAAGTGAGAGTAACAGACTGGCTGCTGTAATTGTTGGGTCGTAGTCATTTTTAAATTCTCAGGGATGTTCAGCGCGAATATTTTGGCTCAGGAATCACAGTTCAAGGCTCTACAACGAGTTAATTCCACACAGAGTTTTGTTGTTATTTTCTTTAACTAGCTGAAGAACCTGCTCTTTGCTAAAACATTTTTTTAACCTCTTAGTATCTGCACAGTCAAAAGGTACAATGTTTTTTTTGTTTTTTTCTTTAATTTTTTGAGAATGTAAATAAAACAAATTTCATTGGTCTATTTTAACAAGTCCGAAAATGAAAAATGAAGATCCGCATATACACACCTGAAGACATGTTTATGTTTCCCCCCCGGACGCATGTTTGGCGCTACACTATTTCATCTTAGTACTTTTTACAATAATTTTTTTTTAAAGTTTTTTCTTCCTTTCTAAATTTTCATGTTTCATTCATTGTGTAGCTTGTCATTTCTTTGTGATTATTTTGAAAATTAAAAAAAACTGTTCTTTTCTGCTGCATTTGTAGATTTGGACTTTTATCACTCTATGAAATATAAGATGATAAACATTTTATTTTTGGAATTTTTGGAACTCCTCTCACATTACACTCTTAAAAATAAAGGTGCTTCACGATGCCATATAAGAACCTATTTTTGTCTGAATGGTTTCATAAAGAACCTTTAACATCTGAAGTTTTGTTGTGTGCTCTTGTAATCTTTATTATTATAGGTTTTATTCTTCAGATTATAAAAAGCTAAGAAAGAGATAGTTATTTAATGAATCTTTGACTGAACGGTTCTTTGTGGAACCAAAAATTCTTCTTCTATGGCATCACTGTTAAGAACCTTTTAAGCACCTTTATTTTTAAGAGTGTAGTTCTATATCATCCATTATTTTACAAAGAGGATAGAGCTGTTAGCTGTAGGATGCCAAAATGTTGTTTACATTCATTCATTTAGCAGATGCTTTTATCCAGAGCGGCTTCCAAATGAGAATAATACAAGCTTTCGAGTTTTGATTTGTTTATGCCGTACTCTGTGTCTAATTTTCCACTGAATTATCTTATTAGCGCAGTTCAAAAGTGCAGAGATGGTTCTCATAATTCACATCAGATGTTTATTTGGAAATGCTGCCGAATCAAATCCAACCATAAGTTATCAGCTCGTTTCCTCTTATGACCACACACCTTGTTTTAAACACTTACGGTACATAAAACAGAAATAGTCATGTTTATTTGCAACGAGAGTGATGATTGATAGGTGAATTAATAATTTAGCGCTTTATTGGAGACCAAAACCATTTTAGTTATGAGGTTTTAGTTATGATAACGCCACTTACCCATCATTCATGCCTTATTTGTTACAGTTCCTCTCCAAAACACAAAAGCCTATTTCTCAGTTTATGAATTGTAAAAACAGTCTGATAATCTGCCAAACACTTAGCATTTCTAAGGGCTTCAGCGTTGTAATAAACAGCGGCGAGTGGTGCACGTTCACACAATAAACTGTTTATGGTTTCTGGCAGCGTGTGGCTGAGAAGCTTTGAACTACACGAGACCTTTTTTAATCAGCGGTACCATCTGTCACCTGTGCAACCAGGCCTGTGTGTAATAGAACTGTTGGCATGAGTTCATGAAATGAACCTAACTGTTCTTTTAGCGGTGCTCTCTGCAGGCTCTCGATACAGTTTCATGCTTTGTTTATACTCTAATGTGAAGGTTAAGCACAGATGGTCTTCCATTCGGTTGGTAGACATGGTCCACTGACTTGATGGACTTTCATGCACAGATCATTGTTTGGTAGTAGGATTAATGCTTCGGATGTGTAATTTTGATAGTTTCAAGATAAGAAACCGTAGTGTTGGAGAGAACAAATAGTCATTCTGTAATATACAGCTGTATATAAGGGCCAAAAAGTGTCTTCTGCTCACCAAGGCTGCATTTATTTGATCAGAAGTACAGTAATATTGTGAAATACTATTCCAGTTCAAAATACCTGTTTTTATTTGAATATCTTGTAAAATGTAATTTATTTCTGTGATGCGCAGCTGTATTTTCAGCATCATTACTCCAGTCTTCAGTGTCACATGATCTTCAGAAATCATTCTAATATGCTGATTTGCTGCTCAAGAAACATTTCTGATTATTATCAACGTTGAAAACAGTCATTCTGCTTCATAATTTGGTAAAAACTGTGATGCATTATGTTCAGGATTCCTTGATGAGTTCAAAAGAGCAGCATTTGGTGGTCGGTCACATCGATTTAATGCATCCTTGCTGAATAGAAGTATTAAAACATTTTAAAATTATATCTGACCCCAAACTTTTGAATGGTAGTATATGTAATGTAAAACCCTGATTTCATACATTCACTAAAAAAACAAAACCCCTCTAAAACACCAACTAATTAAAAACGGCTCAGAAAAAAAATCATTATTTGAGCATTCACTTGTTTGCAGATGCCAGCTGATTTAATATTTTGTGTATAATAAAATGGAATGTTTTTAAATGGGGCTTTTAGGGGCCGCTGTATGTGTTTCTTGGCATATAAGAGTATACTGGCGGACAATAGGCCCTTTTCTCATTTTGTATCCCAGTTTTAGTGAGTTTCTTGTAAAGTGAAAATGATGGAGTGACCCAGAGCAGCCTATGCAGACATTCTTGGCATGCTGGGACTGGCCAGCGCTCAGGCCAGATGGCGATACAGCCTGTGGGCAACAGAAATAGACTGCTGTTCTCTGGGGCCTAATGTTTAATCATTACCTTACATGCTCAGAAGCATAAAGAAAATATTGTTTCCCTCTTATTTCATGTTCTCACTCAGCACTGGAGTTGTGCTTGCTTTCTGGCGCGACTCACAGGAGCCTTTTAGTTTTCTGCTCCCTATATATGTCTCAGTATGGTGCCTCCTTCAGTGTGTGTGTTTTCAGTTTTTCCACCAGGTGAAAAAAGTAAGTGCACACATCTTAGTAACAGCACACATCTCCTCAACAATGACTCATGTCTATAGCATAGCACAAACTGTGCAGAATGAGTTATTACCAGGGTTTAATGCTCTATCATAAGCTAGGATTAGTGATGCTTGATGCAAACAGTGCTAAATATATAACTATCAACAGCCTGACTGGATAGAGGATGCATATTTTCACAGTCCTGACTGAAAATAAAAATTCCACAATGTGTATACATGTTGTTAAGCCAGAAATATTCAATGGTTATAGATTTTTCCATGAAAAATAAATAAATAAATAATAATTATGTTAAGAATGTGATGTGTATTTAGTCAATGCAACCAAAAAAAATATAAATAAATTAATAAATAAACAAATACATACATAAATAAATAAATTACTATAGTTAATTTAAAATATTCAGAGTAAAAGCATCAGACAAATGAACCAAAAGTGTGTTATCAGAATGTTCTGCTAATTTTCCCATTAGGTTGTGAAAAGATTATTTCTAAATGTTCTCTTAACATGCTTTATTTTTTTCATCATTCTTTGTTACAAAAATGCTGGAACATTCTATTTTAGAGTTTTGCAAACATTATAGCGAATGTTACTTTTGAATGTTCCCTGAACATTCTGAAATGAGTAGTAACATAAAAAAGCGTTAGATGAGCATCCAGCTGAACCATATTAGAAGAAAAACACCCCAGGAATGATGTATAAATAACATTTTTGTGCTAATGTTTTGAGAACATCATTTAAGACCAGATAAGTTTAAACTAACATTCCTAACTAATCGTTACTGGAACACATTTGTTCATAACTTTGAGACAACATTGCCAAAGCTCTGAGAACTGTCAAATCCAGTACTTAATCTTCTTTCTTGTACCAAATGAAAAAAAAAAAAAGTTTCTGTCATCCTAAGCATTAGATTACAAACACAGCCGTGATTAACAACATACGAGCCAGTTTCTCCGAGACTCTGTTTTCTCTGCCTATACACATTCAGTTCAAATCTAAATATAGTGAGTGTGCTTTCTATACTGACACACAAACATACATTGCATTTGGGCGTCAGAGTGGGAAAGTTTACATGCAAACGAGAGCTGTTGTCCCATCTGAAGAATTAAAACACACAGCGTGTGCGTTTGGCCCACATAAACACTGTGAGAGGGTCTGTAGGGACGAAGCTCGTTCTATGTTTAGACTCAGTCGAGCTGATAACAGACCTCTGAGATTCAAGTGCTTTGTTCGGAGTGTTGTCATGGTAAAGCGACCAACTGGGAGTAATTCAGGTAATTACTGGTGCAGGCTATTATTATTATTATTATTATTACTTGTACGTGTCCACTGGTGCAGAAGAAACACGCTCACATGCTGGAGAGAAAAGTGTACAGTAATCTAATTGTCTCCAGCATGGTCTAAGATTGCTTTCAAAGCACAATCAGAATCAGGAAAATGCTAACTTTACTTAAAAAAGTAAACATGATGTGAATTTAATACACTCTTAAAGGAATAGTTTACCAATATTGTACCAATATTGAAATGTAGCATTGCATCACTTGCTCAGCAATGGATCCTCTGCAGTGAATGGGTGCCGTCAGAATATATTATGATGCCAAAAGCTGTTTGTGAGAAACATATTCATCATTAAGACGTTTTTAACTTCATACCTTTGCTTCCAGGTAAAAATACAAGTCCTGTACTATCAACGCTTCCCCCAGTGAATAGTGTGCTTGTCTGAATCAGGAGAGAAATCTGCACAGATCAAACACTGTTTACAAGCCAAAACAGCTCTAAATAAACATGTGGGTGGATTTTTATGTGAGAGACAACAGGAGATGTACTTTCTCACTGGATGAAGCGTTATTATGGATTATAGTCTCATATTTTAGCCAGAAGTGATGGTTTTAAGTTAAAAACATCTTAATGATGGATTTGTTTGTCATAAACACACAGCTTTTGGCTTTATACTACATTAATTGATGGACTGGAGTGGTGTAAATGACTTGTGGATTATTGTGATGTTTTTATCAGCTGTTTGGACTCTCATTCTGACGGCACCCATTCACTGCAGAGCATCCATTGCTGAGACACTGATGCAATGCTACATTTCTCCAAATCTGATGAAGAAACAAACTCATCCACATCTTGGATGGCTTGAGAACGAGTACATTGTCAGCAAATTTTCATTTTTTGATGAACAATTGCTTTAACACAGCTACAGTTTCATTGAAATTACCAATAAACTCCAGCATTTTTGGTAGAATTGGTAAATGTTTTTATAGACATCATTGCCACTCTTATTTTTGTAAGAAAGGACATTTATAAACTTTTTGATTCCTTCACCATCTGGTTCAATTTTAATCCCACAATGCTTTTACTTTTCTATCTGTTCAAACTTAAGATTTCCGAAGAAACACAAATAAAAAAAGACTTTATGACCTGAGACAATTTGCACATCCACATGATGTTGGCACAGAAGTCTTCAGAGAATGTAAAAATGTAGTATTATCACTGCCATTTTTAATCATACAAATGTGTGAGGTTCAGTTTTATGACACAACAGTAAAGAGCTTTAGCAGGCCTTTTTTACACAGAGGACATATTTTATGTAGGGGGACAAGCAAGGGACGGGAGATCATCCACCAAACCATTATGATTGATAATGATAAGAAAAACATATCGCTAACATGCTACAGTAAAGCCAATGCAGATACTGTAGGAGCTGGACCAGAGCCGGACTGAGTGTGGATAACAGCTGTTTACTTTGGAAGGTGACAGAGGACGATTTGCAGTGTAATCTCTGTGGGACACAAATCATCCGAAGCCCCGGAGCCCCTGAACTGACATATATATGTGCAGACTGCAGCAACAACCAGTAATTACCTCATTTTTCACGAGAGGGTCAAGAGGAAAAATGCAAGAGCAAAAGCAGATCGGTTCTAACACCATGCATAAAAATGATTATTAGACTGTTTTGCAAAGATTAAATATGTGAATTTCATGCATGGCAGTAAAATATGCTGACAGGTGGCATTGGTGCCGTATCTCAACATAGGCACATATTTAATAAGTGTGATATGAGATGGAATTAAGATACCTGTGTTGAATAAAACAGCTTTAACGCTATGGAAATTAGTTTGACATGACACACATCATACCGAGACTATCCAAATTTGTACTTGACTTCCTAGGAATATAAATAATGGTAAAATATAAAGTTATAAAGTTTTTATATATACATATTAAATTATATAAAGTTATAAAGTTTTTATATATACATATTAAATTATTAAAATATATAAAACAAAACATACTTATTCTGAGTTAAAGTTTTTATATATTTATTTTATATTTTTTTTGTTTATAATTTAATTTAGTTTGGTTACTGATCATAGTCCATTAATTTATAATAAATGTTTTCTGCTTTAATACATATTGTCAAATGTAATGTATTCCTGTGATGTGCAGCTGTATTTTCAGCATCATTACTCCAGTCTTCAGTGTCACATGATCTTCAGAAATCATTCTAATATGATGATTTGCTGCTCAAGAAACATTTTTTTTTTTTTATCAAAATTGAAAGCTATGGACAAATTGCAATATAAACTCAGAAATTCCAAGAAATATATTCAGAATTGTGAGATATAAACTCCTAATTGTGAGAAATAATGTCAGAATAATGAGATACAAACTCATAATTGCAAGAAACAGAGTCAGACTTGCGAGATATACAGTCAAACCAAAATTTATTCAGACACCTTCAACATTTCTCACATTATCACAGTTTAATTACTATAGTTTAGAAAACAGTAATAAAATATAACAAGAACTCAAGTTAAACTGTCATAACAAATTCATCTTGATAATGTCAGATAACTCTGATAGAAAGGTATGTAATGAATTGGGTTGAAAAGTACACAATTAGATAACACCAGTTTAGCTCAACCAGTTTCCAAGCAATGCTTCATTTTGTTCAGTCTGTGGTGTAAAAAGGTCGCATTAGCAATTAAAGAAAAAACACTTATGCAAAACATGGTCAGGTCAAAGTGTCTGAATAATTTTGGGTCCCAAATTTTTACCAATTTTACCAGTTAGTCCATTGTATGAACAATTTTTGGGTATAATACTGTATGTCACAGTTTACTTTATTTTGCTATTCTCACTTACATAAATGAAATGTAGTGTCCTGAACCCACTAGTAAAAAAAATATAAAAAATTATATCTGGTGTCTGAATAATTTTTGGTTTGACTGTAAACTCACAATTGTGAGAAACAAAGTCAGTGGTTTTGTGGTCCAGGGTCACATATTTGGTGTCTAAATCTGCTGATAGAAGCCAAACCACAATCACAGTGTAGATATGGCTTCTAATGTGAGAACTGACTGTTCTGTGTCTGTTTCAGTGTGCTGAGTATCAGCAGGGAGTTCTGACCGGTGACCTCTGCGAGGACCTCTGCGTGGCCGGTCGTGTGGAATACAAACGCTGCCTCTATTACGAGAATGGCAAGAAGGTCATGGCCGCCAGCTGGCGTGGGGTGCCTATCGTTCTCAAGTCAAAGCTGGAGAACTTCTCCTCCTATGAGGCTTTAGCTCTGCTGGAGTACCAGGATGCAGCGGGAGGAACGGGAGGCGAGGAGGAGCTCTCGCCGCTGGATGTCGTCTTCTACGCCACGCTGGAGATCAAGAACTCTCTGGGCTTGGAGACGGGAGCTAACTTGACGTTGCCCCGGTTGTGGGGCCAAAAGCTGAAGGAGAACGAGCGGACGTACTCGCGAGCGGAGCTGGCCTCGCTCTGGGCTCTCCTTCAGCAGGAGGAGTACACCTTCCTCAGGGTCCTGCAGGATTTAACCCACCACGTGGCCAAGATCCTGGGCTCCTGCGGTCACTTTTACGCAGTGGAGTACTTGGTGGCCGGACACGCGTGGGACCAGCACATATTCTCGCTGGAGGAGCTGACGCTGAGCCCCTCGCCGAGCCCCTGGAGCGGACAGGAGAAGACGATGACCGCAAGAGATATGGTGCCCCGAGTGGCTCTGAGCTTTCTAGAGATGGTGGAGCATTTCGAGAACGACTTTTCCCACAGCTTACACCTCTGTGATATCAAACCAGAGAACTTTGCTATCAGGAAGGACCTGACGGTGAGTAAACACTTAACAGCAGGGTTTATGAAGGTAAATTTTAGACTTAAATACCTTTTTAAAACCAAGTAAAGAAAATTTTAAGAATAAATAGAATGGATAGGAGAATACATAGAATTCAATATGTAAATATTCTCTCTAAATGTAAATGTCTAGAGAGCATAACATGAGTTGTTTTTTAAAAAAGGGGAAAATATAACTTCCAAAAGATCTCCATTACTTTTTAATTTGTTTAATAAATAAGTAATTTATGGCTTGAATAGCTCTGCACCAAGCCATTAGAATAGAAAACGCTTTCACTGCACTTTCTGATCACACTGCAATAAAAAGAGATGTTTTCCAGTGAAAAGGTATAAAGATTCTTAAATCTTGAGAAACATATTGCAACATTTAATGCCATGACTATACATTTAAGAATTTCTGGCCTTAAATTGTGGGTGAAAAAATTAAGAGTTTTTAATTAAGAAGTTTTTAAGAAAAAGAGAGGGAATAAAAAGAGTGGATATATTTACATTTAAAAGTATGAAAATATGACTTTCAAAAAATATCCATTACTTTTTAATGTTTTCCAGTGCAAATGTCTAAACATTCTTTTACATTTACTTGAGAAACAAAATGACACAGGATAAATTGATCTAAATTAAGCAAGTTTATCAATAAACTAAGAACAAACACCTGTCAATTGGCTCAAAAAACCTACTTAATTCAAATGTTTTCAAACCCCACTTAGATATCTGTTCTTGTTTTAAGTATAAACTCACTTAATTGTGATGAATTTTCTCTAGAAAACATGACTTAAGTATGTTTAGATATTTGTATTTGAAGACAAAACAAAAATAATGTGGAAGATCCATTTTTTGCAATGCAATTTATGAGTTTTTAAGGCCTTAAATTGTGTTTTTTTTGGCCAACATTTTTGGCACAATTTGGGACAATTGTTATAGACATCATGGCAGTTCAAGTTGATAATTTCTCAGTTTTTGGACACCTTCAACAGCTGGTTATTATAGACTCAGACAGGAGTGGCCAACCGTACAAATGTTCTGCCAAATAATTTCATTTAAACAGGAAAGTATGATCTGATGCGACACTTAAGGAGAAAATAAAAGCATGCAGTTTACTGTTCACTACAATGTGATTGTGGTTAAATTAATTATCCAAGGATTCAAATCTAATGAAAACATTATTATCTATTAAGAGTACACTGTATGTCTTTCCAGTATATGATTGGAATAATATTGTTATAATTAGTTTATTGTTATTAGATTATTCTGCAATATTTATTATAGTCAAGTATTGTTATAATTAGTTTTCCATCCTTGTCTCACTGTTAGCAAAATGATGAAATACACTACATGAAAGATGTGTGAAATTACATTTCCTAAAGATTTCCTTATAGAGCTGCTGCCCGAGGCTTATTGGGGTCCAAATACTCCATGTTATTAAGATAATTATGATTGTAATTATTATTAATAATATTTAATAATTACTGTAATTATTATAGTAAGGTTATCATAGCTAAAATATTACATCAACATTGAGTTCTTTAAACACGAGCCGAGTATTTTAGCAATGTCAGTTTACAAGCAAGAGAATTATAAAGTAAACTAAAATATTTTTTCAGATCTCATGAGCACGATGAAAAATTAATATTTAGTCTGCCGATCTATATGTTTTTACAAGAAAATACTATATCAAAATTTCATGTTTAATTCAGTACTTCTTGCTGCTTATTTGTTAAATTTTCTGAATGAAAATTGTTTCAAAGTAATTCCTATTCCATTTATTCAGTTGGTCTATCCATCTGAAATGAATCTTCTATCTCTAAATATCTGTTTTTAATTAATAGTGTTATTTATGTCTAACAGTCTGAGACAACTATTGAAATATTGTCTATTTAGCCTTTTTTATATGCAAATGATTGCATAATGTCAGTTTTAAGATATGGCTTACAGTATCTTGATTATTAGTTTTACAATGCAAGCAAAAACATCTGACATATTCAAAGGAGTTTGTAAATATGACAAAAAATTACTTATTTGATTAGTGTCCTAGAAATAATGTAGAATATTAAATATTTATTCTATAATGATATATTTTCTATTTCTAGGTTTACTATACTTTGCATTTCTGATAATTGTTTTATTTTCCACTGGTCAGGTGGTGGCTATAGATGTGGACATGGCTTTTTTTGAGCCCAAAATGAGAGACATACTTGAGCAGAACTGCACCAGTGACAATGACTGCAACTTCTTCGACTGCATTTCCAAGTGTGACAAAACTAAAAACAGATGTGGGCCAAAACGCAAGAACAGTAACCTTCAGGCGAGTGAGGCATTCATTATTCTGATTCCATTGTATACTGTAATTCTTTAATAATTTGCATCAATTCTTCTATATTTCAGCATTCAATAATTCTATGGAGTATGTGGTTAGAAATGATATATGTGGTAAGGTGCTGAAAGGAAAGTGACTTTGTTTTGGAAAACTGTCACAAAGGAATACCAGTAAAATAGCCGGAGGAGACAATCATATTTCAGCGGTAAACGTTGCCAAGAAAAATGCACGGAATGTTAATCGTTCATGATAACGCTGAAGGGAATCAGATAGCGCCGTCATTTCTGCTCCTAAACACAACGGGGGTTAACAGGGCCAAACAAAGGAAGCAACTCTGATTACGGGCGAGTGACAGATCATCATCAGTTGTGGCTACAGTCAACCGCAACAGGCTGCAGCTCATCTGAGACGAGCTACATTTTGCACATGATATTTGTGTAATAAATAAGGCTGAATTCAAACTGCAAGCCAACAATTAAAATTTGCTAATTTTCTGAGAGTTGTTCACAAGACTTTTTTTTTTTTTTTTATTTAAACCGCACATATTAGATGTTTCTAAACTGACCCGTATGTGTGAAACACCCTAACCTGGAATGTTCACCTGAGTTTTATAGCTTTAGATTAAAATTTTTAAAAGCTAAAAAAACAACAACAACAAAAAAAAAAAACATGTAAGGTGAATTTAAGCCACTAATTACTACACACTACGAGTTAAAATGACAAAAAACAACCAATAAAAACACTATTAAAAAAGTACATTTATCACAGTCATGCAAGCAGCATCAGAGGGTTAAAAGGGATAGTTTAGCGACAAATGAACAGTCATATAAAACCCAAAAATATCTGATTTACTACCAGATATGCAAATGGCTCAGATCAGAAAATGATCATAAAAATATTTTTATAGTTTATTGTCACCAGAAAGTTAAACTGCATCGAGTTAATTGCAACTTTTTATCCCACAGTTATGACATTGATATTTTTACTCACAACTGCAAGTTTATAGTTTATATCTCACAATTCAGATTTTTAGAAAAAAGTCAGAATAGTGGGATATAAACTCAAAACTGCAAAATAAAAGACAGAAATGTGGCAGAAATAAGCTTCCATAAAAACAGATCTGTGCTACGTTAGAGGAAAATAAATTGCAATGAAATTACTAGAAACAGATGATCATAAGAGTAACGTGTAATTATTTTTCTGAATGCTGCCACCGTTATGCAGGTTTCATTGCTACTTTATAACTCAATACTTTTTTCCTTGTCATCTGATATCTCACAATTTTACCTCTCATCATTTTTTCAGAATTCTAAGTTTATATAAATTGTGCAATTATGTCGCAATGACCTTTTTAATAGTTTCTTTCCATGGTGTAAATAAACTTCCATAGAAACCACAGATCATACATACTTATAATTTTATATTTTACATTAAATATTATTTGCAATGAAGTTACTACAAGTAGAGGACAATAAAAACAATTTTTTTGAATGCCGCCACCATTACAAGTATATGCAGGTTTAATTTCTCCATTAGATACTTTGCCACAGTCACGCAACGTCTTTCATCTGTTCATTGCGGTTTGTTCGTAGTCAACACCTGCTGTCAGTGCCAACTCCCTTAAGGAGAACAAGCTAACAGACGAGCTGGTCGCATGAAACCAAGTCCAGCTCAGGGCCACAGGTGGCTGAGACAGATCCTTCTCTCCGTTCCCGATCACTTAACGCAACCCTTGGTGACCTCTGCCTTCCCATTGTATGGCCTGCCATTCAGAACAATGAAGGCTTTGTAACATTCAGGCCTTTGGGTCAAGGAGACCATCGCTTTCAAATGGTACGCATAGCGAATATGGCTGATGATTGCTCCGGAGATGATGAAACAAGACCAGGATGGCGCTAATGGCGCTTTCCTCATCCATACCCGTGCTTTTCCCTTTGGGGTCGATAGCTGTCATGCTTCTCTCTTTCTGTCTCTCCGCAGGTGATCTGTGAGAAGATCTTCAGGCCTTGGATTTCTCCCACACTGCTCGGTGCTAAAGCGGGGCTCCCCCTGCAGGTGGCGCTGCAGCGGGCCGTGCAGGAGTGCGCTGAGATCGACGGTGGGGGGGACGCCAAGCGCATGCGGGCCGTGAGAAAACAGCTACAGGGTCTGCTCGTGGAGCTCATTCAGGAGGACACAGGAAACCAGGGTGAAGGCCAGGAACACAAGATGAGACACTTTATTTCTAAATGAACTCTCGAAATGGCTACGAAAGAACAAACCCAGTCATGTGCAATTCTGGAGAACATCTCAGATGACTATTACAGTCGAGATACATTAGCATAGTTGTTTACTGCTAATATTCAAAACATCTGTGAAACCTCTGGTGCTGTTCAGCAATTTTTGAAAGAAAATTTTAAGTATTTTTTTTTTCTCTATTTTATTTACTTCATCGGAATGGTACAGAACATGGTAAAGTTGTTGGCACTTGCTATGTGACCACACGAAAATCATGGATGTGATTTGAAAAGGTTAAATGGTTCTGAAAAAAATTGTCACACTTGTACTGTTCGTGGCCAAAAATGAACGCACTGGAAACAAACTTCATCTAGTGGAAATGTGTGGTACCAAACAAAAACTGAATGAAGGCTCATTTTTTGAGATAGCAACCTCAAATTTAGAATATAACTTGTTTAGACTTATGGCTTAGATTTTTCAGTTTTAGAGTAAAATATGTTCTGGAAAATATATGTTTCATATAAAATATAAAAAAGAATTTACTATAACTTCTATAAAAAAAAATTTTATTTTACTTCTTTTTTGGTTTTTTAGTTTTCTTTTTTTTGTTTTAGAGTTAATCTAGATGGTGTGTTGGATTAAAACAAGATCAGATTTAGGTTTGTGATAGTTTGAGTTGGAGATTTAATTTTGTTTTATTTGCTCAAAAAGTGGTTAATCAAGATTTACGACAGTTTAAGTTTTAAAAAGTTAAGCCAGCCACCGCCGGCGATTTTGGTGATTTTCACAAAAATTTGATGGTCATGGCCTTCAGTATATTTTGCTGTATGAACATTTGAATATGCAATACACCAAAATAAAGATCAGTGTTATTCTAGCTTAAACCATTCTTTTTTTTATCAACACTTGAATATAGGTGGGTTTTTGTGAGTTTATAAGACTGAGCAATGAGGTGAGATAATGTATTTTTTTTTTAGGTTTAATTATGGATGATTTTTTTTGAGATTATAGGTGAGTAAATCATGTTTTTATCAAAAACTGCATCTGGACAAAGCTTGCACAGACATATACCACTTCTTCAATTTTACTCTGTAACATTATGCAGTTTTTATTTAAATGCTGTCTGTTGCTGATGATCACATTATTTCTCAAGTGTGAAATCTGTTTTACATAAGAGATCGCTAGTTTTTTTTTCTTCCTGTTCACTTGTGTGTTTTTGTTCAAGAGGTTTTGTACTCGTTTTAGAAGATGTGTAATAGCGCCCCCGAGTGGTATAACAGTGAAAACACGAAAAGCTGTAAAAACTCGTCAATGGCAGGGAAGCGTTTTCTTTTAAAAGACGAGATAACTTGTCAATGCCGAGGAAAGAGTTCACAAAAATTAAATGAATCATGACTATTCCATAAATATAATTAAGTACCATAAAATCACCTAAAAATACAAAGCATTAAATAAAAACATTTTTGAAAGTACCATAAAATCACCTAAAAATACAAAGCATTAAATAAAAACAGGCTTAGTCAAGGTATAGTTCAGTCAAAAATTTAAATCTGTTTTTCTCACCCTCATGTTGTTCCAAACCTGTACTTCTTATGTAAACCTGTAGTTTTTTTTATTTTTTATTTTTTTATGTGTTCCATAGAAGGAAGAAATCCATACAGGTTTTTAATTTTGGGGTAAACTATCCCTTTAAGGGTGTAGATATGCTTCTTACCGTAAAGGCCCATTCACACAAGTATTGATAACTATATCGATAGTTATATTAGCGTCCACACCAATGTACAATAACATGGTTTCACACTGCAGTCTTTCTCTCTGCCACTTTAAATACTCAAGCTCTCTAAAGCAGGAGTTCTGATTGGCTGTCAATGTTTTTATCATTCATCAGCTGGAAAAAATCATTTTGTAAGTGGTTCCAACAATATTGTTCCACTATGTTGTTGTAGTTCAGTGGACTTTTACTGTAAATGTGGAACTTTTTTTTTTTGCAACTATATTGTTACTGTTATAGTTATTGTCCTTGGTGTAATGGGCCTTAAAAATAAAAGTGAGTTCATATTTACATTTTTTGTGTTTTTGAGGAAATTTTTTTTTTTGAAATTTAGTTGTTTAGATATGAGTCTCGGTCATACAGATTTACCACGTTGACCAAAAGTAAGCTGCTTGGTTTGATAGTGTCTTCTGTGTGAGCTGCTTCATACATCTCTACACTACTGACAACAGACAATGGACATTTTTCCCGTGAAATTTCGCTAATGTGAATGAACTTTAATGCTCTTAAAAAAAAAACATTGGATCATCTCAGCTAATGTATCTGTTATTTTGAGAATTATTGAGAAGAGAATTTGTCTACCTGTGATTTTGTATAAGCATTTCAATAAACCATGGCTCAGGCACAATACTTCCTTTTGGTTTCTTACCCGCAGCTGCACGCCTTCACGGCACATTATAGTCTGTACGCTCATCAACACTATGCAGGGAATCTAACCGAAAGCTCAAAGATCAAACCAACATTTGGTTCCTATTGACGGAAGAGGAACAATCTGTAGATTTGTTTGGATCTACCTTCAGCATTGTGGTCTTCACAGGAGATCAGGTTTCAATCTGCCTCCAGCTGTCTTTCAGAAGAAGGGGGTTAGAAAGACCAAACACAAGCTTTGGACTATAGGAGGATGAGACCAGTTACTTTTAAAAGTAATGCATATTACATTACTCCCTAAAAAAGTAACTATTTATATAAATTTTTATGGAAAGTAATGCATTATGTTACTTTTTCATTTTTTATTTCTTATCTGGGCTGAGCTTGCTTGTTTGTTTTGAATATACAAACGTTCTAGTTTTGGAAAATGTAAAAGCCCTTTCACACCAAAAGTGAAATGAATGCCCCTCAGGCTGAAGGAGAAGTAAATTCACATCTGTACAGTAGAGGACGCATCTCAAACAAACCTGGATTGCATGAAGAACAGGACACAGAAAAAGAAAGTGCAACTGTCTCCAGCAATAAAATAAAAAACGTTTTTATCGAAGGTCATTTTTGCTTATTAGTATGATTGTATTGAAGGATTGGAGAACTGAAGGTCATGCAGCAGCATAGACACTGATTAATAAAATGGGATAATATACATAAAGGACGTTAGTTTTAACTTATTTAATAATTGCAGGTTTGTGTAATATTCTAAGTTTGCATTTCACAGTTTTTATTTAGTTTGAGGAATACTGAATCTGTTTTAGTGCGAATGTGATGAGTAAATGCATGATGACACTCAGTGTTGGGGGTACAAGTACCGCGAGTTACTTGTTTTTGTTTCTTTTTTGATGTAGGTAGTGGGGTTATTGATTTATTTTTAATATTCAAGAAAATATCGGAGTTACTATTTTTCCCATTTATTGACTGAAAGCTCTCCTGTCCCCATGTTGAGAGAAATAAAAATCAAAAGTAAGATGTTACTTAAGTTCTAGAATAATTGTGAACTTGCATTAATTAATCTCACTCACTTACTCAAAAAAAAATTCAGATTTAGTTTTCCTCTAAATTAATAAAAAACGTTAAAAGCAACTCGTATGACTCAAAGCTGCAAATAATTAAATATGTTTAATAATACAAATATCCTTTATGTATTTAATCCCATTTTATTAACCAATTTGTTGCTGATCTTCGATGATCCAATTCAACCATACTAATAAGCAAAAATTGCACAATATAAACTAAAATTTATTCTTTTTTATTGCTGAAGAGTGTTGAACTTTCTTCGTCTGCATTCTACTGTACACACGTGAATTTACATTTCCTTCAGCCTGAGGCTTTTTGTGTGAAAGGGCTTTTACATTTGGCAAAAATATAACTTTTTATTTTAAAATCAAACAAGCAAGCCCAGCCCAGATTTAAGAAGTAACGCAAAATTAACGTAACGCATTACTTTCAATAAAAAGTAACTAAGTAACGTAATTAGTTACTTTTTAGGAAGTAACGCAATATTATAATGCATTACTTTTAAAAGTAACTTTCCCCAACACTGATAAGATTACAGTAACATCATGCGCTTTCACACTGTGTAGTTCTAGGAAGTCAGTTCAAGAAATAGCCAGCAGGGTGGTCCGTAGAAAACAGTACGTCAGAAGTTCCTACAGATCTGTTTTAGACCCTACTCTGAAGTACTAAAACCATTCTAAAACTAAAACTGTTCTAGGAACTGTGAAAGCATCATGCATCATGTTCACACAGCGCACACAACACCTCTGCACTCCCTCACGATTTTGCGGACAGGAGAGCTTTCAGTCAACAAAGTGACTGGCATTACTTATATAAGTAACTCAGGTATTTTCTTGTACATTTTGAAAGTAACGTGTTACTTAAAAATGACCTGATTACGTAACTTGTGTTATTTTGAATGCATTACGTCCAGCACTGGATGAGACATTGAATGGTGTAGAGACTGTGGCCAGAGGCTATAGGAACAGATCACCTGCTGGAGAACTTCAGCCTTGGTTGGTCTCCAAATGTTTTCCAGCTTTGCTTATGGCGGCCATTAAATTATGCGTCTCCAAGGCAACGACGAGGTCTGGTTTTGATCTGCTCAGACATGAATAACTGACGGCAGTGAGGACATCAATTCAATATCCACTGTTTGTAGAATATTGTGCTTGAATGTATTTAATCAATGATAAAACCAAAACAGAGCAGAAATCAAGAGGATTTGGTTGAGATTCACATAGTTGTTTACTTTGATGTGGATTGGCAATGAATCCTGCATTTTTCAATGGAGATTTAATTATTTCACACTAGCTTTGAAATAATGAAGCATTGTGCCCATGGTTATCGAATGTTTTCACCGCCGCTCCAGTGTTTAGAGGGCTGGAACAAACTGCAGGTTTTCTTATTCGACTGGCCACATTAACAATTGCTTTGTGCTGAATAATTCTGTCTTCAAGCTTTGAGAAATATTGGAGACTTACTCAAAGCTTTGGAAGGCTTCTCAACATATAATACTTTACAACCATGTCCAAAGACTGATGTGTTTTCCAAAGCACAAAAGCCAGAATCATAAGCTGAGCACTGAAAGTCTTTAAAGGAAACATTTTTTTTTATATTTTCCCAGGTAATCATAATTTGCAAAAAATATATTAAAATGATTTGGTATTTTACTGACTCTGTTTTGAAAACTGCAGCAAATTATATATTTGTATGTATAGGTATGTTTTTAAGATTTGCAAGAGGCAGATTTTCCAATGAGTCTGAGTTTTTTATTTTACATGAAGCTAAATTAAAGGTTGTTGTCTACAAGTTGCTTTGAGTAAAATGCCTTAATATTACTGAAATACAGCAAGGAAATTAAAATATAGTAGAAAATAATTCATTACTATTTCAAGATTATTTAAATGCCATCTTCCAATGTCACAATTTTATAAAAAACTTATGTTTTTATTATGTTTTTTAATGATGAAGCATCTGTTTTCAGAAGTTATGAATGCACATTAAAGCAATAGTTTACCAAAAAAAAAGGAAACTTCCTGAAAACCATTACTTCTGGCTAAAGTCATAATATTGCTTTCTCCAGTGAAAACACCGTCTTGTCTGAATCAGTAGAAAAATATGCACAAATCAAGCACTGTTTACAAGCTAAAACATTATTCTAGCCAGAATGGATTTGTTTCTTTAAAAACATGCAGCTTTTCACTTCACAAGATGTTAACTGATGGACAGGAGTTGTGTGGATTACTTGCTGTCTGATAAAGAAACAAACTCAGCTACATCTTGCATGGCCAGGGTTAGTAAATGTTCAGCAAGTTTTTGTTTTTGAGTGAACTATTCTTTAAAACCCTCCCAAAGTCGCATTTGTAAATTCGCCCTCATTAAAGCACTGCCGAACTATGGTAACAAAATTCTGAAACAACATTTCAGAATAATTACTATATATATTTTCTGTGCAAACAGCTGTCTCTTTTTTAAAGGTTTAATTCTAACAGTATATTTTGTTTGTTCCGTCTAGCTTATTTGTGGCTCCTCTTAAAATGTAAAATGAAAAAATGTAACTTTCAAAAAACTGAATTTCCTGCAACATAACATGCTTTGAACTTCCTTTCTGATAAAATTATAGATCTGATATCCCAGCATTTATCCACAGATTCATCATGACAAATCTAAGCCATCTGAATAGCACTCTCATGCTGTAAATTGCTCCCATATTTTCTTGGTTTTTGGTCTACCGAGAGTCATTACATGTCTTTAAACTCCAGATGCAGAGGTCAAAGGGAATGCAAAGCCACGTATATTTCATGTTAAGAGTGACAATCTAATGACAGTACTCCCTGAATTACAATGGAGTGCAGATATCCTTTCATTTATGAAAAGCAGATATTGGGATCATTTCAGACATGGAGGTCTGGAAGGAATTAGCTGCTTTGTAGACAAGCATCTCTGAGCTGAAATATCCAGTATTTGGTTATTGTGCAAAAAGGCAGTGCAGGCCTCAGGGGGGCCATGGTGTGCTGAGCTGTAACTGTACTGCATTCAGGACTAAAAGGGTCAAAACTTTGAATGATTGCAGAGATTGTGTTACTACATCCTGAAACAGTGACGCAACACAAATGGAATTCACACTAAACCAGGTGCGACTTTGAAATGTTTTAGTACACAATGTTTGTTAAATATTTTGTTTGTTATTTTTTTTATTTTTTTAAATGTTTGTGATGATTATGTTAATTGCTTTGAATGATTAGAATCATTAGCCAATTAAAACTACTCAAAAATATGTATTGTGAAAAGCATTATAAAAATAAACAAGAATGTCAATGCTTGATAATAATAATAATAAATAAGTCAATGTAATTAACATTTGTTTCAATTTAAATGAAAACGTATTTTATACAAAAATGATGACGAAACATATCTATGTTTGCTTGTATTAAAGGATATAATGAAAACAAAGCTGTGTTTCTGTCACAAAGGAATAGCTCACCCAAAAAAAAAAAAAAAAAAAAAAAAAAAAAAAGAAAATGAGAAAAAACAAATCCATCAAGATGTTTTAACAATTTGTTGTTTCCGAGTCCATAATTGAAGTTGCAAGTCTTCTGGTCTGAATCTGAAGAGAAATCTGCACAAATCAAGCACAGCTTAGAAGCCAGAACAATCCAAAACAGCTCTAAACAAATCTGTGGGTGAATTTTGATGTGAAAAGACAACAGGAGATGGACTTTTCACTGGAGGAAGCATTATTATGGATAATGCTTACGGACCCATATTTAGGCAAGAAACAAAGTTATTGTGGCAAAATATGGATTTATTACAAACATGCAGCTTTTTGCCTCGCAAGCCAGCAGTTGATGGACTGGAGTGGTGTGGATTACTTGTGGATTATTGTGATGTTTTTATCAGCTGTCCTGTTCTGACGGCACCCATTCACTGCAGAGCATCCACTAGTGAGCAAGTGATGAAATGTTACATTTCACCAGATCTGAAGAAATTTTCATTTTTGGATGAACTATTGCTTTAAACTTGTATGTGTGCAGTCATTGGACACTAAAATGTGGAAGCCTTCCACTTCATTAAGGACTTGTAATTCAAGTATTTTAAAATTGGCAAAATGATCTCCGAGTATCAAATAAAAAGGTTTGGCAAAAATATCATGGTGCCATAAACCTGGAATGATCTGCAAGCCTCTGCAAGACAAAATCAGATCCCTTTAACAACTAACCTGTAATTGTATCTACAGACTACTCCCAAGATGTTAATTCTTAGGTTTTATGATGTTCATAAATTCTTTTAACTTTTCGTTTTGGCAAATGTTTAAACCTGAGATTTTTTGTTTGGATTGTTTTATTTATTTCTTTGCAACTAATCTTTCTGTAATGTCTTCCATGACTTCTAAAGACTGCATTATGTCTATTACAGCCAAACAATGTTAGAAAGTATATTCAGGGTAGGGTCATGTAACGAACTCTGTATTTTTAAGGGTACCTACCGAATTGCGTCTGTACTACAGAGGACCGATTCACTTTAAAGAAATCAGTGCCAAATTTCGGTAGCTGAGAATGCATCTGGGCACATACGCTACAGAGAGAGAAAGAGAGACCCTGTGACGTGATGTCACCCCTGCAACTCGTTCAAACAACACACAGGGCAAGCCGAAATGTTGTGAAGTGTGGTTACAATTCTAGGGCCATATGGTTTCTGCGAAAACGCAGACGGGATCGCGGAGTCCATTTATAAAAACGTAATTTACTTTATAGCGCGGAATGCCACGGAATTCGTAAATTTTTGGACGAATAATTCAAAAGTAGGTCTGCCACTAAATTCGAATCATGATATGAACTAGTGTCTGAGAATATTAAAATGCAAAAATATGGTTTAAATATGAATCCTGCATGTTCCGCTTGCTTTTGTTTGTTTGAATGGCAGAAACGCGGTTTTGTTTACTACACAAATACTGAAGCACGTGTGACGCTCGTGGTGATTTTCGGCCTCTGCGTCTCACTATATGATGGCATGAACACAAAAACTTAATCTCCAGAGCTGCTGTGAGAGTCACTTCGTGAGAATTTTACAGTTTCATTTGAGAGAACTAGCATCATCATACTGTATACACGCAGAAACTTCATGGCAACCTGTCAAAATAAAAGTACGGTTTAACATGTAACAAAAATAGATTACTCTTGTATTTAGGGCAGTCCTCGATTAAGGATTTTTTTGGTTGACTAGTAGCCATTCATTTTGAGCATTAGTCGACTAATTGAACGTTTATTAATAAACAATTTAAATCATTATGATTTTTTAACTGCCTACGTAGCCTAATGTGCACTCAAGTGCACAAATAAAGCTTGCCACAGCACACTGCAGAAGTAATGGTTATGAATGTGTCAGTGAAAAACAATAAGGAGACTGCATTAACATTTAAATAATTTTATAAACTAGTGTTTTCGGTTTAAGAGATGAAGTCGACGACACTGACTCGTCATCTCCGCAGTAGTGGATGTGCCTGTATGCATGTTTCACACGGATTACATAATCTGAGAATTTGTCTTCCATTTGAATTGGTAAATTTGAAAGTAGACATTTCACTCTCTATAGATATATTTTTAAAGATATACAAGGTGTTTTTTGCACTCAAGTTCACAGTGAATGAGATGGCAGAAAGCGCATCCTGTTTGCTTTCATTATTTAACAAAAGTGCGATTTGTTTTTATTGTGAGTGCACACAAATAAACTTAGAGTCTTTACAAATTTGAAAGATGTATTACTCTTATCTGTATGAGCAAAAATGTCCAGTATTTTAAGAGCAAGTGAGTGCAGCGTCCTGTCCTGCAGTGAGCGCGCGCTGCTGTTCAGCTCCACTTTGCTCAGACACTGAATAGTGCACATTTTTCTTGGTTATTTCAGATGATAAGCCATATTTGAGGTTGATGAATGATAGATGAGTGTTTGGATGTCCTGCCCGATGTAGGCCTAATGTATTATAGACCAGCCCTTAATGATCTGTCCATCAAGGACTGCGTGACTTTGCCTGTGGAATTTTTGTTATTATTATTCTTTTTTCTGCGACTAAGCGACTAATACAATTTTGGTCGACTAAGCCTCTTCTGGTTGACTAACAATTAGTCGACTATAAGGGGACAGCCCTACTTGTATTACTTTTGTACAGTATAATGTACATCTTTAAATATTAAATTTTCTATCAAAATTTAAATAAAACAATTAAATAATAAAAATAAATATTACAACCAGATTAATCACTTAATTGTAGAAAAAAAGCCTATTAGCCTATTTAAAAAATGAATATTCACACAATTTTTCTTCCATGTAATAATTTTAACAG
Organism: Cyprinus carpio; assembly: GCF_018340385.1. Classification (NCBI taxonomy): domain Eukaryota; kingdom Metazoa; phylum Chordata; class Actinopteri; order Cypriniformes; family Cyprinidae; genus Cyprinus; species Cyprinus carpio. The sequence continues at coordinate 2,527,057 of NC_056620.1, forward strand.
TAAACCTAAGTTTGTTTGCCAAAAAATAAAAGGGTTTAATTTTCATTTGATTTAAAATAAATTTAATGTCTTCATTTAATTTTCAGAAAAAATAAAACAAGAGTTTCTGGGAGGAAAAAAAGAAAGAAAAAGTTTGTAGGGCCCTATTGTTCAAAATGTTGAAATTGAGACTTTTGGGCTTATTTTTTTTACTGAAATAAATGTTTTTGTAATTACACTGAGAGTAAAGTACCGATAAAAGTTACTGTTGGGTACCGGCACCAAAATTCAGGTACCGATACCAGTACCATACTGGTTAAAATGTGAACGGTACCCAACCCTAATTCAGGGTTAACAAAAAATACAAGCTCACGCCAACAACCATGCACATACTCCACAGTGCAAATGATAACGTCCATATAAAACAGTGCTGGCAGAAGGTGGATATGCCCTGCTGTGATATGAGCTACTTTAAATAGGACCTCAGACACTGTCATAACAAACATTGGCACCCCACAAGGGTGTGTTCTCAGTCCCATCCTCTACTCTCTGTTCACACAGGACTGTGTTGCCTCCCACAAGGACAACATCATACTGAAGTTCGCTGATGACTGCGGATCACTGGCGGGGATGAAGCGGCCTACAGGAGGGAGGTGGCCAGTCTTGTGACATGGTGTGAGGACAACAACCTCACCCTCAACACAGACAAGACAAAGGAGATGATAGTGGACTTGAGGAAAAAGAGGAAAACTCAACAGCCATTGCTTATCCGAGAACTTGAAGTGGAGAGGGTGAGCAGCTTTAAATACTTGGGGGTCCACATCAGAGAGGACCTCACCTGGACACTCAACACCACCCAGCTGGTTAAGAAAGCACAACAGTGGCTGTACTTCCTGAGGAGGTTGAGGAAGTTTGGCATGTCACATAAGATCCTCAACAACTTCTACAGTTGTGTAGTTGAGAGCATCTTGACCAGCTGCATCACTGCGTGGTATGGCAGCACTACAGTGAGGGACCGCAAACGTCTGCAGAGAGTGGTGAAGACTGCTGAGAAGATTATAAGGACTCCATTGCCCTCTCTGCAGGCCATATACCACCGCAGAGTCCACAGAAGAGCTGCATACATCATTAAAGACCCCACCCACCCCAGCACAGACTGTTCACACTCTTACCCTCAGTACGGAGGTATAGGAGTGTAATTTGCAGGACTTCCAGATTAAGGAACTCCTTCTTCCCCTCAGCTATTAGACTCTTAAACAAGTAGCTAGCTAGTGGACTTATCTATCTCAGAGAACACTCGTCCAAGTTGTTTCATCTCATTTGCACATTTGTAATGTTATTGCTGCTATTACTACCATTGCATATTTGTTAATATTACTCATGTAGCCTCATCTCAATTTGCACTCTGTTACTGTTACTGCTGCTATTGTTATTATGTAGTTGCACTTAATTTGCACGTTACTGCACTTTTGTTTTTTTTTCACATAAGTTAATAATGTACATTTGCATATATAATATACATATATATATATATATATATATATATATATATATATATGGATATACATATTTATTTTTATTTATATATATTTTGATTTATAGATATACATAGTCTGTATTTCAATTTTTCATAGTCTATGTTCCTACTACTGCAGCATAGTTTTTATTATTATGTTTTATTACGTTTGTATGTATGTTTGTGTGTATAGTCTGGTATGTTTGTGTGTATAGTTCTGCACTTGTCTTGGCATTCATTGTGGACAGCAAAGTAAGAATTTAATTGCTCAGGGAAACTTGTTTCCTCACTGGACATATGACAATAAACGCTTTGAATCCTTGAATCCTTTATGCACAGAAACAGCAAAAAAGAAATATGTTTGGATTAAACCATCAAAACAAAGAACTCTTGAAGAATGAAAAAAAGGCATTAATCTTAAAATCTGGTAATTCAATGTGGACAATTTATCAGTCATCCGCCCTGTTTTTAACAACATTAGGCCTTGACAGAATAATGGGATGCAAAGGGGAAAACACTGGAGCAGATAGTGAATGCAGCTTGCATCAGTCTTCTCCGGTGGGGCTGCTGATAAATTAGAGTTCGCTCTACAAGCACTGCCTGGGAAAATGGCAAGAAAAATGCACTGCAGCTGTTTTTTTTTTTGGGATGTTCCTCAAATTACAGCGATTCTCTTGTACAAAGCAAACGCCACTGTTAGTAGGGCGTTTATTGCAAAGGTCAATGCAATTTACTAGGACTGACATTTAAAAAAAAAAAGCCTCACTAAGCATTTCCTGAAGTCATTATAAAGCCAAGGGACTATAGGAGCCTAACAATGTCTACTTTTTTATAATGATAAGAGCAGCTTGGCAACTGTGAAAAAAATAAAATAAAATGAATTCAAATTAATTAAAATAAAAATCACCTGACTCAAACTAACAGTTGCCTTGAGCAAAATAAAATAATAACACTTTACAATTGTTTTGCTCTAATCAATGTAAGCATGAAATTAGAATTAACTTTCTTTTTTCGAAATTCCAAATATTTTCTAAATGCAAGTTATTTATATTATTAAGAATTCAAAAATGTGATTCATTTTTTTTCCTGCCGCTTTCGTACAGTCGACTGCAAGCTTTGATTCTGATCCACCTCTGTCAAAAACCATTGAACAAAATCAAATCCCACCCAACATTTTTTATTTTTCGATAATCTGTTTCACTCAGATGTTTGTCACAAAACAGGAGGAAAGATATGTTTCTACTTCCATTACACTGCAACTTTAAAGATGAAGATGTACTAAGGGAAATGGATTCTTACTCCATGGTCAGAATCAAAGCTTTTTTTGTGAGTTGCTCTGAAAGTGAAAGAAATCATTAGGTCATGGAAAAAGGGCTCATAATGGACAGACAGAGAATAAAGGAAAGAAAGAACTGTGTCTGTTTCCATTTACTATTTGACCTGGAACATGTATCGAGTCTCTGGCCAGGGGAAAATCACCTGATTCAAAATGACAGTTGCCTTGAGCAACAGAGGAAAATATACAGATATGTTGAAGAATTATGATGCATAACTTGTACTGGCTAAACTATCATAGAAGAAAGAAAGTGCCCTGAAGCAACACCCGAGTCTAGTTAGGCTTTTATGTGAGCTGTTCTCAAGAGAACGCCCGAGGTGATCGGAAACCTGCTCTCTTTAAGCTCATAATGGCTTTTATTGCTTCCGGCCAAACTGAACCACCTCCAAAAAACTACCCTAATGTTTGAATAAGGACAAAACACAAATGAATATGAAACACAAACACAAACAATGCATTATAAAAATAATACCACTATATCTAATTATGACTGTATGCAACTACATTTAACTCTCATGTTGTGTTCAGGTCATTTTGACCCGGAGAAGAATTTATTTTTCCCAGAAATACTAGTTAATGTTATAGCATTGGACTGGAACTTACTTCCGTAATTCCATAATTTTCGTACTTTTTGGGGGGATGTTTTTCACCTTATTACACTTCCCGGTCAAAATGACTATTACACTTGTGTAATGCTATAATAATTGGACATCTTTTTTCCTGGTCATTTTTTAAAATGACGGATTGGCCTACGAAAAAAAAAAAAAAATAGCTAATTTCATAAATCTCTCATTTTGAATATACTATCATCCAAATAATGGATTCAAAGTTCTTTTTGAAATGCTTTTTTTCTTTCATTTATGGACTGATGTTTTTACTCATTATTACAAACTTGTTTTCTTTCATTTAGGACTGATTTTTTATTTATTTTTTTTTATTATTAAAAGTTTTTTTTATTTTTATTTTTGTACTGTAAATATACTCAACCACTCAACTATTTAAGGTGGGATTCTCTTTTCTAATGAAAGAGTGCATATCTTATCTTTGATTTTAAAATAACTGAAGGAAACAAACTATTTATGGCTATTTGTTTAACATTCTGAACAGTTGAAATCAAAGTTTGCTTGAAATGGAGACGTCTTATGAAAAAAGTCACATTTCAGTTTTATTGTAAAAAGCAAGTTTCCTAAAAAAAAAAAAGAAAGTTTAGTAAATATGAAGAATAAAAATATTGAGTATAGTAAGCATGAATGTTGATTAGGAGTGCTGATTAAGGTAGTTTGGTTTTTTAGTGTGAGGTATTAATAGGATAAAAGAAAAAAACAGGAAATTTAGGTTTAAAATTAGTGAAACAAGAAAAATGAGGGTTCTGAATTTCGGTTTCTTTTTGATTAATCGTCCAGCTCTATGCTCAGGCAATTAAAAATCCAAGTCCAGTGTGGGAAGAATCAATAAAGATGGTCGTGCAAAGAACTGCAGTCTTGTTCCACTGCAGATGTTTTCAAAATGTCAACGCTATTATAAATCACAAAAGACAGCTCTGAAAAACACGAATGGATCACGAATCACCAACACGAAGCAAAGAAATTGTCCAGGACAACCTGGTGAAGTGGAACACAAGAAATGTCACCCAACAAAACGAAGAGCCTGGCTCAAGGACAGAGAAAGACCGAAAGCACTGCGCTGTTGCCAGTTTCTTTTGTCCACTGACTTTCTAGGCCAGCCTTTCACTGACGTTCAACTGTGCTTTTGTCAAATCTAACAAGGATGAGTGATGCTCACCAAAACATATCAAGTCCATTAATTAACTATATTAGGCACAGTAACTGCACGCTGCAGGTTTGTTGACTGCCACTTTAAAGGAGACCTATTATGCCTCTTTTTACAATATGTAATATAAGTCTCAGGTGTCTTCAGAATGTGTCTTTGAAGTTTCAGCTCAAAATACCCCACAGGTCAGAAATACTGTTTTCTGAGCACACACACAGAAAGCGGCTGTCACGTGGCATATGAGTACTAAACTAAGTTCTCTTTCATGTCGCTTAAACTAAACGGACAGGAAAAACGGCAATACACACAAGTTTATGTTAAAAAAACTGTGTTTGGTTTTAACACATGCTTTACTTGACGGTTTTCTGACAAGTTTATGTTAAAAACACACATGCTTTACTTGAACTTTCGGCATGGCGTTAGAACTATTCCACCGTTGTCGATTTGGAGATTAAAGGGTGTTAATATTATAATAAGATCGCTTGTCTATGTCACAGGGTGAGCAAAATCTGAGTGGCTCATACTTTCATAAGCTTGCAGAGAAAGGCTTACCAAAAAAAAAAAAGAAAATTACTGGGTTGTTCTTTTTCACGTTTTCTGGGTTTGTAGATGCACCATGGACCCAATTATAGCACTTAAACACAGAAAAGTCAGATTTTCATGATATGTTGCCGTTAAGTGCTTATGCTTTTAACAGTTTTTTTCAATTGCTAACAAGCGTTTACCAATACTTAAAGTACTTTTTCTAAACTCTTAACACAGCAACACACCTACATGATATGTTACCGTTATGTTTTTTTTTTTTACCAAAACCACATTTTGTTAAATAAATACAAACTCTACATTTTAAAATGCTGAACACCTTTTTCTACATATACTAACTCTATCAAAACACAGGAAACCCAATTCAAAATTGACAAAACATTAGCACTACATTTCTATCCAATAGGAACATATAGTCAATCATAGCACAGTGACTGTCAAAATACTAACAGATGATGGCTTTACAAAAACTGCATTACTTTCTTGTACATGTTTGACATACATGTTTCAGTTCTACCTGCATATAGACAATATAAAAATCCATTGTTTTTTGTAATTTAGTTACCTTCAACTGAAACCCATTTTACATTTTTAAGTGTTGAATGTGTTCATTCTTGGCAACATACTGTCTAAAACTGAATGAGTCATTACTTTATAGAATTTACAATAGAAAAAACAGGGTCCTCTATGCAGAAATTCAATTGGAACCTTGATTGAAGTTGCTCTCCAGTGGCTGGGGGTTGGATGTGGATGGATCTCCATGGTAGCTGATGCCAGTGATCAACAAAAATTACAACAAACATGGCCTTTGGTTACTATGCAGTAACTTGTTTCCTCCTCTCTTCTTCTCCCTTTTACTAATCCAACTACACCTCTCCCTCCTCCAACTATTCCTCTTCCTCTCCCAGGCATTATTTTTCTCTCTCTCTCTGATTCTTTGTGTTGTTCTGCATCCACAAAACCAATTCAGAGAGGTCTTTTTTACTCTATGTTGATGTAATTAAAAGAGCATCAACACCTGACTATTCCTCCAACTGAGACTGGAATCAGCTATTTCTAAATATTTTTGTGATCTGTTACTTAAAAATGCTTATCCGTTGTAACAATATTTTATAAAGAGATATAAAGAGATACCTATTTTCAATACCTTTGAGTTGCTGTTGTTATAGAAGTAGATTCTTTACATCATATTTAAAGTTTGGAACATTAAGTCTTCATTTCTGTCATGCTGTGTTTAAGCATTTGTAAAAACGATAAGAAAGATCTATGATTTTGGTATGGGGTAAGCTTATGTGAAAAGAAAATGTAAGCATTTTAGAAATGTATTAATTTACTGAATATTGTTTGAAAACAACATGAATTGTGTTAAAGGTATGGTCACAACAGACTGATGTGCTAATTGTGTATAGCGTTTTGAAAATGTGACTACAGATTGGACAAAAGGATGTTAGCAGTTGAAAAAAAACTGTAAAGTCAAATGGATTTTGATTGGATGTCAATGTTTTTATCATTCATCAGGTGAAAAACTTACATTCGTACTGTTTATTATAAGCATGCTCTGCACATGTCATTTGCTACTTTAAATGATGACCTATTTATCATTCATTAGCAGGAATAAGTCATTTTGCAAGTGTCGTTATTGTTATAGCTGTAGTGTGGACTTCTCTATTCTCTAAAAAATTACTGTTACATACTTTGTGAATCATGAAAACATTATTCATATGTCTGAATTACACTTAAATATAACGGTCTGCTGTTCTATAACTAACAATTCGACACTTGGCTTGCGGATTTATTTATTTACAAATAGATTTAAGGGACTCTATCTATCCATCAATCCATCAATCAGTTCAAAGTAACAAGCAGCATAAAGAGCAGTTTTTTATAGCTCAAAATATGTGGAAGCGAATGATAGCGGAAACCACATTTAAGTTACGAATAGCATTGCCTGGACTTGCGTTAAAAATAAGGTGGATAGTTTGGAATGAACGCTGCTCTTCTCTTATTCGGAGGCTTGAATCCAAACCTTTGAATCCAAGCTCAAGTTAACTCAGGTGCAGGTCGAGCCTTGCCTTAAAATGCTTCGAGGAAGGATTAATTCACCTGTCATGCCTGCCTCCACCTGCTCTCTATCTCCATATCCATAACTCGAGCATTTCCCTTTGAACACATTGCACCTAATCTTTTGGAATTGCAATAGGGACAGACATTTCTTTCAGATTCAGCCAATGGATTACAAGGATTGTTATGTAATTAAATGTTTCTGTATTCCAGGTCAAACCAGAACAATCCACGTTTTGTGCTTTTATCAATGAAATAACAGTGTTTGGCACCACAGTTCACTGCAGGGTTTCCATCAATGTCAAAGGGAGTTTCTCAAATGCTTGTGGTGGCAGCTGTTGCAGCGAAGCAACAGGATTTTAAAAGAATATTTCCCATGAACCTGAAAATGATGTCAGCATTTCCTCTTCCTCATGTTGTTTCAAACTCATGGACATATTTAACAGAATAAAACAAAACTAGTGAAAATCTGAACCCTCATGTCATTCCAAACCTTTTGCTTTCTTTATAATGTGAAAAAGTAATGAATTTACTTGGAGTGAACTATCCCTTTAAGGAATATAAAAGAGCTGCCAGTTTCTGCTCATCTGGGTGTTAAATATGGATGAATACTTCCTTCTCTTTGTATTGAAGGTCTAAAGGACAAGCATAGAAATGATCTCTGTCTTTATGACCACAGTCCAGCAGCCGTGATTTCGAATTCTCCTCATTTTGGGAGCGTTCGGGTCAGATGAAGTAGGTGCAGTAATTTATTTTCTCAGAGGAAATTGATTCATTTTGCTCTACACAAAGATCGTCCTTGATCTCTCGTATAAATTTAATCTTTCCCTTTCAAAACCGTACAAGCATGGGGTGAGATGTAGCACGGAAACAAAAATATGACAAGCACGTCCAGCAGGTCGAGAACAAAACATCACATGCATAGAAAAGACATAAATAAACAATGATGGGGGGCGATGTTTTCTTGGCTTGTAAAGAGATGGCAGATATCCTTAGAGAAATGGTCTTTCTGGCCAGAATAAATAAAGTAGAAAAAGCAGTGAGGATCTATTCAGTTCATTTTGATTCTGGAAGGACATCTGCAGTGAATCTATTGACCCTGAAAGAAGATTTACAACTTTACATCTGAACATTGATGGACTGGAGGCTTGACTTGATTGGAACAAATAACCATGAACAAAAAGTGACATCAACTATTTGCTATGAATATAAAAAATGTATATATATACATACATAAATACATACATGTGTGTGTGTGTGTGTGTGTGTGTGTGTGTGTGTGTATATATATATATATATATACTTTATAAGAGTGTGTATATACAGTAATAATCAACATTTAAAGTGGATCAAAAAAGTTATTAAAAGTTGTCCTAAGACAAGAACACATTTTGGTTTTAGGTTTGAGGACAACTTTGATAAAAGGTTTTGATCCACTTTAAATGTTGAATAGTATATATATATATAATTTGAAGAGTATCTACAGTGTGTTAAGAGGCATGAAATGTCTCTCAAGGAGAAGTCTGTATCGAGAAACAGTGTATTATGATGGACCACAGGCTTTTTTTTTCCTTGTCAGAGTCCTAAAGCAGAAGATCAATTTGCTCTTTGCAGGACATAACTGATAGTGTACCTAAACTATGTGGCTTGTAGAATAGAGGTGTGCTACTGCCAGATAAAAAATACCTTAGACATACATTGAAAGAAAATACAAAATGTCACAGACTTGGGCATGAGCTCTTAAGACTTGGGCCTAGCAACCATTCAGAACAACCTAGCAACCGCAAAACACCATGCTGAGACTCACTCAAAACACTTCGTCATTCCGCTGTATGTGGAAACATAAAGGTATGAAATCTCATGCATCATGGACCACGATGATACATATATAAATGAATTTAAACATATATATACCTAAACTATTAATGGAAGTAAACTAGACACATACCTTATATAAATACCTCACATATACTAAACATTTATACACTTCTTGTCATAGTTAAAGCTGCAGTCGTAAGTTAAACCTCTTTGTCACTATCTCTGTTTAAAAACCTGCAGATGCAGTTATTTGCAGAATTATTTTCCTTGCGTGGGTTGTGCACCGGCACGGCTCCGGCGCGGATGAATCTAATGTTTTGAGGTGAATGTGTAGATTTCAATTTCTGTACAGTCTAATCTCTAATTGACATACCATTCGAATTCCATAATAAGACATTCTTTTAACTCAAAAAGCAAATTATTTTTTCTTCAAACTGGTTCTCTATAAAATACAAATCTTGTGTATTAATCCTTTGGTTTTTTATTATTATGGTGTTTTTTTCATTCTCTTGTGAAAAATACATGTGAAAACTGAACTGAAAACTTTTTTCCTCTGCGCATTTATTTCCTGCTTTATGTATTATATTCTCTGCTGTTGTGATATTGTATGTAATAGGTGGCTTTTAGAGGCTATCTGGGTTTAATTACTTTTTGACAGGCTTATTCCTGTCTGGCACCCGAACATTTGGTATGAAGTTAATAAAATAATTTTTCACTAAAACGGTGTACCCGGGTGCCGCCACCGTTACAAAAAGTTAAGGACTGCAACTTTAACTGAAAGTAAAACCGTTCTAAAATATTTTTGTCAGCTGAAATAAAGCAGAAATAACATTAAGAAAAACTAAGCTATATATATACAGGTGCTGGTCATATAATTAGAATATCATCAAAAAGTTGATTTATTTCATTAATTCCGTTCAAAAAGTGAAACTTGTATATTATATTCATTCATTACACACAGACTGATATATTTCAAATGTTTATTTCTTTTCATTTTAATGATTATAACTGACAAGTAAGGAAAATCCCAAATTCCATATCTCAGAAAATTAGAATATTACTTAAGACCAATACAAAGAAAGGATTTTTAGAAATCTTGGCCAACTGAAAAGTATGAACATGAAAAGTATGAGCATGTACAGCATCAATACTTAGTTGGGGCTCCTTTTGGCCTGAATTACTGCAGCAATGCGGCGTGGCATGGAGTCGATCATCTTTGGCACTGCTCAGGTGTTATGAGAGCCCAGGTTGCTCTGATAGTGGCCTTCAGCTCTTCTGCCTTCTTGGGTCTGGCATATTGCATCTTCTTCTTCACAAAAAGAAGAAGAATTTTGCTTTTCTTAAAAGTTAGAAAAATCAATCAATAACTAAAATAAATAAATATAAAAAACAAACAAAAAAAAACTTCCTGAGGTGACCAGTCATTCTAATGCAAATGATTTTAACTGGTATAATACAATGAGAAGTATGCCATTTCTTTATCACTAGCAGCATAAAACTGAATTTCAAACAATAAAATTAAAAGTTTTAAAACAGGTTTCTTAAGACACTTCCACAGCCCCGCTGCCATCATTGTTCAGCCAAACAGGAAGTCCCACCTCAAACTCACACCATTGGCGTAATCAAAAGCGACATGTTAAAGTATTTATGTTCTTCAGGAAGTCAACTTACCAGTGGCTTACTCACAATCACCTCTGCATATTAAACTATAGGGCAGGAGAAAGTACTCTGACATCTGAAAATGTACACATTTGTAGGCATTTCCTTCAGTTTGTCTTGTACTTCCTGGAGTGAAATGTTAACACACACCCATATATCTCTGTGGCTGTAAACTAATGGGCATGAAATCCTGCTGAAACATTTCTTTTTCTTGAGGCGGTCTGCTTCAACAGAACCCATTCTTGCATTGGTGGCACAGTTCAGTGAGTTCAGAAACACAATGGAGCGTTTTTACACACTGACCTCTATAAACCATTCACTCCGTGAGATTCAGACTGAAAGAGTGACATTGTGATATTTCATATAACGAAGCAAAGTGAAGTTAATGGAAAGCATCAGAGTTTCTTCCACTGATTTTTTTTCCCTCAAAAACCTCCAAAAATTCAGGCAAGGGCTGTCAGCATTCTTGTGTGGAAATGGAAACCAGACACCAGGATAGTCAGATGCCAGATGCCTCAAGGGAGAACGCAAAAGCCCTCAAACCACAAACTCTGTAATTAGCTTATGACCGAGTTTCATGAACATTAATTCTTGAAATTGGAACAAAAAAGAAAGCCATTAATCCATGAATTACAGAGTAAACATGTTTCCGTTACTCTGGTTATTCAGTTTGTTATATGGATTTACACACCAAACAAACAGTAACATACATTAAACTCTTTACAGTCTTTGACCCGGATGCACCTCATCTTAGGCATTTTTAAACCTAAAAAGAAACTTTTCCAGCTTCGTATCCATCTAATAAAACATGTAAACACAGCAGCTAAGCTAAAACAATGCACCAAAGCCTTCCAAAGCCTTTAAGCTCCATATTTACTGTATCTTGCAAGCAAAGATGTTTTCGGTTTATTTTTAAGCAATTATGTTGCCATATGGAAAGTTTTGAAATGGTTTGCAGACCTTATTACAAAGCACTTCAAGTAGGCCTGTAGTCGCTTCTGTTTACCGAGTTTTTATGATGCAGTGCTGTGTTCTGACGCATGCTCAAGTTGTGGGCTTTCTGTGCAAAGGGTTCCATGACTTTTCCAGATGTTCCTGATTACTGGGTCAAGATTTTATAAATCATTTTCTAGAGGATGCAGAGCTGAGAAAACAGCTAGAAAACTTGTATTGTCTATAAAAAACTTTTTATATTTAAATAAATAAAATGCTAAATTAATATTTAAATTATCTGAACTGCGAAACATGATATTTTCTCTTAATTTTCATGTTATCACAAAAATACATTTCTAGAATAAATCTGAGGGATTTTTTTTATATTACAAACTTCATGAATGTATTTTTAAATTAAATAACTTGTAATTTTTACATAATTTTTCTTGTTAAATTATTTTTGTCATAATTCTAAAAGAAAATGACTATTTGTTTTCAACAATCAAACAGTTTTTATATTTAAATAAAATTTAATATAATGTTTAGTTAAATTCATAATTTTGAATATTTTGAATGTTAAATTTAGTATGTTTGGTATCTTTTCCCCATTAAATTATATTTTAACGATAATTAATATTTACATTTAATAATGTAATATTTAGAATATTAAATGTATTATTGTACATTTAATGTAAGCTATCTACATAATTAATAATTATCAAATTCCCTGACATTTCTTGGTTTTACATACATGAAGTGCTTAAACCCTGTGTGTCGCAGAACTTAAATGTTACTTAAAAGTTGAGCACCATATAAAGCTAATAACATGTGAATGTGCCAGAGGCTGCACACCTACAGTACGTGACCGACACTTTCACAAACGTTGTTATTATTTAACAAGCACATCCTATCTACAACACTGCAGTGCTTCGTGTTACACTGGGGCTGTGAAGGGTTAAGAGCAGATTTTCGAGCTGAAGACGACCAGCTGCCACCTGCTCCGCTCTGAGGCTCGGCACTGGGAACGTCCCTCTGGTATTTCATACATTAGGGCACATTAAGCACGGAGATCGTTCGCTGCTTGGCAGCAAAACGTAGCCATGTGTTGAGGATGTGAGAGAACTACAGCGTGACCGAGTTGCATTTTATCACGACTCTGTGGGTGTTCAGCTATAAGACATTAACCTGCTCTCTGGAAAAGCATTCCCAAATTTCTGGTATATCTAACCCCATCATCCTTAATATGGCTCCTACTTTTACATTTAAATGTAATAATACACTCAATATTAATAAAACGACAGTGTAATAATTTATTATAATTAACTACAATACAAACTGACCTACTCATTCCATTTGATAACAGATTGTTTTAATTATATTGGATGCTTAAGCAATTTCCTTAAGCATTATAGCAGCTGGGAGAGATTGATTACATTGAGCTGCATAACACGCCTCTTGTGTATTGGCTTGCATGCTTGTGGTATTCTACAATTTGCTTTGACTTCAATTTGACTTTTATTTGGGAAAAATGTATCCACATACCTTTGTCAACTATGTCAGCATATTTAAAATGTAGGAAAAAATGTGAGACCAATTCACTAAAGTGCTGCAGTTTTTGTGCACAGTATTTCAGTTCAAAAACCTTTGTCTTATTTTCCTAACCACCCACAATCCAGTTTAACTAGGTGCTGCTAATAACACTATGCCATTCACATTTAAATTATGTAATTATTATGGTAACACTTATTCACTATTAACTACGACTTCTCCCTCATTAAATTCCTAATTTGCTGCTTATTAATAGTTAGTAAGGTAGTTGTTAAGTTTAGGTTTTGGGTAGGATTAGGGATGTAGAATAAGGCATTAATATGTGCTTGATTAGTGCTAATAAATGGCTAATATTCTAGTAATATGCATGCTAATAAGCAACTAGTTAAGAAACCCTAAAATAAAGTGTTATCATTATTATTTACCTGCTTGAATGATTCAGAATCAATGTTGTTTGTGTATGTTTATGCATTTGTTTTCTAGTGACATAGCATCAGTTATTCACCGAGTTAAGAGTTTTTCCAAATGGGGGGGTTTGCAAATAATTTAAATGTCACATTAAAATAAACAAATGCGGGTGTGCAGTTAATCTAAATAAAAATTAAATAACAATATAACATCAAATTGTGATTATCAAATCAAATGCTGCGATTTAATTGATGTATACTGTCTAGACTGTTGTGGAGTTAATTTACAGTACACACATACAGCTTATAATAGTTCAACCTGCATTTGGAAACAACGTGTAGGTACAGTACACTTAATATACATTTACATATTTCCAACATTTCTGTGGACAGAAATTTATAGCATTTTACCAAAATTCTGTTAAAATAAAGGCTTGAGGATAAATTACTTGTATTGTTTTACGAACAAAATGTATTATTTTGTTATAATAATAACAATTCATAAGTAATCCACATGACTCCAGTCCATACATTAATGTCTTGTGAAGCTAAAAGCTGCGTTTGTAAGAAACAAATCCATAACTAACGTGTTTTAACTTTAACTTTAAACCAAAATACATTGAGTAAGTCCATCTGCTGTTGCCTCTCACATCAAAATCCACCCACATATCTGTTTGGAACTTTTCTGGACTGTTTCCATTTGTAAATGGTGCTTGATCTATGCATATTTCTCTCCTGATTCAGATGAGATAACCTTTTCATTTGAGATCCAATAAAACAAATGGATTATGGCCTGAAGCAACTGTTAAAACGTCTTGATGGATTTGTTTTTTTTACAAACATGCAACTCTTCTCAAGACATTCATTGATGGACTGGAGTCACGTGGATTACTTGTGGATTAATGTGATGTTGTTATCACGACTGAATCATAATACTGGGAATTGCAAAAGAGTGAAAGAGTAAATACAATCTTCCCACATACTTCATGCTGACCGTTTAGCTTGGAATACCAAATGTAACTCCTTTTCATAGTTCAAATAAATATAAAAAATCTGCAATTAATTTAGGTTATCTGCAAATAAATATCCCATCATCGCTTTACTCAATCCAGCGTTTAATACGGTACTTTAATGCTTAATTTGTAAAAGCTCATAAATTACAGCAGCAGACTCCTTGACTCTGTATATTACTCTGGTTGTAAGTATAGTCTGGCAGGTCAGAACTCAGGTAAACAGTGTAAATCAGAGCGGTGGAGGAGTCCTGAGGCCTGTACTGTGAGATGAGAGCATGAACCAGCACGCAGGAGACGGGAATCTTTACCGTGCCTTGTGGCGACTGGCATCTTAACAAAAGTGCATTCAAGGGTGCTCTGATGTCAGTAAATGAACGACAAATAACAGAAGAGCAACCGCATATGAATATATGTATTGTCTCTGAGATGAAATATGACAGACTGATTTAGATAGTGTTTTAAAAACACCATCGACTGTAATATATCATGCATATCAGTCGCTACATGTGCTGATCCAGACCAAAAAAAGGCCTGATTCTGCAAAGCGTGGGAACCATTTTCAAGGAACATTTTTCTTTATCTGTGACGTGAGGTTGAAGACTTAAACCAAGAGTAGATAAATCAACTAACCCCTGTACGCCGCCATAAACAAGCCATACGTCAATTAAACGTACTGATATGAGAAGCCCTTGTGGTAATGAATAATAGTCACTGTGTTAGTCACAGCGTGGTGGGTAGCAAGTCTGTTTCACATTCAAATATTTGATGTGCAAAATGCACGGCACTTTTTCAAGCCTGACAATATTTGCCCCACAGAAGTGCATTCCTGCTTCTGCATGACTTCCTACAGTACTTACTGCAAAGCTTTTCAAGTCAGATGTGTATGGGTCATTAAGCTCTGTCAGTATAAAGAGAAGTAGAGACAAGAATGATCTTGCTCTTTTAAGATACAGAAAGCGGCGTAATTTGGCCCCTATCATTAGCCATCAAAGTGGCTGGGCCTGATTTCCATCTCAGTCAAGAGCCCCTGACTCTACTCTGACTCTTCTCTGGAGTCTGTGGTGTTATTAGGGTTGAGGAAAGCCACCTTGCTTCACTGTTTTCTGCAGGTCCTTCGTTCATTATTGCCAGCTGAAATTCTATGTCAGGCAAGATCACGGAGAAAACATGCTAGAAGCAACATTAAAAACTGCATTTTTTATCCCGATCTCACATGGCTCATCTAGATCTTTTATCATTTTTATAAGATTTCAACAAAATAGTAATGTCTGCAATCAAAAGAAGAGATTTCAAGATAAACTCCCTCGATTCTGTCATTAAATTCCTGAGCTGCTCTTTTCATGAATTATATACCTCTTCTTACTGCATGTCAATAATTGTCTAATTTGTGTCCGATTTTACTTCTAAAGGATTTTAGGAGAAACTTCTGAGACAAAGTTAACGCTTCATCTGGTTCTTTTCCAAAGTCTTGATTAAAGTCAGAGCATAGTTTAACTAAAGGTAAAAGTTTGATCTGATGACAGACAAATGACCAACAAGTTAAGAAAAAAAGGACTACTATACAAAGACATGTTTTTTTTTGCTTTATCTGTAGCTCTTTCCAAACTCTGGATCCAATTAAACAACAGATTTTAGCTTAAAAGGTCTTGCTTGAAAAAATAAAAAGTCTGAAACCAAATGTCATGTGCAATGAATATGGTGTAACTTGTGGGAAACGCATTGAACTGTCAACAGAGTTTGTCAATGGAACAAACAAAAACTCAGTATGCAAAGTCTCTATAGTGTGTGTTTTTTAAGTGAGTAACCAAACCCAACACTCCTAAGTTTCACTCAGACATTTCATGACCTTTGACACCAGCTCCTCTTTCTTTTCCTTTGAGCGCACATTGATCCCTCGACTCTTTAACCATGTCTGCAGAGTCGCCGAGCTGACCTTAGAGAGCTGAAAACAGAAAAAAGAAATAACCTTCCTAAGTTTTGTTTGCAGCTTGAAAACTGATTTACGTTTTTAAACAGCAATAAATAACTGACGGAATCTGCACAATTTCCCTCCACATTGTTTGCACTGATGTTCTACACAATGGATTTAAACATTATACAAATGTGCTCAAATGAGCATCAAGTGCTATATTTACTGGTAGGTGAAAGCATTATAAATTATCCAAAATGCTTAATAAACAAACATGTTAAGGGCAGAGTTGAGACTAATTTTATTATCATTTATTTTGTGCATTTTACAAAACTGTATAAACATATTGCCAATTCTTTATAAATTTACAGAATCGGTGTAGACCAGTAAATTACTTGATATTAAATGGATGAATAAATATTGCTATTTTTTTTAATCGAACAGTACACATAGTAAAATATAGTTAACACAATATTGTATTGTACAATACAGTAATATTGTAAAATATTACAATTTACAATTTCAGTTTTCTGTTTTGATATATTGTAAAAAGTATTTTATTCCTGTGATCAAAGCATCATTACTCCGGTCTTCAGTTTCACACGATCCTTCAGAAATCATTATAATATGATGATTTTCCACTCAAGAAACATTATTATCAGTGTTGAAAACACTTGTGCTGCTTCCTTTTGTGGAAACCATGATACTTCAAGGATTCTTTGATGAACAACAGCATTTATCTGAAACAGAGATCCTTTGCAACTTTATAAATGTCTTCACTGCCAGTTTCAATTAATGGAATGGATTATTTTTTGCATAAAAGCATACGTTTCTTTTAAAAAGAACCCAAACTTTTAAACAGTGGTATATCTTTGTGTAAACCTCTGCTGTACAGAGCTGTAGAAGAGCTGAAAGGCTGTTCACTTGTTATTGCTCCTACAGTTCAAGGTCACCCATCAAGCCATAACCTGAACCAGCCACAGCATCATTACATATCACATGAATTAAAGATCTGATATGGCTGCACCTGTTAGTAGCCTCCATCATAAAGAAAAAATATGAGCTTATCTTCTCTCTTAATGACATTCAATCAAGACCATGAACACATGCCAGACTCGTAATGGGTCTCATTTAGACGATGCGTGCCAATGAGCACTTCACACTGCTGGCCTCTGGACTATAGAAGACTGTTCTGCCCTGCAAAAGTGAAACATGGCAACGACGCCAGCACTCCAACTACAGCTTTGAAGTTTCTGAGTTAAAGATAACATGGTGTTCTTATGAAGACTATTTCTATGGTACATTTTATGTATGTGCAATTGTAAAAAAAAAAGAAAAAATCATAGAAAAACAGACTGTAAGTAATATGCTGAAAGTACCTGATTGCTCGTTGCATATACTTCCACGTCCTGCACACTCTTGAGCCTCTTTGGTTTTGACTCAAACGTGTCTCCCTGAAAGATGTCGAGACAGGATCCATTAGAAACATTACACCAGATTTAATCATTCATGAAGGTTCATCAATTATTTTCAGGAAACTGCGCCGATTAATTTGTCTAGTCTTGCTAAATCAGTGCCCCACTATCCCATGAGAAATACAGCAATTTGCTACCTAAATTTTTACACTTTCCAAGTGAGAAAATGTAAGTGGTGCTTGCCTGTGCAAAACGTACCATGCATTTGCTAAGAGCTCTGTTTTTTGTAAGTTTAGCTGCTTAGAAATTAGGGCCGTATGATTTCTGCGATGCAGAAAACTCGAACAGAATCAAAGAATCTGGTCATAAAAAGGAATTTACTGTATTACGTCAAAGTGTCTGTGAATATTAAATTGCAAAAAGACTATTTGATTGGTCGATTAAATATAAGAAAACTGTCTTTGGACAGTTAGAGCAGCAGAAAGATTTCGGTTTACATTAGAGAGTGTACAACATTTAGTATTTTTAAAACTACACTTAAACTATGGCTTGAGAAAAACCAAGTATGTGATCACTGACCTGATTTTTTTTATTTTATGGAGTGTGATGTGATAATGTATGTGTTGTATGTATTGTAATGTTTGTGACTGAATATTGTAATTTTCTAACAACATCCCGCCCAGGGACTGCAGATGCAAATTAGCTTTAAAGCTAACTCTGGCACAACACTTGTGTTGTTCATTATCCCTGTTAAATAATGTTAAACTAAACTTAACTATTTAAATATGAAGTCTGCATGTTCTGCATGTCTCTGTGCTAATAAGCACCACAGTTTTGTCTGGTACACACATAAGCAAGCATATTTTTTTTAATAATTTATTTTTTATTTTTAAAGGAATAATTTATCATTTTTTTTTTAATTTTTAATTTTGAACTCTGTTGTGCAGCATTTTGTTTGCTAAAAATAAAAGGAATTGCTTAATTTTAATTTTTTTTAAATATGTTTTATGTCTTAATTTGATTACCACCAAATTGATAAATCCCCGAATTTGAGAAAATGTAATGGAATTGGAGAAAAGATAAAACATGTTTCATTGGGCATCTAAAAATATTATTTTTGTTAAACTTTTAATAAACTTTCACAAGTTCGCACTTATGTATAATCAGATTGAGATAATAGTAAGCATATTTGGCGTGCTCTCCTGCGGGAAGGTTCTGAGTCTGGAATATAGTCTGAAACCCTAGAACTCCTCCTGTCCCTAGCATGGACTGAGAATAGTTTAAGAGTGAGGAGCTGGGGTGGAGGAGGGATGCCGGAAAACTGTCATGGGACAGAGGGGAGTCGGCTGTATTAGGGTTAGGGTATAGTTGAGATGCTAGTTAAGATGATTAACTGAATGAGCTACACCTGTGCTGAATCGGTTGATTATCTGATCACGCACCTCCCGATCCTTGTTAATAAAACATCATGTAATTGTTAAATGTGACCCTGGACCACAAACCCAGTCATAAGGGTCAATTTTGTGAAATTCCATCGGTGGTTTGTTAGGAGGACAATATTTGGCTGAGATACAACTATTTGAAAATCTGGAATCTGAGGGTACAAAAAAAAAATAATAATAATTATATTTGAGGAAATCATCTTTAAACTTGTCCAAATGAAGTCCGTAGCAATGCATATTACTAATAAAGAAATAAGTTTTGATATATTTACAGTAGGAAATTTACAAAATATCTTTATGAAACATGATCTTTACTTCATATCCTAATGATTTTTGCCATAAAAGAAAATTTTTTAATTTTGACCCATACAATGTATTGTTGGCTATTGCTTCAAATATACCTGTGCTACTTATGACTGGTTTTGTGCTCCAGGGTCACAAATGGTACATGCTTAATAATTTAAATTTATTGGACATGCCTTTTGATAACTAAAATTTAATTGGAGGGCGGGTGGGTGTAAATCAATAAAATGCACAGCTTACTTACTCCTCTATTGCTGGGGATCTCAGGCATGATGTGGGGCTGCATCAGTACTAAAGGCAGAGTAGGGATAATCACATTGACTCCGCTGTTGGTCTTTTCTTTACTTTTAGAAAAAGGTAAAGTTATCCGCTCCAGGGCTGGAGGCCTGGAGAACTGGTTAGAAGAGGCTGGTGGTGTGAAGCAGTGGGGTCTGGAAGATGATGACAGACAAGTAGATGACAGAGGCCTTATAACTGCTGTTCGCTTCTGCGCTTCCGGCCCCTGCTGCTGTTTCACTGCAAGCATCTCAGTCACGTTCACATGGCGGGTGTGGGATTTGTTTTTAAAGATTGGCACGAGCTTTGGTCTTGGAAGTGCAGATCGTGACTGGATGTGAGTAAAGTGAACATTAGTGTGAGACGAGGAGGACTGAGTTGCCAAGTTGGAGGACGTCCAGTCTTTCTGGTCAACAGACGAATCCAAACTGGATCTCTTTTTCTTTTCAGTCTGTTTTCCAGTTGAGTCACACTGACTGTAGTGGTGCTGCCCTGCGTCCCGTGGGCAGCTGCTGGGAAGCTGGTTCAGTACAGCTCTGCTGCTGTTTTCTGTTGTCACGTTTGAAGGCAGAGAACCAAAGCGCTAAAAATGTAAGGAAAGAGGAGTTTGTGAATAGGGAAATATATGTAAGTGTGCAAGTTTGGTTGATTCTGCGCTGATGTCTACAAAAATAAACTTTTAAAGGTTCACTTCCCAATAAACTTTCATGAAATGTAACATTTCTTAAATTTTGATTATAGCTACTCCAAAATGATATTGATCGATACGTAAAACTCTATTGGGTGGCACTAGAGACATGATATCTTAAGCCAAAATTGACATTAAATATATAAAATGTGATATAGTTTATAAATATTTCAGATTGTTTTAACTACAAAATATTACATTTATTTTATGTAAGAAAACAACTGTAAAATTATAGCACTGTGCATTATTTTTAAAGATTTTTTTTATTATTATAGTATTATTTTTAAGTCAATTTTTTTCTTTTGCCTAAAAGAAATAATCCACTACAGCTACTCATTTAATATTTAAATAATTGTTCATATTTAATTTTACTGATAAAATTGCTCCAACATGCATTGCAACACTTAAATAACCCCGAAACATCCCGTTATATTATGGCAGACTGACTCCACATCTGCTTCAAGAAAATACTTTCTCGATAGCGAAATCTGGAAGGTTTCTCTTAGTTAAACATTTATTTGTCCTGAACATGTATGTTGATAATGATGCTGGCACTAGTATGCTTTTGTTCATCCAACATAAATTAACCAGTCAGTTAATCATTGCTGCCTAATGTTGCCATTATCAATCATTACAGTCTGTGAGATTAATGAAGGCTTCCTCTGTGCCAGCTTTCCATCTGTACTAACAAACAGCACATATAGCGTTTCAAATCACGTGTCACAACATTTGTCAAAGTTTAATAACATCAACCCTCAGCTCTGGCCAGTATAAATTAAATCTTAACCCATCTGGCTGACTGTTAGACTCTCCTCCATGCACCAACAACAACTAAAAGGAAGAAATGATCTAATGTAGCATCAGGTATTGTTCTTACTGGAAACTCTTACTTGTATTCTGTGTAATAAATTTTAAGCGTCAGTTATCTAGCAAACTCAAGGATTGTTTGTGTAGGCAGACAACATCACACCACTTTGCTCACTGTCCATGTAAACACGTCCCATATGTGCGTGATGTCACTCGCTCCACTTTCACTGTGAGTTTAGGCAAGTTATTATATTTTGAGAAAGTTTAAGATTTTGTTATTCATATACTAAACAAGGGATCTTTATTCTTGAACATTTGCAGTTTTATGAAAGGATTTGATACAGGCCACGCCTTCGACTAAATATTGCTGTTTGCTGTTGAAGTGGATGGAAGCTGCAGTCATTAATAAGCATTGCATGTGCATGAAGTGTTTTGAGATGCTGTCTCTTTTGATCACTTATGTGGGCGGCTGATGTATTACGTGTCCAAGTATTTTAATCAGCATCAACATTTCAGATTTATATGAGAGTAAAAGGAAACATGCAGAAACTGGCCAAGATTTCTTTTAATTTATTCACCATAATTAATCACATTTACTAGATTCTAAATCAGGCCATCAAGGCTGCATGCATAAATAAGAAAATTAGCTTTATAAATAATTTTAGTTATAAATGAAGATTTAAATGTATATAATAAATGCACTCCAAAAGTGTGGCTATAGACAATCAGCTTTTAATGGAAAAGTCTTTATCATATACACACACACATATATATATTATATATATATATATATATATATATATATATATATATATATATATATATATATATATATATACACACACACACACACATATATATATATATTTTCCTTTTGTCTCAAAGAAGTAATCTACTGCAGGTCAATTTAAATGTTAATACATTTAATAATTTATAAAACATGGAGTTGCTCCTACAAAAGAGAATGTGCATATCATCTGCCTGTAAATTGGTCCCCATTTCTTTTAATTTATTCGCCAGATTTAATCACATTTTTACTAAATTTTAATTGTGGTATGACAAATAAATTACATCAGGCCATCAAAGCTGCATGCATAATAGTTAAGAAAATTTGCTATCTAATAAGTAATCTACTGATAATTTTCATAAATTTAAATATTTTATTTTTATTTATAAAATAGGAAATTGCTCTAACATATTATGTGTCTGTAACTGGACTTTTTTTTTTTTTTAAACCAGGTCATAAAAGCTGCATATAATAATTCAGAAAAAAACATAAGATGCGGTATCAAATCATTTTTTTATATTGAGAATAGCATGCCACACCAGTCCACATAGCAGCTTTCCAAAAGTATTTAATGTCTTCAAAACATGTTTCTAATTTCATTTAAAAAGGGATTTCTACTGTCTGCATAATCCGCTTGTTTGTAAAATCTGGGTAACACATGCATCTCAATAGTTTTGGAACATCCATAAAGCAACATATCCAGCTGCATCTGTGCTGCAGATGAGCATATTCATAACAAATTAGGCAATGTCAGAAGTAATACTAAGCAGCAGAATGCAGTACTTGATGTCAAATCCAATTGATTGGTACTTTATTTATTGCTATCAGCAGGAGAGTAAGCTGAGACAGCATGTTTGTGTTTATGGACACGTGAGTGTGTGTGTGTGTGTGTGTGTGCGCAGTACCTGAGTGTCTGGTCTGTTCAGTTCATAGCTGTAGTAGCAAGGCTTGCAGGTCATCTGCACTGAAAAACCGCACACACGCTCCAGTCCGGCCTGCAGATCTGATAAGAAGGTTCCCAGCACCCCCTGCAGGTCCACTCTGGGAAAGCACTGTACCGGCTGAGTGCGGATGCAGCACAATGGATATCTGAGCAGGAAGTCAAGGATATTTATTGCCAACATAGAGAAAAACAAAACAAAAACAAAGCAGTTATAAACAAACCAGATCCAAACACAGCATGATTAAAAATGTATGGTTTGTTTATAATCTTTAATTTGTCCCCGCAATGTGTAATGTAAGTGCAGACCTGGTTCATTATGCGCAGAGATCTAGCACAAGTGTGAAAATGGGAGTTATGTAATATTAATAATGAGAAACATGTTTGGGAATAGTGTTGAATTCCCAGAGTTCTGGGACTCATTGCAGTGGGACGAAACACAGTTGAAGGCTGCTCTGACTATTACTTCAGCATAGAACATACTGAGTATAATATGCAGATTTTCTTTATGTGCAGTATTGTTTAAAAGCTTGCTTTTTTTTGAATGAAAAAATAAATATTTTCACTCAGCAAAGATTAATTAAATTGATAAAAAGTAATGACAATTAAAACGTTACAAAATTTTCTAATTCTAATAATTGTTTTCTATTTGATTCAATAATATCCCCAGCTTAAGCAGTTTCTTGAGCAACAGATCAGCATATCAGAATGATTTCTGAAAGATCTTGTTACACAGAAGACTGGAGTAATGATGATAAAAAATACACATTTTACACCACAGAAATAAATTACATGTTAAAATAGACTAACATAGAAAACAGTTATTTTAAATTGGAATAATATTTCACAATATTACTTTTTTTACTGTATCTTTGATAAAATAAATGCAGCTTTGCTGAGACTTTTTAAAAGCACTTGGTCTTCTATTTATGTAGCAACCAGAAGAAATCATTTCTAACATCTGATTCTACTCTTGATCCATTGTTTAATTTTATTGCCATCAGGATTTTCCCAAAATTGGATTAAATATTTAAAATAACCAATGTATCATACTAATGCTTAAATGTTGCATAATGCAAACTGTTTCACATGTTGGCAGTGTTCAGTGTATATACTGTAGCACAGTACGTGATGCCAGTTCTGCAGTCTGAACATTTGGGAGAGAGTACAACCCATCTCATGCCCACTAGGTGTCATTATCACGTTGCATCAATGTCAGTCAAAACAGTCTGCTGTGCTACTTTTCACATTCAATTTGTAATCCAGCAGTGGGATTCATGTCTGAAATACAATTTTTTTTCTACCAAAAATGCCTTCAGATTAATAATACAATAAAATTAAAAGTGTGATGCTGTAAATTGAGCACAAGAAGATCATAAATTGGTGTTTTGGACAAGACTGTACCATTTTACTGAGAGCAAATGTTGTGTTATAAATAGCTTAAATCAATATCTTATTAACAGGGAAGTGATCATTAACTAAAACCTTTACTAAAGGATACGTGAACAGCTTGTCACCTATTGGTTTGAAGTACACACTGCAGTAGACGACTTCCTCTTCGCTTACTGAGGGCAGCTGATATCCATACTAAACCAAGAAAGAGAGACAGTTAAAGAGACAGAGAGATAGGAACATTTATACAGTTTAGTGAAATTAAGTAAAAGAGTTTTTTAATGGGAAGATTATCTTGCATTTGTCTGTGTTTGTGTATATTTGAAAGCAAGCTAGCACTTTTAAACTAAATATGTGGATGTGATTTAGGTTTAAACAGACAATATAAATGAGTAATCGTGCATGTCTGCACATACATACACATTTTGTATGATAAAGCCAAGCCCTACGACTGAGTCTGTTTGTGATCAAAGGTTACACTGTGAACTCTAAACCAAACAGAAGTGGATCAGAGTGCTGAAAACACACACACACACACACACACACACACACACACACACACACACACACACACACACACACACACACACACTAACACACACACACACACACACTCACACACACACACACGCACGCACACACACACACACACACTCACAAGCACACACACTCACAAGCACAAACACTCACACACTCACACACACAAGCACACACACAAGCACGCACACACACACACACACACACACACACACACACACACACACACACACACACACACACACACACACACAGTACTGTATGTGCAAACACACACATATTAACAGACTGGCAAGAGAGTGCAACACTTCCAGAGTCTAAGCAATCTAGCACCAGAATGACAGTCAATTTACAAACTGTAAACAACAAAAGCTGTGTCAGACACTGAGACACCATTAACTGTCAAGCCATGCTGTTTTATTTGAGTGCAGCCCTGTGCATAAATCAAAAATCCTGAAACTCTCTAATGATCTGTAAATTGTTTGCTCTAATTTAACAATGCAGTGAGAACTGTTCTGAATTTGTAGGGGATTAATTATGATGCATAACAATCACATTAACTCACAAGCAACCCATATGACTCCAGTCTGAAAATTAATGTCTTGTCAAGTGAAAAGCTGTGTGTTCGGAATAAACAAATCAATCAAGACATTTTAACTTCAAACTGATTTTCATGATACTGCTTCTCCAGAGAAAAGGTCTTCCTGTCCGAATCAAGAGAGAAATATGCACAAATCAAGCACTATTTACAAGCAAAAACAGCTCTAAACAAATATGTGTGAGGATTTTGATGTGAGAGGACAACAGGAGATGCACTTTTTTCCACTCAAGGAAGCATAGTTATGGATTATGGATTAATATTTTGGTTTAAAGTTGAAACATTTTATTGAAAACACCTTGATGTCTGAATGACAAACACACAGCTTTTGGCTTGACAATACAGTACGTTAACTGATGGACTGGAGTGCTGTGGATTACTTGTGGATTATTGTGATGTTTTTATCAGCTGTTTGGACTCTCATTCTGACGGCACCCATTCACTGCAGAGCATCCATTGCTGAGCAAGTGATGCAATGCTAAATTTCTCAAAATCTGATGAAACATACTCATCTACATCTTGGATGGCCTGTGGGTAAGTACTTTTTTTTATAGAAAATTTTCATTTTTGGGTGAAATATTCCTTTAAACTTCGGTCACTACTTGTGCTACAAACATGAAACAAATTATGGGGCTTATTACGGAGAGGTGTGCACTATTATTTTCTCCAGGTGGTAGTGTTTACCATGTTGTTCCATTGCTTTTGAAACTCCATGTAAGATTGGAATGGGCTTTGCTGTGGAATCCTGCGACTGATGCTAATGATTTGGCCTTTCTTCATACTGTTCACACACACACACACACACACACACACACACACACACACACACACACGAAGAGAAAACAATGAAATAAAAATATTGATTCGTTTGTCTAAATCTGACACTGCCAACAAAGGAGATTATAATTAGGACCTTTCCCTCCATGATGCCCAGTGGAGCAACAGTACAGCTCTAGACAGTGTCTGTTGTAAGAAGGTAACAACACGGTATAAAGCAGTCTACTGACACATGCACACATATACATAAACACATACCTTGGCAGAACGTGGCACCAGTTATTTGGCATGACTATATCCAGCACAGCATCATTATTGTGAAAGAAGTTCTTCACCACAGGAGCAGGAATATCAAAATCCTTTATCTGGCAGAAGACAGATGAGCATAAATTAACACCACACAAGAACAAGAAATATTGCAATCTGATACAAACTTTAACTACAGTTCATGTCTTACTGTGAATAACTGGTCTCATTAATGTCAATTATTATTACAATACCAATCATTTACCAAATTATTTTATGCAAATATTATGATCCATGTATCATAGCTACAGTATATATGGAGAAAGTAGAAATGCATTATTATATTTATACAAGAATGTTTGTAATGAATATACTGAAATATACATAGAATTTGTTACTGAAATTATTATATTTGATTTATATTTGATATGATTTATTTATATTTTTATATGCAAATAGTTTAAATTAATATTCAACTTACCTTAAAGATTTATTAGATGTATTTTAGTATATTCATAACATTTGTGTAAATCGATTATGAATAATGACTCCTTTTTATGCACATGTATATACAATGCATATACAGTACACATATTCTTTATATATGCATATTATTTAAATTCAAATTTGTTGTATACTAAATACTTTACAGTAATGTTTAAATAATCTTGTCAAAATGAATATAACAAACAAGCACACCACCTGGATTCAGCTAGTCATGTGAATCAACATTAACAACAATTAAGAGAAAAGCTTTTCCTTCTCCTGTCCACTCAGCACAATCAGGTTGACATAAGGTAGATATCGGACTCAAGCATAGGACATGAATGGAGGCAAATGTGTAATGCATGACAACGGCAGTAAATTGGTTAGAGGCTAGAATGGAGATTGTGAAAGCAGGCTGGAGGTGTTCTTACCACAGCTGGAGGAAGTCTGACTGTGTTGGCTTCCACACTGACACACAGTTGAGTCTCAGTGAGACTCAGCTCAAGCACTGGGAATGAATATACAACAGTATAGATGTGAGCACGAGCAGGGCTGGGTGATAATTCGATATGAAGAGTTCGATAAATGTTCGATATAATGTTTATGCACCAAAAGTGGAACGGAACAGTGACCACTCACTGCACCAAGGTATTGTGGCAGAAATTTGGGATATTCACACTGAATTTTAATACAGGAGTAATGATAATAATAGTATGCATTTGTGATTAAGCTATAGCATGTGTGCATTAGACTACTGTTTTTCATACAAATATTTTACCTAAAAACATAATAACTGTGTTTAACATAATTTAAATGTATGCTACTATGGGAGACCAATGCTTAATTAAAAAAATAAATAAATAAAAAAAAACCTTGGTCAGAATAAATTTAACCAGAGGTTGCTACAATTTTTACAGATGTTTCTGATTTTGATAATGAACAAAAATTGACCTCTGCATCCTAACTCAAGCTATCAAATGAGCATTTCTAAGAGAAAAAAAAGTTATATTATTATTATTATTATTATTATTATTATTATCAGGCAACCCAAAACTGTTTCTTGATTTGAAACAATATCATTCATTAGAATATGCAGAAACTAAGAAATACATTTT
Source organism: Cyprinus carpio (assembly GCF_018340385.1). Lineage (NCBI taxonomy): Eukaryota > Metazoa > Chordata > Actinopteri > Cypriniformes > Cyprinidae > Cyprinus > Cyprinus carpio. The sequence continues at coordinate 2,555,358 of NC_056620.1, forward strand.
TCTATTTAGATATTTATTTTGTTAAGGAAGATTCATGGTCTGGTTTCTACAACTTTCACTTTGGAGCAAAAACCTGGCTTTAAACTTGAAAGAAATAAAGATGTGACATTTACCGTGATAATTATCGGATATCGACTGATATGAAAAATATTATTGTGATAACTCGGACAAAGCAAAAGAAGTACAGAATGTGTTAACAGTGAGCAAAACTGCACAAAAAAGATATTGTTTTCACTAGTAGAAATGCATTTAGATGTTTATCTATACAAGCACTCAACCACCTTAGTCACTGTGATCAAGAGAAATCACAGTCTAACAATGCAAACACAAACGGCAGTGTCTCTTGCCAAAGTATACAGACGCCTTCCACCTACCAACCGCATTGCGTTTTCCAGAGTCACTGAGGAAATCTTTTCCTGGGAAAGAAGGAAAAATCACTGTTACTCAATCAAGATGATGAAACAAGCTGCATTGAGATTTCTGTGTAATTCATGAAATGCTATGTGATGGGGGACCTGGTAAGATCATTAAGACGAATCTCTGACGATGTGTTTGAAAGAACTCGCAGATTTAATTATAGTGAATTCTTTATGATAGAGGACTCTGTAAGACTTCTGAGAGCCACGAACGCAGCTTAAACTGAGCTCAAGGACGGCACCACACACTTTTTCAAGGCATGGCCTCCAACACAAGGCCATCAAACTGTCCTATCATCTTACCATGCACTCATTTTAACAATTTATTACACTCATCTTATACTGTACATAATTTTTTTAATGCCCAATCAATCTTAGATGAGAAACAAAAGTGAACGACTTTCTAATTGACTCTTGATTAGAAGAATCACACATACTTTCCCGATTAATTACCTATACTTTAATTATTATTTGTTTATTTATTTTAGCTGTGTTTTAGGTTTGTTGAGTTGTAATTGTGGTAATTACTGTCGAACTCCAAAATTTGATGTGTGTGCTCATTTCCATTAAACTGGGCTGAGCTGACACTTGCTGACCTTGAGCCAAGGAAATAAAAATATTAACTCAGTAAAGATGAAAGATCATCCAGTGTTAGACTACATGAATTACTCATGCCTGCACTAGAACGGCGGCTCAAGGTGAAGCGACAGTTAAGATTACACACCAGCTAAATCAGCCACAAAGTGAACTTTACTCTCAGCCTGCACTAGTGAATGACTGCCTTCACATTCAGTGAACAGTAATTGTGAATTTCTATTGCCTCTACCATGCACGGGCAAAATTCAGCTTGATATTTTTTTTTTTAACATGGACATGTTTCAGGCTCTTGTAAGTACACTCTGGCTCTGGGATATTGCCCCTCACCTGCTATTAGATATTGTCCTGCTTTGTTCCATTTAGGGGCCAGTCTAGCAGTCACAGAATAAGACAAACACGTCTGCAGAATGGCAGGAAACACCCTTTGAGGAGGGTTGAGCTACAAGACAAATAGAAAGAGCACAAATGCTGTGTGCACACAGCAGGCAAAAGTGGTCCAACTCTGATTTCCAATTCTGATCTTTTACAATTCTAAATCAGATACAGCTCTTATGTTTTGTGATGTTTTATGATTCTGAATTTTTTTTGATTCTAATTTATATGAGTTCTATGATTTTAAAGAATTATTTATCTAATGTCGCATTTGACATTATTTGCTCATATATGCATTCAAAATAAATCCTGTTCATTTGAACATTTAAATATCACAACTTCCTCATAAATATTATGCAGGTAGTTTTTTTTGCCATGTTTTTGAATGTTTGAATTATTATAATTATTTGTAATGTATCTTGAGCATCAAATCAGCATATTAAAATGATTTCTGAAGGATAATGTAACATTAAAGACTACAGTAATGATGCTGAAAATTTAGCTTTGCATCATATTAATAAATTATATTTTACAATACATTCACACAGGAAACAATTCTTTTTAATAATAACAGTATTTCACGATATTATAGTTTTTACTGTATTTTTGATCAAGCAAACGTTTAAAAATATCTTACTGATGCCAGGCTTTTGAACTGTAGTGTATGTTTTGATGCAGTGGAGACTCAATTCAGGCCAGTCAAATATTGTAGGGTCAGACTGAACTCATGGAGCAACGAATATTTGAGACATTTTTTTCTGGACAAACAATACAGACTCTCTTTCTTTAAACTAACCTGTAGACCATGTTTGTGTGCAAAAGCCTGGATGATACCGCTCTTGTAAAATGCAATCTAAGACAAAGTGCAGGGAACAAAGAAAATCAGAATGGACAGTTAAACAAAAATAGCACGTTTAGGCCACTGTAAATCAAACACCGACCAAAACTAGTGATCTAGCGAAACACACAAAACTTCATTCAGTCTTTTCATTGAGTTGCGTTGATACAAAGGCATGTCGCCCTTCTCCTTTTGGAAGTGCTGATTTAATTGGCCTTAGTTCAGGACAGGAAAGGAGATGACAGAGTGTGTGGAATGTGCCTCGAATATTTTGCTTCGCACGAGACATGCCTTCGCACGAGCTGTGCTGACACGCAGACACACATGCACCCTCAGATGAAAAGTCACGCACATGCAACAGCACAAACTTCACTGACAGGTGCACATGCACGCAAGGTGATGCACATATCACGAACACTGAGGGAAAAAGAAGAACGATAACATGTTTTGACAGGAAAAGCAATATAAATCATAGATGCTTTGCGTGACATGGACTTTTTTAAGATAATCCATTTTGCTGTTAATTCAAATCATCATTAAATATAATTATGTTACATTTTATTGAAAACAATTTTATGAGCAAGAGCACTTGCTTTTTAGGTACTGTATGTACAACTGAGAGACACAAAGAATTGTGGCTGCTAGGTGTACTAAAAATAAATATGTCTTCAGCCTTATTTCTGCATGCATCGTGAATCTATGAAAGCTTGTTTCTACCACGGGATAAAAAAAATGTATACGTCTGACTATTTATCGCGCAATTAATTTTATTTTCCAGCAATTCTGACTTTTTTCTCAGAATTGTAAGTTTATCATCTCTTTCAGCCATGGAATAAAAAAAATAAAAAAGGTAATTGAGACTTTTTCACAATTACTTTTCACAATTACTTTTATATCTTGCAATTTTGAGAGTGAATTGTGAGATGTAAAGCAGGCTGGTTTTCCTATCTAATGTCACAGGACAATTATTAATATAGAATAATATATTAATAACATTTTATATATTAATTAATTAAGTAATATCACTAAATATATCATACTTACAGTCATTATAACAGTAATGCCCCCAAAATTGCCCAACACGGGAGAAGCAACGACGTCTGAATGCAAGAGAACAAGCTCCCTGAAAGACAGACGGAAAAGGTTTTCACACTTCAGAGGTCAAAATAACGAAATATTCTAGATTCGTTTGAGAAAACAGCCACGTGGTCTGTTCAGCTGATCTCACAGGCGGACGCAGAAGTGTAATGTTTTATAGAATTAACCCTGCTGTAAATCTATATAATTAAATCTGAGTATCCTTTCTGTGTTGGGGGTACTGACCCCATCGGTTTCCATTTGCCTAAAAGAAATCAACAATCTGAAAAAAACTAAAGAGTCATATGTATTTAGGAAAATATATAAAACCTATTGCAGCCTGTAAGAGTTTTAATAAATTAAGAATTCCTATTATGTTAAAAAAAAATATTTCTTTTGTAACAGAAGTCAATTTGACCCCAATATTTTTTTTTGTTAAACATTTACTTGATTTTTTTTTTTTTTTTTACAAATAGTATTTATTCCTATTCTGCCTTTTTATGTCTGGTTCTTTTTTTTTTTTTTTTCAAAGTGTCAAAGTTCAGTTTTCACCCTTTTTTTTTTTTTTTTTTTTTGTGAATAGCATGAGATCTTTATTTGTACAGCCTTTCCACATCACACTTGTGTGTCTAAACTTTGCATGCATATTCATGGCCCTAAATAAGAAAAAGCCATAAAACCTCCAAAGGAAATAAAGTTTAACCAGTGTTTCAAGCAGTTAGAAACCGAGTATCGGTCAAAGGGTAGATACATGACGTCAAGCCTCGAAATATAAGGGTCTAACAACAACAAGGGTCTATCGCGCTTTATTTACTTTATTTATAACGTTAGATGAATCTAATCAATATGTGAAGAACCAAAACTACAGTTTTATAACCAGCAGCACACATTACATCTGTATTTTCACCTGCAGGTTTTCACTTGTTTATTCCTCGAGTCCGTTTCATCGCAACTGTTCGGGAAGAACAGATTCACACAACACAGATTCCTCAGCTCCGGAAGACTGAGAAAAACCAAAGACTGTGTCCCACTCATTCTGAAAATGAAATTACGAGGGTAAAACTGGTCGAACCGACACAGTCACTGATCTGTGAACAAAATAAGATATTATTGGTTAACCAGAGACGGTTTTGGTCCGAAGACAATATGAAATTGTGCGCATATTCCGTCAGTAATCACCTCAGATAAGACAAAACTCTGTTATAACGTTACGTTACCTCTGAAAAAGGTTAGCGTATTACGTACATTGTGAAAGAAAGAAAGAAAGGGTTAGTTTTACCTCAGTTTGAGGTTATACAACAGTAAGTGCTGAGGTAACGTTACTAGAGCGCGAGATTTTGGCGGCAAGGGAGTCACTGAGGCTCGCGTGACAATGTTTGACAATGTTTGAAAGTTGTTTGACGGCGGCTATAGTGACTTAAAGGGCAACGCACTTCATCTTGACTAACGGAGATCACTTGGTTAACGTGACGGTTGATAAACGGCAAAGCTTCCGTATCGCGTGACAACTACGCGCTCGTGAACTTTCGTGAACTCCGAGTAACTCCGTGAGCTTTACCGAAACATCTGACCCACTGTGCTGATTGACAGCACTCGGTCCAATCAAAACAGATACGCTAGGCAACGCAAGCGTGATATCGTCCAATCAGATCTCGTCCTGAGCGGAATGGGCGTTGCCTGGCGAGTTGGGAAATACAATTGTTGCTGAGTCCAGTATTGAAGACAAGTACGTGAGCTGATCGATACGCGACTTTGGAGAGTTTTGTAACCCTGTTTTTTTGTAACCCTAAGAACAAATAACACATTTAAACCAACAAATGGAAAACAAGGAAACAGACGGAAAGGATGTTAAATATTATCGATTGTCAGAGGTAGAGGAACGGAACTCTTTTAAAAGCACATGGATTATCATTAATAATAAAGTGTACGACGTCACAAAGTTTCTCGAGGAGGTGAGTTTTAAAACTTCTAATGTTCAGTTTGATGCCAAAAATATTCGCATGAAGGTAGCCTATATTGTCGTTTTGGAATTGTGTAATGCATGCATTATATGTATTGCATTGTGTAAACAAGCAAAGCACCACTGCACTAGATTGTGTAATGCATATTAGGAATAAAATACACATAATGCAAAGAGTTTATAAACGAATACATTTAAAAACGCCTTGCACAAGAGTTTGAAAAGTAAGTATTGAATGGAGTGACCTTTGCCAAGTGCCCTCAAAGTTGAACCGAAAAGATTACAACATTTGGCAATTCATGTGTGAAGTGTGGAATTAACTATAGTGCATTAACCATGCTGAAATGTAGGCCTGTTTAATAAAACCTAATATAATTATAAGATCAAATGCACAGTCATTTTTAATTCAGGTTTATGTGAAGTGAAGCAATAGTTACATTGCACACTACCTGGATTATATAACCACCCAAACCTGACTTTTCACCTCTTTCCATATTATCTAAATCTAGAGAACTACTTAATTTAGTAACATTACTCTTGCTAGATCTAAAAATGCACGCAAGGTTTTTTAAGTTGCATGACTCGGTGCACCGTTGGCAGTATGTTTCAAAGGTCAAAAGGGTATATCATCAGTAAGCATTAGTGGGTTTGCTTTAAACTTGATGATCTGATGTGTTTGCTGGTGTCCACAGCACCCGGGCGGAGAGGAGGTGCTGCGGGAGCAGGCGGGTGGAGATGCCACAGAGAGTTTCGAAGATGTGGGACACTCGACAGATGCACGAGAGATGGCCAGTTCTATGGTCATAGGAGAGCTGCATCCAGTGAGTCTGCCAGAACGCAGTATTACTGTTGAGCAATAGTCTGAAGAAGGCCTTTTGATACAGCATTAAGACATCGGATGGTGTCAGACACAGCTGATTAAGTTCTTATGTGCTTTCTGAGAAACACTTTCAAACATATATTCACAACATGCTCTATTTCTACTCTTATGAAAATAGAAAAAAGCTAGACCGCTCTCAGTGGCTGTAATATTAAATTGCACCATGCATGTTTATCAAAGTCTGTTTTGCACGTTGCTTTGCAGCCATCAGTCAGCGCTGACGTACAAAAAGGCAGAATAGTCATTAAGTCATTATCGATTTATAGTTTCAATGAAAAAAACACACACAATCAAAATAACAGACTTCTCAGTCCCCCTGAGATATCAAAAGTCTTGATTTCTCATCCTGGACAACATCAGACCTGTTGAGTCATAGTTGTATCTCATGAAATCCGAGATGTTTTCATACACATACAGGGGCTTGAGATACTATCAATAACTTGGAAGCCATTTGTATTCCTATTGGAGGATCTGTAACGCTGCCGGATTCAGCACAGATGCTATCAGACGGTTTCTGTGACAGGAATAGAGCAGCACTCTGCACCTTTCATGCAGAACAGTAATTCAGATTTAAAGAAGTAGAATTAAAATAGAAAGAAATTCATAGGACTAAATAATTATTTTTAGGATAGAAAGAAATTCATAGGACTAAATAATTATTAATTTTTTTTTTTTAAATAAATAGCAATAATCTTTTTTTTTAACATATAGAAAATAAAACACACACAAACATATATAATTTATTAGATTACTTTGACTCCTAATATATATATATATATATATATATATATATACATATATATATATATAAAGAAATTAATATTTTTAAAATAAATACTTAAAATATTTTAAATAGTGCTGTCAAATGATTAATCGCATACAAAATAAAAGTTTTTGTTTACATAATATATGTGTGTACTGTGTATATTTATTATGTATATATAAAGACACACATGCATGTATATATTTAAGAAAAATGTTGTTTATATATTAAATATATTTATATATAATATAAAATATAATAATGTAAATATATAAATGTATATACATGTACATATTTTCAAAAATACTGTATGTGTGTATTATATATATATATATATATATATTAAATATATTTATATATAATATAAAATAATATATATATATATATATATATATATAATATAAATAATAAATGTATATACATGTACATATTTTCAAAAATACTGTATGTGTGTATTATATATATATATATAAACAGTTAATACTTTAATTGCTGCATTAATTTAATCAAATTGACAATTAAACGTTTATAGTGTTTCAGAAGATTTCTATTTCAAATAAATGCTGTTCTTTTGAACTTTTCTATTCATCAAAGAATCCTGAAAAAAAGAGATCCGTTTTCATCATATTTATAATAATCAGAAAAGTTTCATAAGCAACAAATCAACATATTAGAATCATTTCTGAAGCATCACGTGACACTGAATACTTGAATAATGATGCTGAGAATTCAGCTTTGATCACAGGAATAAATTACGTTTTAAAATGTACTCACATAGAAAATAGTCATTATAAGTTGTAGTAATATTGTGAAATATTTTAAAATTTTAAATTAATTTTTTTTTGTGTGATATATTTTTTATATTATTTTTTATTGTGTTTATTTATGATTTTTTTTTTACTGTATTTATGATCAAATACATGCAGCCTTTTTTAGCACAAAAAACATAATGTAGAACAGTGATGTGTATTTTTATTTTATATTTATGCGATTGTTGTTTGATATATATATATTTTGTATATTGTTAATTTTTGTTTAGTAGTTATTTTTACAACCACTGTAAAGCTGATTAATGGGTTTTAGTCACAGTGTGCTCGGTAAGACATGCTAATTGATTTGCTTTGTTGATAAAATATCAGTGTGTGGAAAAGCCTGAGATGTTTTTATTGATGCCTCTCCTCCTCTGCATTTCTCTCAGGATGACAGGGACAAGCTTGCCAAACCAGCAGTACGTAAATCATTTTTCAAACAGTTTTCTTTGTTTTGAAGTTGCATTGTGTGGAAACACCTAAACACGCATTTGGTTTTCTGTTTAATAGGATCCAACGACCGTACAGGAAAGCACAAGGTAAGTTCAAATGAACGTCTAGATGCTATTCCTAAGAATAACCCAAGGTTTTTGTATAAAGGTAACGCACACAAAGCTAAGTGTGGATGCTGTAACTTGTAACACACTTCATGTTTTATCATTGTTTGAGTGATCTTAATTTCACTTGAAACTTTCCATTGTAGCACAGAAAAAGCAAGATTCCAATGAATAATTCAAGTTAATTACCAAGTGCTTTGTTCCAAACCTTGCGTTGGGTCTCTTGTTCCAGCTGGTGGTCAAACTGGTTGATACCTGCGGTCGCTGCAGTAATCGTCACGATGATGTACCGTATATACACGGCAGAGGAGCCATGAGGCGCTGGTTCTCTCACTTTCTCTCACTTAATCCATTTCAGGTTTTCCCATTACCATAAAGATTCTACTAATGAAGGCAACTTTTGTGTTATTTTCAATGTGTGTTGTCAGATATCCCTTGAGATTTAAATACTGATATATATACAGATGTTTTTATGATACATGAAAGGATATTTTAGATCTAGCTTTATAAATTGACATACTAAAGATGAAGTTTTGATTGTCTAATTGTTTTCTGTCGTGTAATACTGTGTGTATACCATTTATTCAGTTGAAATGTCTATGCTGAAGTGGGGAATATCCTGAAAATTGTCACACGCATAAAAACAAGATTTTGTTCCTCAAAGAAAAAAATTAGTTTCAAAAAATGTTGTTAATCTTCATGTTTATTTATATTTATAATCAAAATCAAAAGTTTATGTTAAGAAATGAGTTTGGTGAAGTTAAGAATTGTGTTTGTTAGATTTAGTAGTAAATTATGTTAATATTATTTGTAGGGTTGTATTTTTTTATTTATATTTGTGTACTATATATATATAAATATATATATATATATATATATACATACACACACCACACACACACACACACACACACACACACACACACACACACACACACACACACACACACACACACATACACACACACACACACACTGCGTCTTCACACACACACACACTGCCGTTCAAAAGTTTGGGATCAGTAAGACTTGTAATGTTTTTAAAGAAGTTTCTTTTGCTCATCAAGGCTGCATTTATTTGATCAAAAATACAGAAAAAAACAGTAATATTGCAAAATGTTTTTACAATATAAAATAATGGTTTCAATTTTAATATCCTTTAAAGTAATATTTATTTCTGTGATGCAAAGCTGAATTTCCATCATCATGACTCCAGTATAAAGTGTCACATGATTCTTCAGAAATCATTCTAATATTCTGATTTATTATTAGAATTATCAACAGTTGTGCTGACAAATATTTTTTTGGAAACTCTGATACTTTTTTCAGGATTCATGATGAATAAAAAGTTGAAAAGAACAGCATTTATTCAAAATATAAATCTTTTCTAACAATATAAATCTTTGTGATCACTTCTTAACAAGTTAACACATCCTCACGGAATAACAGTTGTAATTTCTTTCAAAAAAAAAAATTGACTGACCCCAAACTTTTGAACACTAGTGTATATTGTTAGAAAATATTTCTATTCTAAATAAATGCTCTTCTTTTTAAATTTATTCATCAAAGAATCCTGAAAAAGTATCACAGATTCCAAAAAAATATGAAGCAACACAACAGTTTCCAGCACTGATAATAAATCATCATATTAGAATGATTTCTGAAGATCATGTGACACTGAAGACTGGAGGAATGATGCTGAAAATTCAGCTTTGTATCACAGAAATAAATTAGATTTTAATGTATATTAAAATAGAAAAACTGTATTTTATATCAATAATATTTTCACAATATTAATTTTTTCCCTGTATTTTTGATCAAATAAATAAAGACTTGATTTGATGAGGAGAAGTCCTGTAAAAAACATTAAAACTCCTGTAAAAACATTAAAAATCGTTCTGATCCCAAACTTTTCATCAGTAGTGTTTGTACACACACACACACACACACATATATACACATATATATATTGCATTATCATAAAGAGAGTGGGAAGAGATTTAGTTTAATTGTCATAAAATAACTTTCTATATTTGTTCTATGCAAAACTATTTCATATTTTTCTTTTGAATTTGGGGTAAAATATGAACATGTTCAACATGTGATTGTACACAACCTAACCAAAAATATAATTCTGTGCTTAGACAATCAGAAGTCACCACATGTTATTATCTGTAGTGAAGAGCAACACGGTTATGATCGTATTTTTGGCTGCCAGTTACACATTGATGTGCCATTTAAATACATATCAGTGTACCACCATAAACGGTGCTTATACATTCCCTTTTTTTCTTTAACAAAAATGAATGTAATATACTTGATATAAGATACATGCAGCTTTCCCATAGAAACATCCTTCCAGATGTTTACTGTGTGTGTGTTCATTGCTGTTTCAGTGCTGCTCCACACTTAAGCGAACGGCTGAGAGAAGGACACATTGTAACGTGTGCCAGTGTTTTATGTCACATTGACTGAATGCAGCAGACATATCATTCAGCTTTATTGTATTCCAATAAACAAAGAAACTGATTATGTGATTTTCTGGAATCTTTTTTCAGTACAAATTTATGCACATGCATTTTTATAATGTAGCATTACATAAGGAAGATTTGTATGTACAGTGGTCCTGCATTTGAAAAAAGACACAATATGAATGAATGGCATTTTATTATGTAACATAAAGATGGAACAAGACCACTTTTCATAATTAAAAAAAGTTAGATTATAAATGATAAAACATGAGATTATGATGTTTCTAATTGTTAAGTGCACATGGATCATGTCCATATTTAATGTAATAATGTACTACACCTGTGAACTTACTTCATACATGAGCTAAAAATCACCTTAAGACCTGGTGGTGAATGACTCAGAAATGTTAAGCTAGCTTTTAATGAATAGTTCACCCAAAAATGTGCCGAACTGCATGTTTATAAGAAACAACTCCATCAAATATCATCCATAACAACGCTTCCTCCAGTGAATACATCCATCTCCTGTTGTCTCTCACATAAAAATACACCCATATATCTGTTTAGAATGTTTTGGGACTGTTTTCACTTGTAAACGGCGCTTGATCTGTGCAGATTTCTCTCCTGATTCAGACTTTTTCACTGTAGAATGCGTTATTAAAGATTATATAGTCATATTTTGGCCAGAAGCAATGGTTTAAAGTTTAAAACATCAGAATTATGGATTTGTTTTGTACAAACGTGCACCTTTTTGCTTCACAAGATGTTAACTGATTGTGTGTTGTCGGTGGATTGGTTGTGTGTTGTTTTGTTGTTTTTATCAGCTGTTTGGACTCTCATTCTGACGGCACCCATTCACTACAGAGCATCCATTGATGAGACACTGATGCAATGTTACATTTCTCCAAACCTGATCCTATCAAGAAACATCATCTATATCATCCTCCTCCTCATCATCATCTTTAAGTGCAGATATCTAGTTTGATATTTTGTTGTCCATTGGAGTGACATTCAGAAGTGTGAAATAGTTTTGATCTCGCCATATTTATATTAGACCAAGAAATGTTACAACACTGACATCTGCTGGTGAAGCACCTCATTGCAAAAACCTTGTTTCATATTCCTCGTTTGGATCTGATGTGGTAATTGTTCTGACTCTTCTGTCCGAGTGTGTTACAGTTAAATAGAGCCAGAATATATGCTCATATTAAATATCAGATTTTATTTTGATTATTAAATAGCCTAAGTCCTCATCATCAGGGATGGGCAGTGTTTATGATACATGTATTTGAAATACGTATTTCAAATATAAAATAGGATTTTGTAATTTGTATTTGATAGGGTTGATAAAAATGGCTTCATATTTTGTATCAAAATACTTTAGTGTTTTGTATTTTTGTAGTTTTAAAGTAAGTCTACATGGTGACATCATAAAAATGCAGAAACTAGATGCTATGAATACAGGAGCCATCAGTTGTCTTCTTATGAATGACTTGTTTGTCATTGGCCTTTTGATACCAAGCACCAAGTAACTAAATTAGGATACAATTATGAGTCATTCTCAGACTGTTAAACATTAAACTGTTGGTTACTTTAAAACTAACCTTCATCTGGGAGATCACAGGGATATGGGAATATTTGATCTGTTAACTGGTTGCATATGTCAGATTTATTGCACAACTTTATGTTGCTATCAAACATTGTTTACTTAATCAGCTGAGTTAGTGTAATATGTGTCCCTGGAGCACAAAAGCAGTCTTAAGTCTCTGGGGTATATTTGTAGCAATAGCCAACAATACATTGTATGGGTCAAAATGATTGATTTTTCTTTTATGCCAAAAATCATTAAGATATTAAGTAAAGATCATGTTCCATGAAGATATTTTGTAAATTTCCTACTGTAAATATATTAAAACTTAATGTTTGATTAGTAATATGCATTGCTAAGAACTTCATTTGGACAACTTTAAAGGTGATTTTCTCAGTATTTTGATTTTTTTTTTTGCACCCTCAGATTCCAGATTTTCAGATAGTTGTATCTCAGACAAATATTGTCCGATCTGAACAAATCAATAAAAGCTTATCTATTCAGCTTTCAGATGATGTATAAATCTCAATTTCCAAAAATTGACCCTTATGCCTGATTTTGTGGACCAAGGTCATATATGGTGAAGGGAGAGATCAAATAAGCCAATCGATTGAAGGTTTGCGAAGAAATTTCATGCTCCTTTGTAAAAGTATTTCTTAGTATTTTTAAAACACAAATACAGTAGTTTATTTTGATACATGGTGTGGCTGCATATTCTGATACACTTAAAGTTAAGGTATTTGGTATTTTATTTGAAAATACCTTTTGATGTATCTTTGCCCAGCCCTGCTCATCATGTCATGTATTGTGCTTTAAGCCTGTAATAACATTTAAACTGCTGTTGGACTATGGGTTTACACAATGCTAAATCCATGTAAACGTCAATCAAAAGCCGTAGGTCAAGTGTATCTGTGAACTCGTGTTGTAGCTGGACATTAATGGTGTTGTAACAGTGTGTTTGTTTTGTCTGTGATAACAGCGTGTTTTGAAGATCTCACTGACCTGCGGACACTAGATGGGACAGCAGCAAGAACTGCTGTACTGACACAGAGACACATATGGACACTTTGTAGCCTGTTTACATGTTTGCTGGTTAAATCTGGGCAGAAACCTGTTGCCCGTTTCCAGCAACTGTTTGAATGTTTCCCTTAAAGCACTTTTACTGAATGTCCATGTCTCGTAGGTGTTTGGTGGTTAGGTTTGTGAGGACAAGGGCATGATTGTGAATGTGATGTTCTTCAATAAACAAGACGTTAATAGTAAACTATATTTCAAAGGAAAAAGATCTGTTAATAAATAGTTTCCTATGTTGTCAGAGCATCAGGTGTTATATATGTCACTAGCAGCACACAGCTCTGGAACGGCATGCTCTGAGTGAGATAAAACAGACAGTTTCCACACACACATACACACAACAGCAAGTGAAAACACACAAGTAAAAGCGCAAGGAATCCCAGAGATGTTATACTGTATATAAAAACTCTTGGAACGCAGCATGAGCTACGAAGTCTAAAGAAGAGAACAGCTGTATAGGTCACTTCAAAACTTCACATTATAGCATGTACTTTTATTCATTTATTAAATATAAAGTACTTTAATGATATATTGAGGAAAATGTTTTTCATTATTTATAAATGTAGTAAATATATATATTTTTTAATTTATTTATTCATTTATTTATTTTCACTCAAATATATTTTGGAGTATATTAAAGATATAATTCCTGAGCTGGTCAGTGAATTAGATAACACATTACACTATAAATTTTTAACATTACTGCATGTAGCACTGTCATGCTATAATCTAGAAATTTTGACAATATTTTAAATTATTTATTTATTTATAAATTGTGTTCTAAATAAATTAAAGTACTGTACTGCTGTAATTATTATATTATATTTTTATATTATGAACAAATGAGCTCAATCATTTATGTCACAAAACAAACAATTTTTTTTATAGCCAATGATTCCAGAAAAACAACAACAACAACTGAATAAGTGTGTATAGTTGATTCTCTCTCTCTCTCTCTGACCCACTGAATTCTCTCATTTATCTGTCTAGTATACAGCAGCGGTGGGCGTGGCATGTAACTGATTACTAGACAAACCACCAATATAGGACCGCGCATATATGGAGAGATTCTCCTGGAACATTCTGTCATCGGAGATTACAAACCTGGGATGATGGACATAATGAACGAGGAGCAGATGGAGAACGGACTGGACTCCGATGATGATCTTCAACCCGAGGAGATACCCGAGTACCTGAAAGACAGGAGAAGAGCCAAGTCCTTACCTGCGTATCCAGAGCAGGCGAACCTGTACCACCAGATCTCCCAGAACTGCAGGAAACGCGTGAAGTTCGCGGACGCGCTCGGCTTGAATCTGGCGAGCGTCAAGCACTTCAGCACCAGCGAGGATCCTCAGATTCCAGCTAAAGTCTTCACCAGGCTAAAGAGCTTCCCTCTCCACAAGGACCGGGAGTTCATGGATGACTTGTGCGTGAACATCAAGTCCTCTCTGGCTCTGGACTATCTGGTCCCGGCGTTCAAGACGCCCGTGGACACCGGCGACTTGGAGACGCGGCTGACGCGCTGCCGCGTCGCGCTGGAGAGCGTCACGGTCATGCAGTTTGATGTCCGTGGGATCATACGGGCGATGGGTGGGCGAGAGGTCGGGGTCAGGTATACTTTCAACGACTGGCTGTCGTTCGTGGATGCGCAAGCCATCCCCGTGCCCACAGAGCACAAGACGCGCGGAGAGCGCTTCTCCTTCACCATGTACACGCCTCCTTTCTTAGGTCCGAGCGCTGCTGTGCATTTCGCCGTGTACATGAGGGATGATATCTCTGAGTTCTGGGACAACAACGATGGGATGAACTATTCCCTGAAGTATCACAGCTCGTCATCCAGCGAGACCGCGGCTTTCCACGCGGTATGAAGGGGTGTGCTTTTACGCAAGGATTCGTTGCGCGTTTCACCGAGAACTGTTACTGCCGTCGAAGAGGTTTCAGCAATCAAGGACGAAGGATATACACCGTGGATTGACATCTCCTAGAAAGAGTTTACAAAAAATGAAATTTCCTTCATCATTTAGTCACCCTCGTGTTGTTCCAAACCCGTTGTTTCTTCTCTGGAAAGATATTTTGCAGAATTTCCAAGCTGCTCATAGAAAGTGGATGAAGGTTGTTGAGCCCCAAAACACCATAAAAGCGCACCAAAAATTGGCCCATATGTCCTGACCGTTATGTTCTAAAATTCTAATATCACATACTTTTATAACTTTTATTTTATTATTTGCCAAAAATCTTGTCTTCTGCAGCCGTCACATTTGAAATGAAGCCTGTTCTGTCATAGGAACAATAAATAAATAAACAAATCAATAAATAAAATGAAATACAAAAAGATAATTACGACTTTTTATCTCACAAGTCAGACTTTCAGAAATGTTCAGAAAACTTAGAATTGCGAGATGTGGACTTGCAGTTCTATGAAGAAAAGTCATAATTGTCATACAAGTTGCAATTATAATTTATTTTTTGTTTTATTCTGTGAAAAACATGGGGGAGTGAGGGAATTCTGAGTTTATGTCTTGCAGTCACAAAAAGTCAGAATTGTGAGATAAAAAGTTACAATTATTTATTATTATTATTTTTTTTTTTAATGCTGTAGCAGAACCAGGTTTCCATACATTTGCCTTCAGGTCCAGACCTTTCAAAAGCATGGACGTGCCTCCAGACACATAGAAGCAATGAAATTTGACACTTTTGACTATTCAAATCAGATATGGGAGCTATAGAGGAGGAGAAGCTTTTCAGTATGTAAATTTCTGACTCTTTTTTCACTCACACAGACTTTATAGACTTTATACTATACTTTATGGTGTTTTTTTTTTAAGCTTGACAGCCCCTCTTTCGGCTGCTATGTGTTTTTGTTGAATGGAAAAGAGCAGCGTGGACATTCTCCCAAACATCTCCTTTTGTGTTCCACAGAAGAAAGAGAGTCACACAAATTGAAATGACATGAGGATGAGTAAATGATGAAAGAATTTACTGTGTTGTATAGTGAAATGATGCAGGGAATCACACACATTACTTTATGCTGGTTTTCCTTCACAAATGAGTCAAGCCATTTATTAATAATGCAAAATGTGTTGTTTCTATCATGGCTCATGCACAATTACTGACACTGTCAAGTTCTTTGGAATGAAGAATGAAATGAGTTATGGACAATCAGCAGTTCCATTTGGGACAAATGAATGTAGTTTGATCTGAGAGTATTCATCATGACATTTGTTAACTCATAATTCTGGGGGAAAAAAAATCAGAATTGTGATACATAAATTCAGAATTCTGACGTTTTTCTTGCAGTTCTGACTTTATGCTGTTTTGTTTTTGTTTTTTCCTGCTGCAGAATAAAAATAAAAGTTCATTAAAAAAAAAAAAACTTTTTATCGTATTTGCACGTTTACATCTAGCAATTATACATTTTTTAAGACTTAAAAAAAGCAATTGCAGTTACCTTTATTAATATTATTATTTTTGTCCTGTGGTGGAAACAAGCTTCCATAGTTAAATACAGTGATGGAAGACATTAAAAATAAATGTTTAGAGTTCTGAGGACAGAGATCGGCTGTGTTGATAGTAAAGCAGGTCTGTAATAAGAGATAAACTATCTGTCATTTTAACCAAAGTCCAGCTTTGCTGCAGTTTCTCCAAGCGTTGTATGCTCTATGCATCTGTTTGACTACGAGCAGTGCAGAGGGAAGGTCTTCTGTTCTGCAATATGCAAATGTTTGTTTGAAAATATGTAAATGTTCTTCATGAATGCAGAAGTGATTTCATTTAGCGGCTGGGATTATACTCAGCAAATGATGCTGGACAAAGTGCAGCACTATGCAGTTTTGTTATGTTACTGTATGCAACCATTTCCTTTTTTTCCGACTTGACACAACAGTACCAGGATGAAATGACAACCATTGAGATGCAATTAAAATATCTTTGGTTATATAGTGTGCATGTTTTTCATTTTTATTTGCATATAGAACATCTGCACAGTCAATGTTATATAAACCAAAACAAAACTCAAAATAAAAAACAAACAAACATTGTGGATGTGAAGTGGATATCAAGGCTGACGTTCCAGATTTGTAAATAAAACAGCTCAAGTAAATATAGATCAGATGTTAATTATGTAAGATTTGGTTGTTAGACAATATTACATAGAGTATACAGGATTTGTCATTTACTATTTAAAAGATGAAGGTCTAATATGTACAATAAGTTGGGCAAATGCATTACATCTTATGGGAATATGAATATTTAAGCTACTAAAAGTAGCAAAACTAATAGTAAACTTGATGAAAAAATACTGAAATATTTGAACAAATATGTATCTAGATAAATTAAAGAATATAATGACTACAAATCATATTCTTTTTTAATATGTTGCTTTAATATCACAATGAAATAAATGTTTAAATAAAAGAGTCTTATTTTAATTCTCTTTAACACTGTATGGATTAATGCAAGTGCTTCTGTGCTTCTATCTGCCTCATGAATTCACGTAATTTAATTTAGATCTCTGTTTACGTGATGCACTTAGAACTGGGCCATATTTAGGCCACGAACATAAGACTTTTAACAAAACTGCTTGCTTTTGCTATACACACTCTGTTCGTAGGCGTTGGGTAATGTGATCTTTATACCTGTCAGCTTTTACTAGGTCATCGCTGACTGAAAACTAACAGAATGAGCTATTTTTAACCGTTTGGCCTTGTCAGACACCTTTACCCTCTGTGAAACCAACCTTTAAGAAACAGATCAATGAAAACCGTCATTTACAGAAAACTCACACAAAGAAATGTGAATGACATGATTTTATTGTAACATTAACCACAAAAGCATGAAAAATACTACATTATGTACAATTCTAAATCATTTGATGGCCCGCAGAATCTTAAATGACTGTGTAAACATGAGGGGACGTGGGACAGACCCATCATGACCGGCCTGATGCAGATGTTTGAAGAGGAAGACCCCCCACCCACTCCAACACATCAGTCGCTCTTCTTTCCCTCCTGTTCAACGACCGTCTTCTGGATCTCAAACATCTTCCCTATGCACACCTGAGGACAAAGGACAGAGATCACGGCAAATTCTGAGAATTGACAAAGTTAAAAAAGCAGAAAGATTAAATATGTTTAACACTATATTATTTACAGTATTAAATAAATAAACGTCCCATACGTACACAGTCTCATGACTGGTTCCTTGTTTAACAGTAAATGTTGGGGAGAGAACTTTTCAATGACTAATTCATTTATAGATTAAAGATAGGACTTTTATCAAAAGAAAAGTCAATTGAAGGCAAATTTTAATGAACAAATCTCAATTTTACCAACAAAAATATTGCACCACTAACACAATACCAGAAAACCAATAATATCTTTGCTCATTTGACATTATTTGGTTCTCATAAAATTATTTATTTTATATTTATACATTCTTATGCACATTCATGTTATTGTATTATATATTTTTGTTTATTTTTTTTTTTGTATTATATGTAAAAAAAAAAAAAAATCAAAATCGTATATATATATATATATATATATATATATATTAAAAAAAAATCTATATATAATCAAAATTGAACAAAAATATAAGTTGTGCTTATATAGGCGACATATATATATATATATATATATATATATATATATATATATATATATATATATAATATATATATATATATTTACACACACACACACACACACATATATATATTGTGTGTGTATATATATATATATATATATATATATAGAGAGAGAGAGAGAGAGAGAGAGAGAGGAGAGAGAGAGAGAGAGAGAGAGAGAGAGAGAGAGAGAGATTTTATGTAACTGTTAACATCCAAAGTAGCGGAACGCACTTTGAAAGGAAAATATTGAGAGGCAAATTTCAGATATTAAAACTCTGAGATTAATTATTGTACCTAAAA
Source organism: Cyprinus carpio (assembly GCF_018340385.1). NCBI lineage: Eukaryota > Metazoa > Chordata > Actinopteri > Cypriniformes > Cyprinidae > Cyprinus > Cyprinus carpio. The sequence goes on from NC_056620.1 coordinate 2,574,686, forward strand.
ACACAAGATTAATCACAGTTAATGTTTTAACCTATTAACACCCCTCCAAAAAACAACAACAACAAAGAACAACATTTGTTCATAAACCTTCAGAAAAACTGATGAGAGGAACTTCACAGCACTTTATTTAAATAAGGCAAAATACAGCGGTGTTGAATGGCAGATATGCACGTAATATCAGAGCAATTGTGTTAGGAAAGTGCACTAAAGTCCAAAGAATATGTTGTAATCTTTGTTTGTCCACTTTTTCAGCAGTTAAATCAATACTGGACAGAGAATCAGGCCAGAGATGTGGCCTTCACGATGAAAGAGGACAAACCGTTTGTGTCTGAAAACTGAGTGTTCGAAACATCCATCACCAACACTGCAGGACAGTACAAACTGATCAAACTGTACGATCAGTCGAACTGCTGAGAATGAATGTGAGCAGCACATCTCTGGAGCATGTAACTCAGAAAGGGCAGTATTTGATCAGTATCTGATAAACAGCTGCTGTTGAAAACGTCTGGTCTAATGTTGGTTATGAATATGTAAAAAGTAATGGTTGAACAATTTGAGTAGTTTTTCATTTTCTAACACTGGTACCAGTAAAATAGAGAGCAGATGAAGTGTGTCGTCAGAAATTTAGATTGAGGCAAATGCATTTGATCACAAATGGCAATAATGGCCGATATAAAGAAGAATCAACTAAGAACGACAGGAGTTCCAAAACTGTGGAAATTAAATTCCTAAAAATTCACAGAATAAATATTGGATGAAAAAGGGACTGCTATTGTGAATAAGTGAAGTGAATCGCTTTCTGCTTTCAGAAGTTTGTTGAAAATGTTAAATGTTAAATACTAGCACAGAATTTAGTAATGGGGTCCAAAATTTGAAGGAAGGCAACATTTGAAAGAAAGGAAGAAAGAAAATGCATTTTTATGAGTTATCAACAAATTATATTTAACACAAATAGGCTAATTAACATTATTATTATTATCTAAATAGAAAAAAAAATAATACCACCCATGGACTTTCTGTGTTTCTCCAAAAAAAAAAAAAAAAAATACTGACTTTGTTTTTAAAATAATTTACTTCAGTCTAAATGACAATACAAAAAACAATGATTTGGTTTTGGGAACATTGTTTTGTCTATATTATATGATATTTAATATTTTCCCCTCACACTGCATATATGGAAATATATACATACACTATATAAAATACAATAAATTGCTTCCTTTAGGTTCCATCACAATCACAAATCTAAATTTATATCGATCTGTCACAAGTAAAGATATTTATCATGTTGGAACTCATGCATGTATCATCAGGTCTGTCTAAAATGAAACAACCCAGAATAAGAGAAGTGATTGTACAGTAGCTGTGATTTCTCAGCAGAAGCATAATCTTTCTCTAATTATCCCCTCGTGTTAAATTTGTTTACAGAGTGCAAAATGAGTCCAGCAGGACCGCTGCAGGTCATCCCGTCCACAGCAGCCTCGTCTGCTCCAGAAACACCGCAGGCCTCCTCTACACCAGCACTTTGTGTTTGACCGATGCTTCGGCTAAACGCAACACACGGCTGCTCTATTAAAGACGTCTCAAAGAGAGTCAAGAAAGCCATCGGTTAAGAAGACGCACCAGAACGTGCGGCAAAAGCCAGAGCGGAAGAAAAAGATGCAAGGTTGGCGAAGGAGGTGCACATGTTCATTTTTCATAGTGATGGCTCAGCAAAGAGGAACATTAAGATCCATTTCGGAGCACGGGCGGCCCTCAGTAAATACTCCCTGCGTCCCTGTGACACGGACCATCTGTCAACTTCAGCCGCTGTCCATAACCTCTCTTTAAAACAGAGGAGAGCGGGGCACTGACGCAGACGAGCGCAGGATCTCGAGGGAGCGCAGCCGGATGACTGATGGGATGAGCAAGGTGCATTATGGTCCAGGTGCCAAACAGAGGAGTCAAGCGGCCAGCTGGTTCGAATTAAGTCAAGTATTTAGTAAGTATAAGGTCAGACTGATGCTAAACTGTTGGTGTAAACAACACTAACACGTAGTCTCAGAAAAAAGGTACAATCTGTGTACAAAATCTATCTATCTTTCGTTATGTCGTTTGGTTGAGATTAAAAGTAACTTTCCCAACTCTTATTGTAGATTTCTTTTGTGTTATGTTATTGTGTTAAATGAGTTAAAATTTTTTTAGTGATATTTGGGATTTGTGTAAGATTTTAGACATGCAAAAACAACACAAAGCAAAAAAAACTAAACAAAAACCAAAACAGAAAATAAAAAAACAACACAAAAAAAACAAAACAAACTATGACAACAACAAAAAACACAAACAAAACTGAAAACAAAAGAACATCTCAAAACCAGAAAACAAAGCAAACAATGACGAAAAAATAAAATAAAAAACAAAAACAAAAAACCCACAAAAACAGAAAAACAAAGCAAAACACAAAAACATAATAAAAACACAAACAAACAAAATAATACAAAAAAAGAATTTCAAAGCAACAACAAAAAAAAAAAGACAACAGAAGAACATAAGAAAATCAGAAAACCAGAGAAAATTGATGATTGATGAAAAACAAAAACAAAAAAAGAAACAAAAACAAAGCAAAACAGAAAACAAAACAAAAACAAATAAAACAGGAAATGATGTCATGAAAAACAATTTTTTCAGAAAGCAAATTGGCAAGTTCTGAAGGGCATGAGTGTAGAAAGTGTGCAAAGGCTTTTCTCTAAGAAAATATTGTTACATATTAAAGGATCACTTACTCAAGAATAATAATATTTTAATGCTTTCAAGACTCTGAACAGCTTTGGTTCTGAGCCAAAATGGATATTCAGACATGAATGTTGTTAATATAGTGAAGAGGACGCTTTTCTTGACCAAGTGAAAAGGACAGCATGGCATGACTCTTGACTCTCCTCAGCACGGGTTTGTGCTCTTTCTGTTTGGCCTGACATCAGCAGTGCATGCTGGGTACATCACACTCCAGGGAGGCACCTGTGCAAACTCATCCAGCAAACACACCCTCTCTCTCACTCTCTCACACACACACTAAAGATCACCAACATCTTCACTCTCTCACACACACATTTTTATTGTATTATATATATATTATATATATATATATATATATATATATATATATATATTATATATCTATATATATATATATATATATATTATATATATATATATATATTATTGTATTGTAGTATATTATTATTACTACTACTACAATTATACATAGTAATGTTACAGCTACAGTTTTTTTTTTCTAATTTGCAGTCAGTTTTATTAAATATATCCGCATCATATTGGCCTTCAGCCACCCTGCTTTCTAGATATCAATATCAAAACTAGCAAAAATAAAATGAAATTAAAAAATATATATATTGTATACATTATTATAATCATTATATTTAATAAAATAAAATGTTATTATATAAGTATATGGTCTCTTATTTGCAGTCATTACATTTTATTAAATATGTCAACTAGATATATCAATATAAATGGCTCTTACTACTACCTTTTTTCTTATTTGCAGTCAATATTATTATTATTATTTTAAATATATCAGCCATCTGCCATCAGCCACCCTGTTTTCTAGATTTATCAATATCAGTGGCATCATCCATCATCACTACTACAATTATGAGTTATTATTATTTTGAATGAGTTCAGTGTATTGAGAAACACTGATGTGCGAGGACTACAAGAGGAGAACATGAGAACCAATACACATGTGTAAATCAAGTTCAGACTCCTCAAGTCTATCCTAGATGATGGCTTTGGCTTCCTTAAACTCGCAGACACTCTTAAAGGCTCCTTGGAGGAAGCCAGCATCTATATTTGTGCTCCCTGTAGATTTGGCGGCAGATGTTTTCACAGAATTTCAAAGACAGCACAACAGCTGCCTGTTTGTCAGAGATGGGGGATTCTGGGAGATTACTGCTGGCTGTCCTATACGTTTGAGAACCAAACCCAAACATGGCCAGATGGTGCAGATCTACGCATAGCTTCATGATGGATGCCGCTTTACTACACAGAGAGCCACAGGTGAGTGTCTTCATGACATTAAGGACAGAGACATTCATGAATTGATTAATTCTTCAGAAAACAGTGGCCTTACGTTACTCCACACCCTCACAGAGAGCAAACAGCAGCCTTAGAGTGTGCTTCAGAGTGCCCAAATTAATCATGACATGACTAATAGGAAAGTCTAATACAGGGCTATTGAGCCGGAGTTCAGCTCTCATGCTAATCAAACACACCTGGACAAGCTAATCAAGTCTTCAGGATTACGTCAGCATCACAGAGCGCTGTGCTGTTTTAGTGTTGGATTCCAGAGCGTAGGAAGTGAAGGCTAAATTTTCAGTTCAAACGGTGCTGCAAACAGCACAAGGAAAAATCATATATATATATATATATTTTTCAGTTCAAAATGTGTTTATATATGTATGAGTGTATTACTATTATAATAGTTTTGTTTTATAGAAAATTTTGTTTGTTGTGTTGTATGTTTGTTCCTATCTGTATTCATAGGAAATGCATTGTAGCCATAGCATCTCAAAAAAAAAAAAAAAAAAAAAAAAATGGATTCAAATAGGATGAATTAAATAAACTGAACTTCACCATTTTAGTTTATTTTAGTCAAAATTCCTTGAATTCTGTGTTTAGCTGAAGAGACAGGTAGCTAATTTTGTGAAGTGATATATATACACACACACATACACACACACACACACACACACACAAACACACTATATATGCAGTATATATGTGTGTGTATTACTGTAATACGTATATAATATAATATAATATGGTTTTTGAAATAATATAATATAATATCAAATATAATATAATATAATATAATATACAAGTTTAAAATAATATAATATTTGAGGTTGGTAAGATTTTTTTTGTTTGAAGGAAGTATCTTATGCTCACCAAGTCTGCACTCACATTTGATCAAAAATACAGTAAAATCTGTATATATGTGGATCAAAAATAATAATAAAATAATAATATTGTAAAATATTACTACAATTTAAAATAACATTTATATTGTATTTTTTTTTGTTGTATAAGATATTTTTTTGAATTATAACATTCAAGTCTTCAGTGTTATTATATATAAAATTTTTTTTTTTTTATATTGTTTTAAAAAAATGTTTTTGAGATATAAGTTTTATTTTTTATTTTTTTGTGAAATGTGTTTTTTATATATAGAGATCTAAACGACATAATTTAGTATATACATTTATACACACATACATACACACATATAATATAATATAATATAATATAATATAATATAATATAATATAATATAATACACACATATAATATAATATAATATAATATAATATATCAGTCAGGAAGGTTAAGAAATTTTTGGCTTTGCCCTACATTTACTACAGGGTCAATGAACATTAATGAACATTTACAAGCTTAACAGCCTTTAGGAAAATCATTCTGGCATTTTACCCTTTAAAATATGGAAGAAATGAATAATTTGGTTGTAAATGAGTGAACAGCATGTAAGTGTGGGAGTGCACAGCTCCTCCAAAAGGGGGCAGCAGCAGCAGCTAAAACTACACTGCACACACCAGCACATGCACACACTGCTCACAGGGGGCGTGTCCTCCTACTCCTCCACTAGCGCTGGAGGCGGAGCTGTGAGGGCGGGAGGACAAAGTGACATGACAGATCTCTCGGCCAATCAGAGCGCAGCAGCCACTGCCTCATGTTAATTGATGCGGCTGCAGCAGGCACCCCATTGTTGGGATGTCACACTGCAGATTCCCAGTCTCACACACACACACACACACACACACCCTAATTGACACACACACACACACACACACACACGGCTCTTTTTTTATTCTGTGGATCAACTGCAGACACTGCAGAAAAACTGTGGTAGCCGTACACTGGAAATGACAATGAAACATGCACATAGTTACAGTACGCTATTCCTTAAGGGAATGCAGATGTGCGGACGACTCGCCTGCGACTAGACCGGCTCACGTACAGTTAACGCTGCAGATAATAAAACATTTCGCAGGGAAAGGTTAACGAGTGCAAAGTCAGGTGAGAATTCATTTGCAATTCAGACTCGTGCTGCAAACATCAGATATTTCCCGCTGTGCCCTTTAGTAAGAGAAGGCTGTGTTTAAATCACACAGGAAACAGAAGGATGGACGAGGATTTCAAAGTCAGGTCAAACCCACCTCCAAATGATTCCAGAATCAAATCGACTGTGATATTTTCCAATCTACTCCAACACATGGTCATCCACAGATACATCTGAGCATACTGATTGACCAGTTCAATCCCAGAGTGCACTGGGGTTTTCTAGTAAAGTAGACGGGGCACCTGAAGGGCATTTGAAAGGCCTGTAGCACATTATTTAACATGTTTGTACATTTAACCCTATAAAGCCTGTATCATATCTACCGTATCATATTTGATCAACACATTTCTAAGGTCTTTAAATGATCAGCATGATCAAAACTTTGCAGATGAACCTGTTGTACACAAACTACATCATGCCTTGTCTCTGACTGATAGTTTGTATATAGTTTATACTTCTTAGCATGCCTATTACTGGCTGTTTATTAATACTTTTAAAGCACGTTAATGCCTTATTCTGCATATTTTAGATCTCTTACTCCTACCCCAAACCTAAACTTAACAACTAGCTTACTAACTATTAATAATCAGCAAATTAGGAGTTTGTTGAGGTAAAACTCGTCACATATTTTGAGGAATGCTTATATGTTTAAATGTATCTCTCAATCATCATTGCATTCCATGTTTACATTATATGAGCCTTAAACTCGTATCAAATATCAAGTTTTATTTAGTCACCAAAAAACAAATATGCAACACATATGCTAGCTGTTAAGTTCAGGCACGGATTAAGGGATCTAAAATAGTGTCATGGCATGCAATTAGTTAAGAGTGAGAATTGGTCCCTAAACTAAAGTGTTACCCAATAGATAAGTGATTAAATGTTAAGAAAGTTATTTTGATCATAAACTTATTATCAAACACCATGCGAGACGTGATGGTGTGCGTTTGGCAGGTATGGGTTACCGTGGAAACGGCGGTGGCCAGGAATAAACCTGTGAATGTGGGAATGTGGAGTCTGTTCAAGCACAAACCCTGGATCTCTCTGCGGTGGGTGCGGGATACTGCGCCGGAGGGCCGTTCCTATGCCCTTGTTAGGCATTACAAGCCATTAATGAAGCGCTCAGAGCGCCGTACGAGCGGGACGGTGGAAATTAAGGGATGACAGACGTGAGGGGAGGGTGCTTGGCGTCAAGAACTCAACGAGCTTGAGTAAATGAAAGCAAACATTTAGCCTCCTACTGAAATTTTCAAAGGTATAAACAGACCCCGAAGTAAAAAACGAGCGAGTGAGATGGAGAGAAAGATTATATCCAGCTGTCTCCTCAGATCGTCTCCGTCTTTCCTCAGAAAGCTCTTCCCTCTTTCTCTTTTACATTTCTGGAGTAGAATGGCAGTGGTGAAGTGAATAACGTGGTTCTCAATTTTCTCGACCTCCATCACCTTCTGCTCTGTTCTGTTTGATTCAGTTTGTTGAACAGAACAGTTCACACAAAAAATTTAAATTATGCTATCATTTATTAACCCTTGTGGGTGAAAATCTGGAGACAGATTTCTTTCTGTGCAATTGCAATAAATGAGAAATGAAGCTTTCAAGCTTCCATAAAAGTATCATAAAAGTCTTCTGAACTCTTATGATGCTGTGTGTGAGAAACAGATCAGTGCTGTAACTGTAAAAAAATAAAGAAAATCTAATAAAAATTGTCCATGTTCATTGAAATGCACGGAAATGAAATACAATAAAACAAAATATAAATATTAGATATGAAAATTAGAAACTCATTGAAATGCACGGAAATGAAATACAATGAAACAAAATATATATATATATATCTATATATATATATATATATAATAATGATAATAATTTTTGTAAAAATAGAGCAAAAGATACTGTATAATTTGAATGATCTTTTCTGTATTAATTTTTTACAGGTGTTTTACCAGTATTTTGAATTTTACACTTCATTGCATTGTTTTAGAGCAATGTCCATAAAATAAATGGATAATGTCATGTGTAATGAGCTGCCAGTACTTTTTCTGTTATTTTACAGTGAAGGAAAAACTGGAAAAAAAAAGGTAAATATAAAAAGTAATTAGACAAAAGCACAAAACAAACTGACAAAAATTTGCACTAAATATTAAAATGAAAACTAACAATATAAAAAAATCTAGCCAATTTAAATGAATAATAAATGTTTTCATAATGTTCAAATACTAAAATGACTAAAACTGAAACAGAATAGTTAAATATAAATAAAACGGAATAAATGGCAGAAGCACATTACTAAAACTTACACTAAACTGACCATTTAAAATATAAGGCCATTCAAAATAATTGTAAAAATTGCAGTAGTATGTAAGTTAAAGTTGAAATTCTTAAATTACTAAAACTGAAACAGAAAAAAAATAAAAATAAATAACATGACAAATGCACATAAAATAACAAAAAACTAAAAATACTGAGATAAAAGGCACTTTAAAAATAGTTCTAAGTGCTATGATAGCATATAAAGAATACTGAAATAATACCGCAGTAGAGCAAGATTTAAGTTCACTGAAAATCTTTCAGAAACTCTTAAACGGACAACCACTGTGGCCAGATCGAGTGATTCAAATGATTCATTCAGATTTGTGAACAAATCATTTAGACGTCCAGCCAGAAACAGTGAGAAGATCTGAATCATGAAGCCCTGGAAGGTGTGAAGACTTTCAGGGAACAAAGACGTCAATTTCAGTGCGTGATTCGTGTGGATCTCTTTCATGATTCGTCTATGTTGTTTTCTCCATTCATTCTTTTTTTTTGAATGGAAAACAACGACGGGCACAGCCTTCAAAATATATTATTTTGTGTTCCACATAAGAAAGAAACTCATACAGGTTTGCACCAATGTCAGGGCGAGTAAACATAGACACAATTTTCGATTTTGGGAGAAATAATCATTGAATTCATTTGACCTCTATTGCATAGGCTGCTTAAAACATTCAGCTAGTTTGAGGTCAGGATGCGGTTCCTTCTCTTCAAAGCTCTTTCGCACGTATCCGCAACCCAACACCTCCCTACAGTAAGCTGCAGTAACTCCTCAGAGGCTCGCGGGAGGGGCGAGCAGACGATCAGCAGAAAAACTAGAGGAGAGGAGGACAGGGATCCACCCCTGAGTTTTGGCCATTTGTCTCATCCTTCGAGTATCTAGTCTAGGCACCGGTGCTCAGGGGGTCCCAGGACTGCTTTGATTACCCCCTCATCTTCAATTACAGCGGCGGTGCAGCAGAGGAGGTCGTGCCCTTGAAAAAGTGATGGAGAAACCCTAGTCTCGGCCTCAGACGGCACTTACACACATTGTCTGATGTATATTGTTTTAAAAAAGTGCAAGTGCTTTCACAAAATGTGATTGGGTGGCTTTGCAAAAGTTTTGGGAGTCCTGTTGCACAGGTTTTTATTTGCACACACTGTCTGTGTTAATGTACATCATTCTGGAAACCTGTCTCACACACAAGTTGGAGAATATTTGTGAACTAGAAGGATGCTTTGCAGCGAATGGGTACAGATCCATCATTAAGGCATTTTAACTTTAAACCATTGCTTCAGGCTAAAATATGAGTCCATAATGCATAATATTGCTTCCTCCAGTGGAAATGTTGTCTGCACAGATCAAGCTGTTTACAAGCCAAAACGTGGGTGGATTTTGACGTGACAACAGGAGATAGACTTTTTCACTGGAGGAAGCATTATTAAGGATCCATATTTTAGTCTGACGCAACAATCTAAAGTTAAAAACATCCTAATAATGGATTTGTTTCTTACACACATGCAACTTTTTGCTTCTGAAGACATTAAGTGATGGACTGGAGTGGTGTGGATTATTGTGATGTTTTTATCAGCTGTTTGGACTCTCAATGTGACGGCACCCATTCACTACAGAGCATCCATTGCTGAGACACTGATGCAATGCTACATTTCTCCAAATCTGATGAAGAAACAAACTCATCCTAATCTTGGGTGGCGTGAGGGTGAGGATATTTTCAGCATTTTATTTTAGTTTCTGTGTCTCTATGGTGTAGATAGCCAACATTTAGCTTTTAACTTCTGTTGACTGCATTTACAGTAGGCTCCAAAATTCATAAACTGTGTTAATTTCCGCAGATTATCATGATGAAAATGTTTCATTTCTGCAATAATCCTGCAATAATAAAGAGTTTTTGTTGAGGGAACCGGGCGATGCAGAACTTCCAGTTGACCTACAAAAACAACACCGCAACATCCCTGCAGTGCTCCATTTGATAATTCGTCTCAGGTTAGTATGCAGTCTAGTAATTAGAGAATAACAGTCAAGCTCAAAATTGTGAAATGCTGCGTGTCCCTGGGTCAAAGTGTGAAAAGACTACTCAAAGGTCAAATCTCAAAATCTCAATAAGAAACGTCTGAAGAGGAGGATGAGGAAAGCTTCTGACAGGCTGAGAGCTCTGGACTGCTGCGCTCTCTTGTGGGTTTCTATGCATGTGTACAGGACGTGCTGAGGCTGTGTCATTAGCATAGCAGTCACTGCAGTTTAATGATGTGCCTCCACCAGCCGGCTCTCAGATGCACATCATGTGAAAATGGGATTCGGATAGTGAATGATGAAAAGAGTTTTTGGTATAAAGATGTGTGTGGTGTGGTATGAGAGGCGCACACAGGGGATCTGTTGTGACACAAGAGAGAGCACACACACACACACACACACACACACACACACACACACACACACACACACACACACACACACACACACACACTCATTCACAAACATATGGCAAAGAGCACTTCATCACACACACAGGCGGGTCAGAGGCTGGGAAAATATCCTTCTGCATCACCACTGTTTGACTCTGGATGACCTGTTAGTGGTGTTTTCCAAGCATCGCTATAATGATCACTCATACTGAGGTTAGGGGTCAACATATTCCAAAATATATGTTACTGTTCAAACGTAAGATTTTTTAATAACACTTCTAATAAGCAAGGATGCACTGAAATTGATCAGAAGTGACTGTAAAGAGATGAATAATGTTACAAAAGTTTCCACTTCAAATAAATGCCGTTCCTTTGAACTTTCTATTCATCAAAGAATCCAGAATAATAAAAAGTACCATGTTTTGCTGCTCACTTCTAACTCACACAGACACTTTAGTCGTGATACTGCCGTGGAAACAAACCCAGAAACTCACATCAGGCCAAAACCACTCCAAGTTCAACAGATTCTGCTCTCTGCTGTATACAAAGAAGGCAGAATATGACTACATTCCCCTCTTAGGGACACAATATACTGGGGAGAAAGGTTATTTTTGTGGGGAGGGTGTGTGTATTTTGGAGGGTGTGTGTGGATATGTGAGAGAGTGTTTTGATCTATGACCGACTACATGTGTGTCTCTCTCAGGTCATCTGCAGGGCAAGGCCACTACTGAGGCGGAAAGCTTCCTCGCCGGCCCTGAGGTGCGATGTGAGCGTTTCGGGAGGACACCGGCCTCATCCCATCATGCATTATGCAGTCCATGGGCTGCCTGCATTAAGCAGTCGTTTAATGCATACTGCATGAAGGCTCTGAACTGACATTCAGTAGACGTGTAGCCCTTCAGCGAGACGCCCCAAAACTCAAACAAGACACAACGCAAAGGAAACTAGAGGAGTACAGGCTGCCCACATCACCCTCGGGCTCGTATTCTACACCTCTACACTTCTGGAGTATGTTTGGAATTGACCAAACCCTTACTGAAAGTTATTATAATCCTTTAGTCATGCGGTTATCTTGCAATTGATGAAAGTTTTATTTAAGCTTAATACAGTCAATTAGGCATCTTTTTGTCTTTCGGAAAAATGTAAGGAAGATTATAACAATATAAATTTAATATAAAATTAAGATATTATAACTATTATTATAATTCTTATTATTGCTACTACTACTGCTACCTTAATACCATAAATACTTACTTAAAAAAAACATAAATTAATAAATGTTTATAGATATATATGTTGTGGTACAAATTGTTCACAGCTGCCTCCTCCCTGATAATCACCGGCACCCCGTCCTAAATCGCCGCCCTTCACCAGGCTCCCGATAGGAGTGGGTGTGGGAGAGAGGAGGGGCGCTGGACGAGTCAGGGCTGGCGGCGTGTGATGGGGCACACCTGAAGGAAATGGAGCCTCATCACCGCCGCTGTTTAAAAGCCCAACGCGCCTCTCCTCGGCAGACCGGTCTCTTTCCCCGTGCATGCACACTGGTGTCCTCGTGGGTCCAGGAAGGGTGCGTTGAGGGACTCCCGCGCCACCAGAGACGTGAGCTGCCGGACCCGCGGTCCGGTCGAGAACCGCACCCCGTCTACACACGGCTGTCGGGCCAGGATGCCGGGCCGTCCATCCCCTGCAAGCGCCGCGGCCAGCGAGGAGGATGAAGCCGCTAGAAGAAGCCGCCGCCCCTCGCGCCCCCGTACCGAAGAGGGGAGCGCGTGCGGCCGCCGGACTCCGCCCCTTACCTGGACCCTTCCTCCATGAACACTGCCCGACCCCCACGAACCCCGCAGCACGACGAGGACACCAGATTCCCTGTTGTTTTGGACACTGTTCCCCTTTTGGACACTTTATTCCCCCTTGTTTTGGTTTTTCTGTTAAATAAAAACCTCTCCGAGGCCTGACGCCACGCCCACTGTGTCTGTCGTTGGCTCGTCCCGTCACTATATATATATATATATATATATATAATATATAATAAATAATTGTTTATATGTATATATATATATATATATATATATATGAACAACCTCTTATGTTTAGCTAATCAAAAAGCTATAATATAAGCATCTCACTGTAAAAAAAAATATTAAAAATATTAAAATAAATAATACTACAAAAGAAAATAAAAAACAATAACTAAAATAATTAATAAAGCATATCAATAATTGCATTTATATTTTTACATAATTTTATATTACTACTATATTTTACATAAATAGATTTATTTATTCAAATAAATAAATAGAAATCAATCAATCAATAATAATAAATAATTTTACATATAGAATATTATATAATTTATTACTTATATAAATTATATATAATAGTATATTATATAAATTGATATAATATTATGATATACTACTACTATTATTATTATTATTATTATTAATACTATTGCTACTACTACCTTTACCATAAAAAAACATACAAAAATTATTTATTCAATCATAAACAAAAAACAAAATCAATCAATCAATCAATCAATCAATCAATCTCAAATAACCACACTTTAGACTACTATTTGCATAAAGTCTGGTCTACATTATTTCAGTTTATGCTCTGATATAGTTTATGGCAGAACAATACACATATCATGGCAGATATATGCAGTTATACTAAAACTGCCTGATTGCAGCGTCTATGAAATTGTCATACAGTATATTTCAGTGACGCTGAGAGTCCAATATCCACAGCAGCAGATGCACAAGCTAGCGTCTCAGTGAAAACCTCCTTGTTAAGATCGTCCTTCCGTAACAGCACCGAGCGTTTCATACAGACCTAATAGATCTTGTTTATATCACTGGCCTGGCTAGGCCTGTAAACTCCAAATTAAAGTCAGCCCTTCTTGCTGTGTTCTGATGAATAATGAATTATATATAAAAGTGTGCGGAAACGAGTCCCCCGTCAGCGTCTTTAACAAGCCCCTCACTCCTGCGGAGGCAGTTACCTTTAAAAGCTGACGGCGACTGTATCAGAGACTCTCCGCAGGCCCTGCGGGACGGATGACCTTTAGAAGCAGCTCTGCATCCTTCTGTAGTCAAAGACACTCCATCCACAGAGCAAATGACAGCAACTGGGACTTAGTGGCCTGCAAAACTGCAACATGATTTGGAATGAAATCTGCACTGTTGCAAATTTTTCTTCAGATTGTAGCATCTTTATGCCCGCGGGGCCTCGGCAGGACAGTACTGCTCTAATGTACCCTTTATAATTGCAAATAAAAGAGTACAGAAAGACCATTAACCCTTACAAAATAGTACTGCAGTGGTATTATGGTATAGTGACGGTATCAGAATGATATTCAAAACTAATGTACATAAAACACTCACCATAGTGTTATCATGGTAGGGTACATATTACCCTCTACAAAAACTGGTGTGTAAGCAATGATTAAATTACCAGCAGATTTAGCAATTAAAATATATTTTAAAATATTTAGATATAATGATTGATGATGATGACCTTTATAAATTATTAAAACATTTTTTTTTCTTTGTTTTTGTTGCTTTTCTTGAGTACGTATATATCTTGCAATTCTGACTTTATATCTCACAATTCTAAGAAAAAAACATCAGAATTGCTAAAGATATATGTTCAATTGTGAGAAAAAAAAATTAAGTCAAAACTGTGAGTCAAAAAGTATTTTTTTATTCTTTGGCAGAAACAAAAAACAGATTTGCGTGAGGTAAACTCAGAATTTCAGGATAAAAAGTCATAATTGACAGATATAAATAGATTAGATTCAACTGTGTGAAAAAAAATCAGAAATGTGAGATATATCTCAGAACTGCCTGAATTTGAAAGTAACACCAAAAAAGAGGAATTATTGGTTTTAATAAAAAAGTCAAATTTTATTCTCAATATTTTAAAATGTTCTGAACTACACAAGCATTCAAATTAACAGGCCAAAATATTTTCAGCAATTTTGTGAGCAGTAATTTATTCAATTATGTAATTTGAAATACCCCAAAATGGCACTATGAAGTTTAAAAAGGTGTACTTTGATGATTAATTTCACTTAAACACAACAATGACAATTCTGTCACAATTTCTTTTTTATCTTCTATGGCCACTTAAGCTCCAAAAATCATGAAAAATATAATAATAAAAAAACACAAAAGTTGTAAAAATAACTAAAATATATGGTTTCAAATATATATATATATTTTTTTGTATAAACAGCACACTATCGTGCAAAGGTTTGTGGTCAATAATCTTGGTAAATGTTTTTTGAAAAAGTTTCTTCTGCCCATCAAGGCTCCATTTATTCGATAAAAAATATAGTAAAAACTGCAATATTGTGGAATATTACTCCAGTTTAAAATAACTGTTTTCTATGTGGATATCTGTTAAACTGTAATTTATTTCTGTGATGTGCAGCTGAATTTTCAGCATCATTACTCCAGTCTTCAGTGTCACATGATCTTCAGAAATCATTCTAATATGCTTATTTGCTGCTCAAGAAACATTTCTGATTATTATCAATGATAAAAACAGTTGTGCTGCACAATATTTCTGTGGAATTAGAAAGTTAGAAAATCTAATTTTCGATTAAAATTAGAAAATCACTTTATTGCCATTGTATTGTGTTTTTCTGTGAAGCAGCACGGTTCTGAGAAAAGCCCCTCACAAAAAAAAAAAAAAAAAAAACACACACACACACTGTGCATTTACACACAGAGTACCATGATGATACAAGGAGAAATCAAAGAAATCCCTCCACACACACACACACACACACACACACGGGCGTGAGATGAATGTAATAAGGACAGCTCCTCTGCAGCATGAGAGAGGCGAGTAGAAAGCGTCTGGTCTTCATAGCTCATCACACTCCACACTCTCTGTTTAATTGGAGCCAGAGAAACCCAGCCGAGCGCTTTCAGAGTTTCCTCAGACGGATAAAAAAACACAGAGCGAGAGGGAGAGACGTGGTGATCCTCTGCTGCTGCTGTGCTAAAAATAGCCAGCCCAGATAACGGCCATTTCAATTCACATTGTTCTCAATTTTCCCCTCCTACTGCTCTTACAAACTTACTTCTGTGAGCGCGGGGCATTTAGCGTCTGCCAAAGGCTCTCATTTC